>NW_027361704.1:32650000-33135000 GCF_039654945.1 Dendrobates tinctorius
ACCAAATTGAGCACGTGTGCCAGACATGGTATGTTACTTAGGAATAAATTCATGGACTTTGAGTGCGCTGCCAGACAAATTTCATAGTCACACAAGGTTACAAAAGTTAACCCTTTAATCCCTACGCGTTTCGAAGCATAGCACTTCTTCTTCAGGGGTTGACACATCAAAGTGTGTGACTATGAAATTTGTCTGGCAGCGCACTCAAAGTCCATGAATTTATTCCTAAGTAACTTTGTTGCGGTTCCGCTGTGGGCCGTTGGACGTGCAGCAGGCTGACATATTATACAGGCTTTACTTTTTTCTTAAAAGGTGAGTATAATTACTCCAATTATTTATACATTTTACCCAGATAAGACCCTATTGCGCTCTTGTCTCAACCTTCTAGTGTAGACATGGTATGTGAGTGAGGTTGCCTAGGCCCAGAGCTGCCACTAGATTTCGGCCATTGTCACTCACTACCAAACCTGGCTGGAGATTCGCTGCCACAAACCACACATCGCTCTCCTGCTTGATGGCATTCCAGATCTCCTGTGCTGTGTGGCTCCGATTCCCCAAAGAAATTAATTTAAGGACGGCCTGTTGACGTTTGGCCATACCTGTGCTCATATCTGGCCTAACAGGCTCACGCAGTGCTGATTCCGAGGAACTAGAGTAGGAGGAGGACTCAATATGTACAGACTGCATTCCTGCAATCCTTGGAGTTGGCAGAATACGTACAGAGCCACTCTCCAGATCTGTACCCAGCTCCACAACATTGACCCAATGGGCAGTGAGGGAAAGGTATCGTCCCTGTCCATGGTTACTGGTCCACGCATCGGTGGTCAGGTGGACCTTGCTACTGACGGCATTTAGTAGCGCATTTTTAATTTTTCCCTCCACATGCTTTTGCAGGGCAGGTACGGCTTGCCTGCTGAAATAAAAGCGGCTGGGCACATTGTATTGTGGAACTGCCAATGACATAAAGTTCCGGAAGGTGTCAGTCTCCACCAGCCTGAATGACAGCATCTCAAGGGCCAGTAGTTGGCAATGCCGGCATTCAGAGCCAGTGCTCGGGGATGGTTTGCTGAGTATGGCCGCTTTTTCTCCCATGCCTGTGCTACCGATTGCTGGTGAGTGGCCTGGGAGTGTGCTGATGACTGCAAACGTGGTTCAGTGGGTGGAATTTCACTGGGTCTCTGGACAACAGTGGCAGTGGTTCTTCCATGGCGTTCCAGTGAGGAAGCCGAACCAACTGTGTGTGAGCTGGAGGAAGAGGCCCCAACACGAGCTGAAGAGGTGGTAGGTGCTGCTGAAGGTTGGCCTACATCTTCAGTGTGTCTGTGTAACTCCACCTCGTGCTTGGTACGCACATGTTTCCACATATTTGTGGTATTGAGGTTGGTCACATTTTTCCCTCGTTTCACTTTCTGATGACACAGCTTGCATTTGACAAAGCAAATGTCATCTGCAACTGTGTCAAAAAAAGACCACGCACTGCAAGTCCTGGGAGCGCCCGTTTTGTGTTTTGGAAGAGGATTGCTCCTCACGGGTGCCAAAGTGGAGGCTACAGGCAACCAAGTCTGCCCCAGCCCTCTCCCTCCTCTTTTGGCCGTTCGGGGAATCTCTTCCTCAGAGCTGCTCCCACCACCTTCCTGTGGCTGACGCCATGATGGGTCAAGGACCTCATCATCTCCACTCCCCTCTTCAAGTACCGGCTGGTCCTGGGTTGTCTCGCCAGCACCGTACGCACCAGAAATTGGCAACTGAGTCTCATCATCATCAGATGAGCACTGAGGTGTGCTGACAATAGGCACTGGCCCACCTGCCTCTTCAGATTCAGAGGGACAAAGCAGTTGCACATCACTGCATACTCCCTCTTCTTCACGCTCTAGAATGCTGCTTGGCTGGCCACCTCTTTCCAAGCCAACAGATTCTGAGAACAGAAGTAAAGATTGTGATTGCTCCTGTCCAGGGCTCTCAGACTGCCTGGGCAATTTGGCAGGTGGTGAAGAGACAGATGGTTGCTCTTCAGTGCTCTGGCCTTGGGAGGATGCGGAAGTCATTGAAGTGGATGCATTAGCTGCCATCCATCCGACAACGGCTTCAATTTGTTCGTCACGCAGCAGTGGGGTATGGCGAGGTCCTACAAAGCTGCGCATGAAGGACTGTTGCCTGATAAAAGTGGGGGATGCCGGGTCACTGGTGGCCGCAGCAGACACCGAATCTCCACGTCCTCTCCCTGCTGAATCCCCCCGTCCTCTCCCTGCTGAAACTCCATGGCCACGACCACGTGCCTTACTCCCTGCCTTCTTCATCTTGGTAGACTGATAAAGATAGGCAGAAAAGTAAAAAAGGGGTGGCTTAGTGTTCTTATTCCTGAACACCTGCTAACCAGTATAAGAAACACTAATTTGGCTAAGAGTGTGTGTACTACACTTTAATATGATCTAATGTGGCCTACACAACTGTAAAGTGGAGTGTTTGGTGAACTTTATTTCCTTTTTTTTGGGGGGGGGGAAGAAAAGGATGTGACCAAAGTTTGAAAGCTATAGTATCACAAACTTTTTGGAGCGATTACAATGCAGGAAGCTAACCTACAATGCAATTGATGAGGCTCCAAAAAATAGGGTGATACTAGTCTGGCTGGCCCTGAAGGGCACAAGCCAGCAAAAAGGCTCCTCTATCTAATCCTATATAGTGTTTGCAACCTACCAATGACAATGGATGCGGTTGGAAGCACACTAATATAGGAGCAAAAATCTGGCTAAATTAGCTGCAAAAAAAAGGACTATGTATGAGGCAGTGACGCATGCTGAGCGGACTACAGCTAGCGGTGGCTGTAGAACACACTGCAACGTGAGCTGCACTCACACACAGAGAGACATATCAGACAGCCAAAAACAGTGCAGAGAAATGGGCTATAGCACTGAAAGGCTGCTGAAAGGCTCCGCTGTCCACTCCTTTAGTGTTTGCAACTAACATATATGGATACGTATGGAAGCACACTATACAGGAGAAAAAAAAAGCAGCAATAAAAGAAAAATGTGTATGAGGCAGAGACACACGCTGGACGGCCTACAAGCAGACGTGCCTGCAGGACACACTACACAGCATGGGTCTGCACTCACACAGCCCTTGCAGACAGCTGTGAAAACAGCGCTGCTAGGGAAAAGCAAGCTACAGTGGTGGTTTATGTAGCCTGGGTTAAGCACTATATGTGTTTTGAGAATCACTATTTCTAACTGTCCCTCACAGTCTTCAACAGCAGTCTGTCCCTAACTGAATTCACAGCAGAGTGACCAGAAATGGCGGCTGCAGCGGTTTTTATAGTGCATCATGACATCATTTCAGCAGCCAATCACAGCCATGCCAGTAGTTAACATGCCTACATGCCTAACAGGATGTACCCACACTTCTGAGGATCCCCATTGGCTGAATCAAATCAAGCGGGCTCCTAGCATTATGGGAACTTCCGATTCCGGTATTCGATATGAAAAAAGTATCGGAACTAAGTATCGGAATTCCGATACAGCTAATATCGGCCGATACCCGATACTTGCGGTATCGGAATGCTCAACACTACTCATGAAGCGTGAGCCTGCAGCTGTGTTTAACTCCGGTCACTGGCATCGGCTGATGAGACTACTACTCCTATCGGTCTAAATCTGCCAAACATGCAGCCAGAATAAAGTCTTTTTATTTTTTTTATTTAAGTAAAAGTGTGTTTTTATTGCATATAAATGTCTTTATTCTAGCTGAGTGTCTCGCTCAACTCTAATAAACACTTAAAAAAATTATAGAAAGTAATAGTCCTTTTATTAAAATATTTCACAAACTAGTGTGAGAAGTAGGGTTAAGTCTTCGACATTCACGTACACATTTCAGCTGTGATGAAAAGTGCAATGAACCTAGGATGTGAAAACATGAAGTTTGCTGCATATCTGATACTTGGGGTAAAGATTTTGCTGTGTGTTTACGACATAACTAAGACATTCACATTTTAGCTGTGATGAAAGATGCAATGAACTTAGGATGTGAAGTCTGTTACATCTGTGATTCTTAGGGTGATGATCTTGCTGTGTGTTTAAAGTAAAACTAAGGCAAATACAATGTAATGGCAGCTGATTTGACATCGCTATCAGTGGTAAACCTCTATTGATGTTAGATCAATCAGTTGCTTTGAGGTCTGCACCATTGATAATGCAGTCATCAATGTGATGTGACTGCTCCAAAGTCGTCATTCTTGGCTTTCAGTTGTGTGTTAGTAATGAACAGCATTGATAAAAGGACTTGGTTCAGACCGCAGCACTCTGTGTGCATACGAGTGTGTGTGAGAGTGTGTGTATGTGTGTATGTATGTGCATATGTGCGAATGTGTTAGTCTGTGTATGTGTAAGTGTGTGTGTCTGTGTGTGTGTATCTATGTGTGTGAATGTGTGTGCATATGCATGTGTGTGAATGTGCTTCTGTATGTGTGTGAATGTATTTGTGGGCTTGTATTTGTATATGAATGTGTATGTGTGTGTATCTGTGTGTATGTATGTGTGTGAACGTGTTTGTGTGTCTATTTGTAAGGGAGAAGACCGAGCTGCGGGTACCTTCCTGCTGGGACAGGAATTGTTGAGGCTGCCTTCCCTGTTTCCTGGGGGAAGGAAGAGGGGACCAGACAGGCCCCATGACCCAGGAAGAAGGGATGTGTTTAGTCAGAGAACCCAACCGGAAGCTGAGGTATAAAGTGCATGAAGCTGCAGAGAGACCCCCGCCGTCAGCATGTGAGCAGCAGGGCAGGCAGCGAGCTTCGCACCCGAATCACTGGTGCTGCAGCGGACTGCTGCAGACAGACCCGGTGGCCTAGAGACAGTTTTGGCATGGGCAGGCGGCGTGCAGCAGGTTGTTAGGAGTGCTCCATTCCCAGAGCACCTGTGCTGTTCAGGCCTGCATCTGTTAACCCTCGCTACCAACCACGGGGACTTGAGAGAGAGAGGTGCAGGATGCCAGGTGACTACCAGAAAGCAAGGTGCTGTATGTTCTGTGTCCATGAGTACAGAGCACGTGCCAAATAAGAGAAACCAGGTAAAGGACAGACACTTGCACCCTGATTTGCCAGTTTATACTTGCCGGTCTATGTTGGACCCGGACAGCGATGCGTGTTGTGAATTCTCTTGCTCGGATTTCTGAGCCTAAGCTCCCTCTGGTGGTTAGTGAGAGTAGTGGAGCTGGCCAGGTTGATGGAAGTTCCTCACCTGATGACAATAATTGGGAACCTGGGATTACTGGCTGGGAGCATATAATTGAGCTGGCTGCTCTTGAAGGTTGCTGGTGATTTTTCCTCCTTGTGTATTTGGAGTTCTTTTGTCTCCTGCCTGATCTACATGGTTCAGTTAAGTGATACTTTTGCTAATCCTTTGCATCTAATCTGGTTGTGCCTTTTTTGCTTTCTGCTTTGTTGCTAGGGTTCAGCGTGCTCCCTGCTGGGGGCAGCGCTGGGCCCTGCTTCATATATTTCAGCTTGTTCAGTCCCCTGTTATGTTAGTATCTTTTTGCTTTGCTTCCAGGTTATACCAGAGTGCTGATCTAGCGGGGGTGAGGTCGTGTGGCCTCAGGTTTTCTGTATATCAGAAGTGTTGGACTTTTTTAGGGTTTTGTGCGTGATTGCAGACAGTATCTTTTCTGTCCTGTCCTGTCTAGACAGCTTGGGCCCCACTGCTTGCTCTGTCTGTTCTCTGCCTGTGTTTGTGTCTCATCTTGTCTCACTGACAATATATGTTTGGGGGCTGTCTATTCCTTTGGGGATCTGCTCTGGGGCAGTTTAGATTTCACCTTTCTGCCTTTAGGCTTAGTTAGTTCTCCAGCTGTGTTCTTCCATTGATAACAGCTGCGGCCTTAATTGACTCAGCTGCATCAACTTATGGACTAGGGGCTCAGTGGAAGGTACCGGAGACTGACCGCTGCCACCAGAAGACAGATCCTCGTTGCCTTCATTACCTTCCTGGATAAGCTCCGCACCAGTCATTGTTGGCGCAGGAGTCACAGTCTGAGGAACTTCTGACACGTTAAGTGTTTCACAAGAACTGCCATTACCTGATTCATTGTTCCTGAACTCTGCATATCCTTTGCAAATTGAACCGTTTATTCCCACATTTAACTGTTTACCTCGATGCGTGGAGTATTCCCCTGATAAACTAAAGTTATTAACTCTTGCTCTCCCTTCTGTCTGTCACTGCATCCCGCAACCTGCTTACATATTTATGTGTATTCATGTGTGTGCATTTATGTGTATGCATGTGTGTACTATTTGTACGGTCCCGTGAGTTCTTTGCATATTCCTGACTGGTATACTAGCACGAATAGCTGGTGCTAAAGAAGCAAAGACAAAGCCTCATTTACATCTGTTCCAGTCGCAATGAACACATGCCATAATTACTGAAAGTGGCATAATTTAGCATCAAAGGCACATTAAGAACAGGAACAGCCAAGTAAGTCTACAGTAAAGGACTTGTAGCAGCGATTTTATCATTGCCCAAACATATTTCTTTTACTAAAGTAATTGCATAATATGATGACTGAGACAGGACATAACTTGTCTTCGACCATACCACTACCCGGAAAGACATTGATAAGGAAATGCTAAAATATGATTCACTGAAATCATCCACCCTTTCCTTTAACTAATAAAACTCCAAACTTTAATTTTATGCAAGAAAACCTTGACTCAATCTGCTGAAAAGAAATTGCACTCATTGGGGAGACTATGCCGCCTTAATATTCATTTTCCCCAATTACCGACATACGGCCTGCAATAAACCACAGCAACATCTGTGGACTTAAAAACTCATTGTTAATTTAATTGCATTCTTAGAACATAGGAACCGGAAGGTATTTCTATGCTTGAGAATGACACAAGCATTATGCTGCGTATGGAGGAATCATAGACTAACATCTAGTCAAGAATTCATAATTGTATATAACAATCATTTAGAAATAATAGATAGAGATCACATCATACGTTGTTTCCGAGAGACTTGGCACTCAAGGCTCATTCACACTATTATCTTTCAGTTGGGGATATTTTCCTTTCTCTCTCTGCTGGGACTCATTCTTACTTACAGCTGTTCTGAAGAATAAAAAAGAAGTCACTTTGTTATGCAAACTTTTTTTTTGTTCTTCCACATTTTGCAGTTCTCTATATACAGTAAATAATGCAAACAATGGAAGAACTACTGTGGCCGCCATCATCACGTCTTGCAGTCATGTTTATTGTAAACTACATATACATTGATATTGATGGGGTTTGATATTATCTGTAACAATTGAAAACATTAATTATTGTGCTTGTGTTAAAGAAAAACCTGTAAACCTGGTAGTGGAGAAATGTCGATGGTACAATGATTGTTTTCTTATATTTTGTGTGTTATGTAAACTAAAGAGCAGTCACATGAGATATTCATTCGGAGTGTTGCGGAAAATCTATATATATAGTGAGGTAGCGCTTTCATTTAAGTAGGGGATACTCACTTGGCAGCCACAAAATCAGATCCGGCACAGGTTTTCCATAAACTATTAAACATCATAAACCATGACCAGCAATATATAAACAGCATAGCGTCCATGACAGAGCTTCACTCTGTTAGCAATGTCCAATACGCAGGCTTTTCAGCCTCACAGTTATATCTCACCCCGTCAGGGTTCTCTCATGGCTGCTTCTCCATACTGCGGACATTCATTCACTCCAGGGAACTCTCAGGCATTTGCAGCCATTAAACACAGCGTCCACACATGCTGTCAGGCAGGAAGCCCCATCTCAGCGGGACCTTCCACACTGGACCAACCAGGTCCCAGCATTCACCCCCATGTGAACTACCCTGGCCATATTATATGGTCCATAGCCACGCCCACCGGGTCACATGACTCTGACCTCATCACAGGTCCTTCAAGCCTTTACACACTCTTTACAAAATTGCTTTAAACACACCCCCTGGGTGGGTTTGTAGGTAACCAGGTCCGCCCATCTCTCTAGTTACCTGGAGACTTCTCCCTTACACATTGAAACAACACCTCAGCAGTATCACTGCTGATCAGCACATAAGTCTCCATCCCAAAGCCACCCACTTTGAGATACATAACGGCCATTCCGTATTCTGCCATTCATCCTTTCTCCTGGGGCATCCACACAGCGCCCCCTTGCGGACTCAGTGGTTACTACACCACAATATATAAAATTGAATGTATGTGTGTATCACCAACCAATCACGAAGCATCTTTCATTTTACCAGCGCTGTTTAAAAGAAGCTGATCTGTGATTGGTTGCTATGAGCAACAGTTTTCCTTGCAACCAATCACTAAGCATCTTTCATTTCTCCAGAGCTGTTTAATAGATGAAAGCTGAGCTGTGATTAGTTGCTATGAGCAACAGTTTTCCCACTCCAGGAAACACTTCAGCAGACACAGACCGGGTGGGAGAAATCTAGCATCCCCGGGAACATAAGCTCCCAGCCATTGTCTGCCTTCCAGAAAGGAGCAGAGAGCACATGACAGAAATTAATCCCACCTTCCCTGCCCATATACTCAACACATCTTCCATCCCATAGTCCCATAGGCACATCTTCCCTCTTAATAGGATCCCCGGTATGGAAGTGAGGGCAAATCCACTCTGTGCTCTGATTCTGACCCAAGGCCCCTCTTAAAGGGATCCCCGGTATGGAAGTGAGGGCAAATCCACTCTGCGCTTTGGTACTGACCCCAGGCCTCTCTTAAAGGAATCTCCGGTGTGGAAGTTAGGGTAAATACCTCTGCACTCTGATTCTCTCCCCAGGCTTCTGTTAAACCGATCATTGGTAGGCATGTTAGAGCAAAACCACTCAGCGCTCTGGTTCTGATGCCAGGCCTCCCTTAAAAGGGATCCCCGGTATGGAAGTTAAGACTGTTCCACTGAGCCCTCTGGTTCTGACCTCAGACTGACAGGATGATATGGGACATTAGGGGTAGTAATCCGGTGGCTCTGGCTGATGGGATGATGTGGAATATTAGGGAAGTAGTCAGGTGGCTCTGGATGATGGGATGATGTGGAATATTAGGGGTAGTAGTCCGATGGCTCTGATGGGATGATGTGGGATATTAGTAGTAGTAGTCCGGCAACTGTGATGGGATAATGTGGGATACTAGTAGTAGTTGTCCGGTGGCTCTGGCTTACGGGATTGATGAGGGATATTAGGGGAAGTAGTCTGGTGGCTTTGATGGGATGATGTGGGATATTAGGGGTAGTAGTCCGGTGGCTCTGACTGACGGGATGATGTGGGACATTATAGTGAATGTGGCTATGCGGAGTGGGCGGGGCTCTACACTCAGCTTTTTATATATAGACATAATCATTATAATTTGTCATAACTAACCATAGTTAGTTACTATGCCCAGGCAACGCCGGGCTCTTTAGCTAGTCTTTTATATGTGGCAAAAAGGTCATTTAAACAATAATATGTGAAAGAATTCTTCACAAATAGAATAGTCAAATCTTTAGCTACCCTATTCCAAGAGAGAGTTAAGGGAAGGTATTGTTGTATTTGTTTGGAAAAAAACTGCTTTAAGGTAAGAAAGCTTTAAAAAATAGTAGTGCTACTCACTCATTTTGCCAATTAACATAATGGACATTAAATGAACAATAAATCTAAATCAAACGAATATTTGGTGTAATCACTCTATGAATTTATAACTACATAAAAGCATCAATTTTTCTAAATACAGTTCTAAGCAGTTGTTGAAGGAACTCAGCAGGGCGGTTATCCAAAAACATCTTGGAGAACCATCCACAGATCTTCTGTGGATGTAGGCTTGTGCAAACCATTCTGTCTCTTCGTGTAATCCCAGACTAACTAGGTGATGTTGAGACAAAGGTTTTGTGGGGGCTCTGTAATTATCCCAAGACTCCTTGTTCTTCTTTATGCCTGAGATAGTTCTTAATGATATTGGCTGCAAATGAGGAAGGTCTTCATGGCAGGTAATGGAGGAGGAGCCAAGCCAGTAATAGGTATTTGGATCCCCGTCATTTCCTTTCACCTCTAGGACCTGTAGAATCACATTTGCGCGAATTGCCCATCGTCCTCACACTCCTCACATGCCACTCTCCATCCCCCTGCCGAAGATGTTTGAGAGACTTCCAATAAACTTTGGATTTTACAGACCGGTGAGTGCCATCCTTTTTTTCTTTTCTTGGACTGCCAAGATTTTTATAGCATTGTAGAATTTAACAAAGAGGGCATAGCTCTCTAAATCACATTTTAAAGGTGGTCTACATTTCGCATTGCAGTCTGTAATCATTCTATATGACTGCAGACTTGTGAATCCTCTCATCTTGCACAGCATGTACTGTCAGGATTCTCTGGTGACTGTGTTGGGAGCAGGCAGTCATGTAACCAAAGTATGTGATATGCATACTCCCGGCCATATTTCAACTAGACGTGTGTGACCTTGGTCAATACAAATTAATTAAGGTCACATATGTCTAGTTGAAATGTGTCTAAAAGTATACATATTGCATACTTCCAGTTATGTTACCACCTACTCTTGCCACCAAAAGTGGAGAATCCTGACAATATGTGCTGTGTGTGACGTGAGGATTCGTAAGCCTGGAGTCACATGGTTTTTCATGTCAAACTAAATAACCCCTTTATGTACATCAAATTTGCATTGTATTATCAAACCATTACCACCTAAGAACAATGGCCATAAAAATAACATTATATTAAGTAACTGTGACTTTTTTCCCCAATATATTATTCAATCAATTTTCTTTGCTGCCGTATTTGTTAAATACATTGTGTTCAATGGGTAGCATGTACATATTACAGATATTGCCAAAGGTCCTTGCTTTAATGTTGTTAGTGATCCCAGATACATGGCAGACATTAGGTATGCTGGTTCTCAGTGAAATCACATCAGATGATTACAGGTAATCAATCGGGGGTAATTACCATAGTAATAAAGTTAAGGCCCCGTTACACATAATGATGTCCCAGCGATCCCACTCAAGGATCCGACATGGATGGGATCGCTGGGACATCGTTAGGCTGATCGCTGGTGAGCTGTCACATAGACAGCCCCTCCAGCAATCAGGACCAGCGAGCAAGCTGGTTTCCAAGGTAAACAGCGGGTATCCAAGAACCGCACGGCTCTTAGATACCCACTGTTTACATTGGAAACCAGCGTCCAGCGTTGCTGATCGCTGGTCTCTCGCTGCCACACGCAGCGATGCGCGCTGGCCAGTGGGAGACCAACGATCAAAAAATGGCCCTGTACGATCGAGCACGATCAGCGATACGCAGCAGGGGGCCGGTCGCTGGTGAGATCGCTGTGGCGTCACAAAATCAGCCATCTCGCTGGCGATATCGCTATGTGTGACGGGGCTTTTACTTTCTAAATGATGATATTTTATAAATTAAGTGCAGATATCATACAGTGTGAAAGCCCAGCAATGATAATAATCTAGGTAGCAAGACCTTGAGATAGTTAATTTTCCTAGTACAATTTAAGGAATTGACTTTGAACAATTCACTGTGTCACAACTTCCTTTACAAGAAACACTCAGGGATTGTTTTGTCCAAGATTATATAAGGAAAGAGCGCTTAGTAGACCATGTAATGCACAAACGCCTCCAGTCCTCTTAAAAGAGATGGCATAAAGAAAGGGAAAGTCATGAAGTAGAAAACCTTTCAAGTCAAAGATTGTATAAAGAGCTGATCTTTTTATGATTGCACATGAAGTCAAAACGTAGCAGCCATTTATGAAATGATTTCTATACATGAATGTGTTTCAGGCCAATATACAGAACCTTTCATTTATCCATTAGTTTGGTTGATTATACTTTTTCTAAGTGACCTAAAGTAGAGTTGAGCAAATTTGTTCTGATTTGGCTGTCGAATCTGAATTTGCCATATTCGGGCCATATTGGTTCCCTATTCGTGCCGAATGTATGCTTGATGATCGATTCCGAACATTTTCAGTAATTTCTAGTCTATGAATATTGCAAAATCAATATTTGCTGCCTATCCTATTCGGAACCTAATCTGAACAAATTCGCTAAACTCTAGTCTAAAGCTTTAGTTTTTTACATATACTATATTTTTTTGTCTTTCCTACTTTAAACTTTCAGTGTAAAATAAATATCTCATAGTGACCCTAGAAAATCATGTATAGTTTTCAGGCCTTTCTCTTCAATACATATCTTTCCTAGGTCACTAGTAAGAAGATGTTATCATTTTCTGCAATGTTATAGATCTAATGGAGTTGTAACCTGATCATGGTCACTCTGTCTTTGAGCCTACAATCTCACATTACATTTGTTTCCTTCTCTCCTCTGTAATACACTCCTACATACTGCTATATACAAAGTGCAAAGTGTGGAATTCAGAGGCAACACTTTATTAAACTGCCATTTCTCAGTACACAAATATACTGTATGTTAAAGGGATTTTAACCCTAGAACGCATACCTGGGGCTTCGCAGGCCTGCTAGTTTAATTGTTTTCTATTTTCTGCAAGTTTAGTTAGAATTCTGAAACTTTAGGTATTCCTCAGGTATATAGTTATTAGTAATTTCCAGTTGTTCATATATTTTTATACTACAGGCATTTCGGTATAACAACTCTTTTTTGGGAATACCCCATATTCTCATACCTGGGGCCTTTTAGGCCTGTACTAGGTTTACATGTGATCCTCAGTCTTTTTGTCTTTACTGTTGCTGGGAAGACATTGTCTTTATGACTCAGTCTTTATGACTCTAATGTTGCTGTGAAGAGCTTGGATTCTGCCTGACTGCATGGTCATGTGATCTTGGGAAGGAAGCTCTCTCACAGGCATGCGTCTCCGACATCATCACAGGTCCTGAACACACAGGACCAGGAGGACAGACATTGTATGCCACTTGCTGAAGAGACTTTGGAGGAAGGAGTCAGCTATCTTGTTTCTGGAAATAGAAACTTTCTGAGATACAAAAATCCAGAGGCTTCTACTGCACTTAAAAGAAAGTGGTGACCTGCTGAAGGTGAGGGGACGGGGGCTGCCCTTTACCCTTAGCACACATACTAACAAAGAGTGTACAACCCTGATTGTAATCATTGTTTTTTTTTTCATTTTAGTTTACTGACATCTAAGGTTGCAATGGCACAGTCTACATCCAGGGGTTTTGTTACGGAGGTGGAACATGCTTAAAAAAATATAAATAAACGTGTTCGCCGCCCGGGGTCCACCGTGCGGCAGATGGAAGAACCGCAGCTAGAAGACACAGAGCACTGTGGCGGTAATGTGCACAGGGTTCTATATCACCCAGGTGCAATCAAGCAGTCTCTGTTAAGTGCACAGAGCTGCTACGGGAAAAATAGAAAAGTAACGCTGAGCCTGTTAGTAACACAGGGACTCAGCGGCACACATGCGGTAGGCAAAAACCGGAGTAGTTAAAACATCACTACATCTGACACCTACCGTGGTAACAAGTGTGCTGGCGTCGCAACCGCGGACGCAGAAATAAGCTGCAACTGCAGCGCGGCGTGAACAGAGCCACAAGCAAGGCGCTGCAAGGACGCTGGCACAATGCAGGACGCTTAGCTGCTGCACAAGGTATGGCTGGAGTGCGCTGGCGCTAGCGCTGCTACTGGCGGCTGCCCAATCACTCACACAATCGTAATATCAGAGGGAAGGGGTTTCATAATAAGTCATCCACCAGTCCAAGATCCATTACCATACATACAGCAGCAGTATGAAAATACTAGAGCATGGTGGAACAGCCATGCGCACTTTTTATAGTGTACGGGACCTTCCGGAAGTCTCCATAACCCTGAGCTGGAACAATGGAATCAGGAGCAGGACCTGAGCACCTGACTCCTGAGCTCCAATGGGAGGTTGTCCTAGGAGCATGCTCAGAGTATGGGGTGAAGGACTTAGCCTCCGGAGAGAGTTGCTGAAAAGCAAACTCTTCTGCAATCTCTCCTGCAGTGGACGGATAGCAGGAGACTGCAGGATGTAAGGGTCTAGATCTCTGCATAGCCAGGGCAGAAATCTGACTCCTAACAGGTTTTACTGACCAAGAAATTGAAGCAATCTTTTTTGATAGTGATGAAGACAGTGAACTTTCTTTGTCTGATGAAGAGCACATGTCACCAGCTAATGTCTCTACTTCATTGTCCAGTGATTCTTCAGATGATGAAGAAGTAGTGGATCCAGCAGAGCGTATAAATAGAACATCCAAAACTAATGTTTTTTGGAACAGTACTGCTGGGATTCTTGGATGCAAACCATCACATAATATTGTAAGAGTTGCTCAAGGAACTGTAGGAATTCCACAATTCTTGTCCAAAAAAGATGTTTTCTGTCAATTTCTTTCAGATGATATTGTAGATGAGGTAGTTTTGTGTACTAACTTAGAAGGAAAATGTATCACTTCAGGAAGAAAAAAAACATGGAAAAATATAACAAAAGAGGAACTGTATGCTAATATTGGCCTTACTCTTCTGGCAGGGTGTACAAAATCGTACGATGATGCAATCAGAGAATTATTTCTGAACCCTTTTTCAGATCCACGCTACAAAGCTACAATGTCAGTCCACAGATTTGAGAATATTCCGAGAAGCCTTCGTTTTGATGATACATCTGGAATCTTTTTATCAAGAACTGTGCAAAGCCTTACCATTCTAGTGACAATGTGACAGTGGATGAGCAACTTCTTGCCTTTAGGGGACGTTGCAAGTTCAATCAGTATATGCCCAGTAAACCTGCCAAGTATGGAATAAAAATTTTCTGGATGTGTGATTCTGCAAGCTATTATGGGATGAATGGTCTGATTTACTGTGGCAAAGAAGTTGATGCTCCAGTCCAGAAAGACCTATGTTCTTACATAGTAAAAACACTTGCTGTACCAATTTTCAAGTCTGGAAAAACATAACAATGGACAACTACTTTACCAATCTTGAACTGGGCAAATTTTTGCTTCAGAAACAACTTACACTTGTTGGTACTATGAAGCCAAACCACTGAGAAATTCCTCCAATCATGAAGTCCAATCCACAGCGAACACTTTATGATAGTGTCTTTGGTTTCTGCAGTCAAGCGACAATGGGGTCTTATAAAGAGAAGAGAGAAAAATCTGTGATATTATTGAGTACCATGCATCATGATGGAAGTATTGACACCAATGACAGGAAATAGAAACCAGAAATCATCCTGCATTATAATAAAACTAAAGGAGGTGTGGACAAGATGGATGAAATGATTGGAGAGTATTCGTGCAAGAGGCAGACAAAATGTTGGTCTGTAGTCATTTTTTATAATATGCTTGATGTGTCAGCCCTCAATGCCTATATTGTTTATAGTGAAACTCTTCCAAAATTCCATGCCAACAGGAAGGACAAGAGACGTCTATTCTTGATGGAACTTTGCTATGAACTTTTAATGCCTACCATGATGGAGCGAAGCAGCACGAAATGCTTGCCAAGGCAAACTATGGAAGCTATGATCCGATGTGGTATACATTTTCAGGAACATCCAGAGCCAAAAGAAAAAAAAAGAAAGCGTTGTTATATTTTTCCAGCAAAGAAGGAAAGGAAATCTGAGCATATTTGTACTGCTTGTGGAGAAAATGTCTGCAAGGAACATTCTTCCAAACAAATAACATGTGAAAATTGTTGGGGTCATCAGTAAAGTTGCAAAGGAAAGTTTGAAAATAAATATTCCTGCACCATGTTTACTACAACTTTTAAATAAAAAATGTTTAGACAAAAAAATCGTTATTATAAAAAATTATATAGAATGCATATATTGTGCTTTTTAAGCCTGTGTACTTACTTTTTTGTTGTTTTTTGCACATAATTATAATGTTTTGAAATATTCACATCTTAGGCTGCGTTCCCACTGGCGCCAGGAGGTCAGATCCATTATGGATCCCCTCCTGGCGGACCCCAGCGCTAGTGGGAATGCATCCTTACTTTGCAATTTTCAAATAAACTTTCAAAAGTATTTTTATTTGAGTTATTCCACGTTATTTGTACACAGGCCTAAAAGGTCCCAGGTATGTGAAAGTGTAGATTTCTATGGTTATGCGTTCTAGGGTTAACTTTGATGGTCTATTCTTAGGATAGGTCATCAATGTCTGATCGGTAGGGGTGCGATATCTGGCACCCCTTCAGTTCAACTATTCCTGGTGTTGATAGTGGCCGGAACTGCTCATTTATGGAGATGCACAGCTCCGCTGATAGAATAGTGTCGGCAGGTAGGTACAGTACATCTGCTCCCTACTGATCTGAATTCCAGCACAGGGAAGAGCTGATAAGTGAGGGTGCCAGATATCGCACCCCACTGATCAGACATTGATGACTTCTCATAAGGGAAGAGTCAGACGACTTTATAATTCTGACGAGGATTGCAACACAATGCTCGGACCGGCCGTTTGCTCTCCCAACCAGAGCATGTCAGCTGCATATGAATACATGCTGTCACACTCTGGTGGGGAGAGAAGATGGCCAGTCCAAGCATTATTGAATTACAATTATCATCTAAGTTATACGGCCATCTGACTCTCCCATAATGATATGCAATCAATTGTAACGTCCTGGACAACCCCATTAAAATTTGTGTGACATCCCAGAGTCCGGTTGTCACAGTGACATTACCTCCCTCTAATGGGTAAAGTCATGCTTGGACGCAGAAAGGGACCCCCATGCCAGGCAGCATAGATTTAATATCAATTTCCTGCTGCAAGTCAGAAAAGGGAGATGCCTTATAAATTCGGGCCAGCAGAGGGGGTTGGTGAGTCAGCTAGAAGTCAACTGAGGGAGTTGTCTTGGAAACGAAGCAGCTGTGAGCTGTGAGGAGAAATGATAATGACAGTTAAACGTGAGGACATGAGGTAAAGAGATCTTTCTGGAAGATCCTGTCAGATGAAGACAGGGAGCTGATCGGAGAGGAGCTCGATAGGCAGAGCTGATCTGTGAAGAGGGAAAGGACAAGAGCAGAGCCTGAGAGACTCTAGGGAAGTTAAAATACTGCATATAGCAGACCCCTGAGTGAAGCGCTAATAAAGTGAAAAGGGACATCAGAGTCCTAGGCTGACAGGAGCTGTACGCCCTGATAGCCAAATCTGAAAGTACAGGGGATTGTAAATTCCTGTGCACATTGAACACCTGAGGGCACGTCAGTGGATAAGGAGCCCGGGGCTGATGGTGAAAAGGACTGTACTAGTGGAATAGGCTCACGCTGACAGCCGTACAGGTTAGTGAAACCATCACGAATAGAGGGTCGCAGCATAGATACATACAGCGGAGACCCACACACATAGCGCAGAAAGGAAGGTCCTAAATCTCCACCTGGCAAGGTGGATCCCCTGAACGCCTCCAGGTGAGCCAGACTCATTCCATCACCTGTATGTGGTACTCCGGACTACAACCAATTACCAGTAAAAGGTAAAGAAACTGCACCTCTCTGTGTCTTTCTCTCATTTCTCTGCACCCCAACATTCACAGCCATTTTTACTATTTATTTAACATCTTTGCCCTGGGTCTACAGCCCTACCTGTGGAGGGCTACAACATCATAGCTGCACCCAACATCCATCCCAGAGAAGCAACACCGCAGCGCTGGTCACCTCTGACCAGAATACCACAGGTGGCGTCACGTATTTCACCATCTAATAACTTTATTTTCATTTTTACCACATAAATACCACACAACTTTCCCCTATTTTATTACTGGACACCTCTGGGCCACGGACCGGGTCACGCTGCCGTGACACCGTCCCCCATGTAAGTCGACGGGCCCGGTACCGAGTACCCCCAGGCCCCGTGGGGCGCTCCATTTGCTGATAGCTAAAATAATTTAAACAGGGCAGAAGTAAAGGCTGCAAGAAAACAAGTCTCCACCTGCCCCGCCTCAGGCAGATATGAATGCAGAGCATACTGGAAGTTAATGGGGCAAAGTGATGGTATGGAGCTTTGAGGTCTTTATTGGTGATGAGAAACTTTAAGGCTGTGTGCACATGCTGCGGATTGTCTTTTGTCAAAAGCCGCTGGTAAATCTGCAGGTCAAAAGTTCTGCGGTTTAACCTGCAGTTTGACACCTGCCATGGAGCAGGTGCCAAACCGCAGTAGAATCCGCACAAAGAATTGACATGCTGCGGTTTTGAAACCGCAGTAAATCCGCGCTGAAAAATCCGCACCGTCTGCACAGCTGTGTTCATTTTTCATTGATTTTAATGGTACTGTACACCGCAGCAGAAACTGCTTTGGATCCGCAGGACGAAAACCGCTGTGGATCCACAGCAGAATCCGCAGTGTGTGCACACACCCTAATTTACACACTGTGGTGCCTATTAGAAAATGCTTTAAGTGGCTTACTGGAGGTACGCCTGAAGAACAGGAAAATTTTCTAATGACATCTGTAAACTAATTGTGAACTAATAAAGCCATTCCAATATTGTCTTCAGTTTACAGTCAGTTGATTTACAAGTACTTGAGTTTCAATGAATAGAGGTAAAGGCTTCAGTGAAATTCAATTACATTTAATTGTACACAACATTTAATCTTGCACAATTTCTAAAAAAAAAAAATAATTATGGTTTTCTTTTAATTTTAGGAGTCAGCAGCCGAATGCAAATTTGTAATTAAGTTCTTTTATGGGCACTGAGTAGACAGCTGAGTAGATAGACTATTGCAAGAAAGTTTATGTTACATGTTAAACAGGCACCAATTTATTGAGTTGGAGGACAATTGTGAATTTTATATGCTGAAACAAAAACCATTTTGCCTGCAGTTTAGACTACAACGACACAACCAGATGGACAATTAACGCAGTCTGTTTAGTCTGTGAATTGTTGGTTCACATGTTCAGTACTTGATTGCTTTTTGTTGAAGACTAATGTCACCTCTATTATACTCAGAAAATTTCAACCCATTTATTTGGAGCATTGGTAGATTGCAATGAACGTGGAAATGATTGGCGTTTTACGACACTTATGGCTGCCAAATGTTAGTTCAAGGGTGGATCATGTCGCTATTAAATTCTATACCAGTTGTTTCATTTATAAAATTAAAATGTCTTTCGAATACAATGACCGTGCAGGAAAAATGTGTTGGAAATCAGTTATTAGATCAGTTATTATTATCAGAAACCATGAGCGGTATATTAAAGTCCGAATGACGTCAAGTGTCGAATGATGGGGGTAACATCTGCTGTCATTCAGACTTTAATATACCGCTCATCATTCTCCTCTGCTGGCAGGCTGAGCAGGGAGAATGACAGCCAGCTTCATTACCAGCCGCCGGAGGACAGCGGCTTACAGTAGCCGCTTCTTCCCCAGCAGCCGTCCGTGCACATGGAGGACAGTGTGCACTGTTCTCAGTGAGCACATGTGCGGCACGTTTTGCGGTTAGTGTGTCCGTGTGAAAAAGGACATGTCTGCGTGTTTTGCACATGGACACATGGTCCGTCAAAACACACTGACATGTACATAGACCCATTCATTTGAAAGGGTCTACGTGTGTCAGTGTCTCCGGTACGTGAGAAAACTGTCACCACACGTACCGGAGACACTGACTTGTGAAAGGGGCCTACTAAAATGAAATAAAAAATGTATGTCTAAAATAGAAAACGTATATATATACTGTATGTGTATGTATATATATATATATATATATATATATATACATACACTAGCTGAAGAGCCTGGCGTTGCCTGGGCATAGTAACCAACTGTGGTTAGTTATAACAAATTATAATGATTATATTGCACATAAAAACATTTCACATCATATATTCAACACTACAGATTTGCAACACAAATTAACTAAATGATTACCTAAGTATCCTCTCCTGTGTGATACTTTCTGCTGAGCTGTGTATCCAATCCTATTGTGTGTTACTGACTGCTCAGCCATGTATCTAATCCTATCCTGTGTGATACCATCTGCTCAGCCATGTATTTAATCCTATCCTGTGTGATACTGACTGCTGAGCAGTGTATCTAATCCTATCCTGTGTGATACTGACTGCTGAGCAGTGTATCTAATCCTATCCTGTGTGATACTGTCTGCTGAGCCGTGTATCTAACCCTATCATGTGTGTTACTGACTGCTCAGCCGTGTATCTAATCCTATCCTGTGTGATACTGACTGCTGAGCCATGTATCTAATCCTATCCTGTGTGATACTGACTGCTGAGCTGTGTATCTAATCCTCTCCTGTGTGATACTGACTGCTGAGCCGTGTATATAATCCTATCCTGTGTGATACTGGGCTCCCCCTGCAGTCTGTGTCAGAGGGTGGTCTGTGTTGGCACGGTAATAAATTGTGTTATTTCCAGCTTTACAGAAGGATGATAATACCATAGAAATGATAAGAATAATAGGCCTCAGTTACCACAACTGTCTACAAAGAAAACTGTTGCTGATAGCAACCAATCACAGCTCATTTTTCATCTTTTAAACAGCTCTGGGACAGCAAGGTGAGTTTTGAGTGGCGACTTTTGTGTTTCGACTTTTATGTGGCGAGGTTGGTGTATGTTTGGTGAAATGTGTGCTGAGGGTGGTATATGTGTTGAAGCACGTGGTAGTGTGTGGTGCATTTTGTGTGTGTGTTCATATCCCCGTGTGTGGTGAGTATCCCATGTCAGGGCTCCACCTTAGCAACAGTACGGTATATAATCTTTGGCGCCATCGCTCTCATTGTTTAAGTCCCCCTTGTTCACATCTGGCAGCGGTCAATTTGCCTCCAAAACTTTTCCTTTCACTTTTTCCCCATTATGTACCTAGGGGCAAAATTTTGTTGGTGAATTGGAATGCGCAGGGTTAAAATTTCACCTCACAACATAGCCTATGATGCTCTCGGGGTCCAGACGTGTGACTGTGCAAAATTTTCTGGCTTTAGCTACGACGGTGCAGATGCCAATACATACATACACTTTTTCCCCATTATGTAGATAGGGGCAAAATTGTTTGGTGAATTGGAACATGCGGGGTTAAAATTTCACCTCACAGCATAGCCTATGATGCTCTCGGGGTCCAGACTTGTGACTGTGCCGGCGCTGCCCGGGCATAGTAACTAACTGTGGTTAGTTATAGCAAGTTATAATTATCCTCCATCCCATAGTCCCGTGCCCATATACCCATCATACATATCCACGATCCCATAGGCCCGTGCCCATATACCCATCATACATCCTCCATCCCATAGTCGAGTGCCCATATACCCATCACACATCCTCCATCCCATAGTCCCATGCCCATATACCCATCATACATATTCGACATCCCATAGTCCCGTGCCCATATACCCGTCATACATATCCTCCATCCCATAGTCCAGTGCCCATATACCCATCACACATCCTCCGTCCCATAGTCCCATGCCCATATACCCATCACACATCCTCCATCCCGTAGTCCCGTGCACATATACCCGTCATACATATCCTCCATCCCATAGTCCAGTGGCCATATACCCATCACACATCCTTCATCCCTTAGTCAACCATTATGACATCATAATGAGCGGCGGGGCTTGCAACCTATGATGTCATCAGCGTTGCCATGGCAACCATTATGACATCATAATGACGGGCGGCGCTTGATACACACACACTTTTTCCCCATTTTGTAGATAGGGGCAAAATTGTTTGGTGAATTGGAATGCGCGAGGTTAAAATTTCATTTCACAACATAGCTTAGGACGCTCTCGGGGTCCAGACGTGTGACTGTGTCAAATTTTGTGGCTGTAGCTGTGACGGTGCGGATGCCAATCCCGGACATACACACACACACACACACATACAGACACACATACATACACACACTTGAGCTTTATATATTAGATATGTATATATATATATATATATCTAATATAATATATATATACATAATATATTATATATGTGTAACATATAATATATATATGATATATATATATATATATATTATATATAGTTACATATAATCTAATATATAAAGCTCAAAGTGTGTATGTATGTATGTGTGTGTGTGTGTATGTGTGTATGTCCGGGATAGGCATCCGCACCGTTGCAGCTACAGCCACAAAATTTGGCACAGTCACACGTCTGGACCCCGCGAGCGTCCTAAGCTATGTTGTGAGGCGAAATTTTAACCCTGCGCGTTCCAATTCACCAAACAATTTTGCCTTCATCTACATACTGGGGAAAAAGTGTGTGCGCGTCAAGCCCCGCCCCTCATTATGATGTCATAATGCCCCTATTTGCATACTGGGGAAGCAGTGTGTGCGCATCAAGCCCCGCCCCTCATTACGATGTCACAATGGTTGCCATGGCGATGCTGATGTCATCATAGGTTGCAAGCCCTGCCGTCGCTCATTATGATGTCATAATGGTTGACTATGGGATAGAGGATGTGTGATGAGTATATGGGCACCGGACTATGGGATGGAGGATATGTATGACGGTATATGGGCACGGGACTATGGGATGGCGGATATGTATATGGGCACACGACTAAGGGATGGAGGATGTGTGATGGGTATATGGGCACTTGAATATGGGATGGAGGATACGTTTGAAGGGTATATGGGCACGGGACTATGGGATGGTGGATATGTATATGGGCACGGGACTATGGGATGGAGGATGTGTGATGGGTATATGGGCACTGGACTATGGAATGGAGGATATGTATGACGGGTATATGGGCACGGGTCTATGAGATGGCGGATATGTATGATGGGTATATGGGCACGGGACTATGAGATGGTGGATATGTATGATGGGTATATGGGCACGGGACTATGGGATGGAGGATGTGTGATGGGTATCTGGTCACTCGAATATGGGATGGCGAATATGTATGATGGGTATATGGGCACGGGACTATGGAATGGAGGATGTGTGATGGGTATATGGGCACTCGACTATGGGATGGAGGATATGTATGATGGGTATATGGGCACGGGCCTATGGGATCGTGGATATGTATGATGGGTATATGGGCACGGGACTATGGGATGGAGGATAATTATAATTAGCTATAACTAACAACAGTTAGTTACTATGCCCGGGCAGCGCGGGGCTCTTCAGCTGGTATAATATATATATATATATATATATATATATATATACTGTATGTATATGATGCCAGAACTGCAGTTTACTGTTTGTCCCCTACTAATAATAAAATATAAATTGATCAAAAGTCATTTGTACCTCAAATTAATACCAGTGAAAACTACAGTGTGTCCCACAAACCCTCACATAACTATATGTGCAGAAATGGAAAAAAAAAACATTTTTGGTCACCGTTTTCTGTGTCCCAATAACTTTGCGATTTTCTTTTCGGTAAATTGTAAAAAAAAAATTGGATTCTCGTCATTGTAAACTACCACAAAAAATTTGACATGTTAATTTTACTGTGTGGTGAGTGGTGTTTAAAGAAACCTCACAATAATTACCGCTTTTTTGCTATTCCATCTCACAAAAAGACGAATCAAAAATGATAGGAAAGTCATATGAAATAATTAATGGAAATTCCTATTGACATAAAAATTAGCTTTGCTGCAGGGAAATAAAGTTTATGACTATCTGAATATTTATGTTTTTGTACTCAATAAGCGGAAAGCTTGCTTTTGTATTGTCACAATGTCGCTAACATAAATTTGGTTTCGCCATGATTTTGCTGACCCACAGAATAAAGCAGACACTTTACTGGTGCAGGAAATGAAAAGTGTAAAATATAAAATGTTAAAAAACAATAGCAGAATTGATTTTTTTCCCTATTTATTACCATAAAAAGTTAATAAAAGATAGGTATTGTATTTGGCACCATTTTGGGGTGCACACAATCTAACTCTTCCACAAAGGAACACTTCTCATACAGCTAGTCCACAAAATAAAAACAGTTTTGGCTCCTGAAAAAGAGCAAAATGCAAAACGTGTGGACATTAAGGCCAAAAATTGTCAGGTCCTTAAGAGGTTAAACATAACAGAGTTAATGGACATACTACTTCTTTGTCTAAGGCCAGATTCACACTTATATGCTTTGGAATGTTCAGTTGGACCATGTTGCACGGACAGATGACCGGTCTCTTATTTCAATATTTGCCTATGAGGCTGTCAAGTTCGGGTTAGAAGAGTCACGAACTGTTTATGTGTAGCCAAACATGAATGTGTGAATCCACCCAAATAAAAAAACAAGACCCCCCAACTGTAATCACAAGTTGGTCGAGGGGTTCTTTGCTCTGAATGATGTTTATCTCTCTGTATTAGCACGTTTGCCACACAAACTGCAACTAAGTGCTGAAAGATGGGATTAGAGAAGATTTAAGGGGGTTTTACACATAGCGATATCGCTAGCAATATCGCTAAAATGTCACTGATTTTGTGATGTTATAGCAATATTGCTAGCGATATCGCTATGTGTGATACCTACCTCCGACCGGCTCCCCCGCTGTCCATCGCTGATCGCGCGAGATTGGGTGGCTCCATTTCTCGTCGTCTGCTTCCTGCTGGGGCTTCCTGCTGTGTGAGACGAGCGACGCTTGGAGGCGGGCGGGAGGACGTCAGGATCGCTGTGTGTGACAGGTGAGTATCGTGCGCTGCGTCGCTGCAGCATCGCTGTGAGATCTTTCTGTGTGGAAGCTCACTAGTGATCATTTAGCGATGCAGCAGCGATCCTGACCGGGTAGGATCGCTGGTCGGATCGCTGGTGCATCGCTAAATGTAAAAGGGCCTTTAGTTCTAGTCTGGGACACTTCACATGAGGGAGACCGCACATTGGATACATAAGTAGCATATTCATTACCATATTGTAGGTATATTTATACTACTTTACCCCTCTAAAACTGGCAACATCTAAGAAAACCCAGTAGAGATTTTTTTTTTATTCAAAATTGAGTTCAAGTTCCGAAAGAGATTTTGTGAAAATCATCATTCAGTACAGTGTACCTTATAGCATTTGACTCTCAGTTATCCACGAAACTACTTTACAGCGTTTCACTTGAGATGAGCAGATTAAACAAAATTCAAATTCACCTGTTTGCACAATTTTTCCCAGAGATTCAAATTTAAAGTCCCTCATTATGCCCTAGGGCTTCTCCAGACAGCAAAGTAAAATAAACTATGTAAAGAAAAAAAAAATTCCTTATACTCACCTTACCGCTCACCTCTCCCACCCCTCTGCTGATTACTGTCATTTGTCCAGGCATCGTCTTATACCAACCTTCCCGGCTTCTCTGCATCACCTGTCATGTTCCGGTTGCATCTTTAGATCAAATCCACTTGTGGAGATATCCCAGAGCCTCAATGGGTTCTGCGCATGTGTGCGCAACATCGAGGGGTATGCCATTGTGAGGGGGTGGTTGAAGATTCCCACTCCACACCATGACATCATTATGCTATGAAACTTTTGTACATTTGTACAAAACCCTAACTAGGTGATAAGTCCCAGCCTAGCATGCAAGGCCCAGGGAATTCAATGCAAGCTGATTCAATCTGCAGATGCTTCGAGGAATGAATGGGTAAAGGTACTGTCACACTTAGCGATGCACCAGCGATCCCGACCAGCGATATGACCCGGTCAGGATCGCTGGTGCATCGCTAAGTGGTCGCTAGTGAGCTGCCACACTGGCAGATTTCACCAGTGACATCGCTGGGGACGGGGGTCGCTACTTACCTGTCAGACGAGGCGATCCTGACGTCCTCCCGCCCGCGTCCATGCGTCGCTCGTCTCCACAGCAGGAAGCCCAGCAGGAAGCTGATGACGAGAAACGGTCCAGGACGTTCTCGCGCGATCAGCGATAACCAGCGGGGGAGAGGTCGGAGGTAAGTATCACACATAGCGATATCGCGAGCAATATCGCTATAACGTCACAAAAACCAGTGACGTTATAGCTATATTGCTAGCGATATTGCTTAGTGTGACAGGCCCTTAAGGTGTAGGGGTTGGAGATTTAAATGTAATGATGGTTTATTTGGGGGGATTTTGCTGAGTTTTTATGATTCAGAAAAACAGCAGAAATTCAGATTTTCAAGCAAATTATTGTAAGCATAGATTTATTTTCAACCATAGCTGTTGTAGATTTATTTTCTGACGATAAATGTGCAATGATACACAGAATTAATTAAAAATTGTACATCACTTAATTTTCAGATGCACCTCTCAATAGATTTTGGAATAATAATAAGTTTCACAATTGGATGTGTTTTTAATAAATGTTCCTGTGCTGAGGTAATGTTATATATGTGGTTCTGCTCTGTAATGGCTGTGTCTGACCGTGCAAGGACATGGTCTGATCATACCACAGCTCCTGGGCTGGGGACGAAGCAACAGAGTATACAGACAGGACAGCACGGGATCACAGCTGTTTTGTGAGGTAAAACATTTCACTGCCTGCTATTAAACAATATTTTACCTAAATAAAAAATCAGTTGTGCTTCCATGCTGTAATGTCTGTATAGTTTTTTGCTTCCTCCACTGCCCAGGAGCTGTGTTATGATCAGACCATGTTCCTGTATGGTCAGACACGGCCATTACACAGCAGGGGCACATTTATAAGATTATCTCAGCACAGGAACATTTTATTTAAACACATCCAATTGTGGAACATATTATTATTCCAAGATGTATTGGTTAAAATGTACTTTTGTTCATGGGAAAACCCCCTTTAAATTCTGGTAGCATTGTGCTATGCGTCATATAATAGCCGTTCCTTTACAAGTCATGTGACAAAAATTTATCAGGTGACTATTTGATAGTTCTGATTTTGCCACAATGATGGTGGATGGATAGATAGATAGAAAGATAGATAATTGGATAGATAGATAATAGATAGATAGAAAGATAGATAGATAGATAGAAAGATAGATAATTGGATAGATAGATAGATAGATAGATAGATAGATAGATTAGATCAACAGACAGACAGATAGATGTTTATTTTGAAATAATAGCTGAATTTTGCTATTGCCGGTAAAACTAGTTTACAATTTTATCATACCTATGAGATCACCGTGCAGGAGTGAATCAACGTTACCTTGGGAAAAGAAAAGAGAAAAGAAAAAAAAGGCTGGATAAATTAGGCCACAAATGAATAGCTTTCTCTTTTAAATCATAAAAGCCTTTTACTCCTTTTCCTACTTTTATATACAGTAGTATTCTGCTTGTCTTCTTCCCTTTGCTAAATGCTTCTTAAACCCGTGAGGATGATCCTGCTGTGCAATGAAGATATGCATACATGTGGAAACACATTTGGAGAGGAAAAAAATAAATGACTTCAATGATTTCATCAATTGGAAATGGCATAAAATAAATCAGACTTTACACTTGACCTTGAATTTCTTGCACTTGCTATAAAATAATTCCTCATGTTATCTGGAATTATAAGTCAGCAACATCCATTTGTGTCGCTTTGTATCATAACACATGGAAATGTCAGATCTAGTTTCTTCAATGGTAAAAGTTGACAATGGTAGAAGAATAACATGATAATGACCTAATTGACTTTTTTGTGTTTGATAGTAGCTTCCCATGGTTTATGTACATAATGTATTACAGATAAAATTGTAGGGAGCTACAAAATAAGGGAAGTCTCAGGAGAACATCCCCTCCCCTGATTTACCTGTACTATATAACCCATCAGTGAGAAAGATCATCAAAGTAAATTAGGGGGATCAACAAAGTTGCAGGAGCAACAAAACGTTCATTGAGGTGTATTTCTACAGGGAATTTTAATATGTTGCAGGGTGAGCATATTATTCATAGAGTGTAGCATGAACTTGCATGACATATAGACAGTCTCTGTGACTCCTATATGATTTATACAGCAGTTTGTCAGTGTATCCTATGTAATGTACATAGCAAAGTCTCAGTGTATCCTATATGATGTATACAGCAGAGTGTCATACTATCCTACGTACTGTACATAGTAATGTACAGCAGAGTCTCAGTGCATTATTTGTGATGTATACAGCAGAAAATAAGGAAAAAAGAAAAAGAAAAAATTGGGCATGCACCATCTTAGTATTAATTTAATCCACAGGTGCACAAATATGCTATGTGGCCAGTATATGAACAAAGGCATGCAGGATGCTTCATGACACTGGAGTTCATGTATTCATTAGTCACAGTGCCTCCTTATCCACTCATCTTTCCCACACAAGGTTTTAATTGTGAGCTATGCCTGGTTTCCATTTCACTCCCGTTTTATATGAGGCTGGTTTGACAAGTGGAGAGGAAGGACATATAGTGGTTAGGGACCATCCATATAAAATGGTCACCTTGACGTGGTTAGATGGCTTTTACACTCTTTCATCAAAAAAATGCTGTGTTTACATTTTTAATGTTTACAGCAACTTTGGAGTTCATGCATTCATTAGTCTTAGTGTATACTACTGTATGTGATGTATACAGCAGAGTCTCAGTGAATCCTATGAACAGGTGTACTACCCATAGCAGCAGACTATGCAGTCACCTAGCACCCATAAGCTGGAGGGCCTGATGTAAAGTGGAGTGTTTATTTTTTTAAATGTCAGTAGTAGTGGGGACCCTCATACTAAGCGTGGACTGTGAGGATCCTCACACTGAGATGGGTTCTGGCATTAGGAGTCAACTTACTGAGTGTGGGGGCTGACATTAACTAACATTTAAAAAGAGAAAAAAGTTTGTTCGACACACCGGCATAAATGAAAAAACTTTATTAGGCTAATATGCCATATTTAAAATGCAGAAAAACACATGACGTGTTTCTGGTGCACAAAGGCACCCTTAGTCACCCTATGACTAAGGGTGCCTTTGTGCACCCGAAATGTGTCAGGTGTTTTTCTGCATTTTAAATATGGCATATAAGCCTAATAAAGTTTTTTCATTTATGCCGGTGTGCCGAATGAACTTTCTTCTCTTTTTGGATATCTGCTGTGCTCACCAGCGAATTCGTGCACCCATCTGTGGATTAATGAACTCAGACCAGGGTGGTTTTCCATTTGGATGCGATGCAAGCTCCCAGTCCTCCCTCTCCATTAACTAACATCCTAAGTGGTGGGGATGATATTGGAGGCAGCCATATAGAGTATTTTGGTTTTCCTTCAGGTGCAACATACTGAGGGGAGGGCTTGCTTTGGGGACCATTATACTGAGTCGGGGGCTGGTATTGGGTGCCACCATACTAAGTTGGGGCCTGTGGGAGCATAATAATGAGGGCCCATCATACTGTGTACAGGGCTGCAGGGATTATGACACTGTATGGGTTGGGGTGTTACGGGCTGGCGGAACGCACCAAATAATAAAGATGGTATTTAGGTGCGTTCGCAGCCCGGGGTCCACCGTGCAGAGGTGTTAACTGCTGCTCGGTATTGGCGGACACTATATGGCGGTATAATAAAGGGACACACGGGGTTAACCTCACCCAATGTGTACAGAGGCAGACTCTTATCTCTCAGAGCCGCACAACCACCATATAATAAATGCTGTAGCCTGTTATTACTCACAGAGCTCGGCAGTGTGAGCGCTAGCGTATAGTCACAGAACTCAGCCCTTAGACCGCAGGACTGAAGTCCCTCTAGACCGCTAGCGCTCGGCACTGCGACTGCGATGCCAGCAAGGGTTAAATCATGTGTGCAAGTGTGCACAGTGCCAATTAGGTGGGTGCCACTAATCGCCCTGGGTTGGGCCAGGTAAGCGCACAGGTTGCGCAAGGCATAGCACTGGCGTGGCTGTCACTTGCAGCGGTTCGATAGTGCCCTGCAGTGGGCGACACCATCGGACGCTAGTGTGCAGATGGCTGGTATGCACTGTGGCCTATAGACTAGCCACTGACAGGCGCTGACTCGGACTCTTAACCCTAACCACATTCGTATTATCAGAGGGAAGGGGTTTCATAATGAGTCAGTCACCAGATACATGCATCCATCATCATACACTCCAAACTATTTCAGTCTATACTAGCGCATGGGCGAGCGGCCATGCGAACCTTTTATAGCCACGGGCATCTGGGACCTTCCTGGCTTCTCGGATGGGCCAATCCGAACACGAGCAGGACCTGAGCATGTGACCCTCGATCTCCAATGGGAGATCACTCCACGGGCATGCTCAGTGGCCCGACATGAGGACTTAGTCCCTGGAGAATCTCGCTGCCGAACAGCATGCATTGTCATAACTGTGCCTGAGGTGGCAGCAGCAATCAAACCCACGGAGTCAGCCCGGGCAGAGCGCCGGGACCAACGAATCCGCCGAGCAGGCTCCACCACGGCTGAAGAAGAACGGGAGACCGCTGGGTGCAAGGCTCTGGATTCCTGCTGTGCGGTGGCAGGAAACCAATGCCTAACATGGGGGGCTGTGCTATCATCATAATGAAGGGCTATCATATTTTGTGGAGGGCTGTGATGCCAATGATACAGTGTGGAGGTATCTAAGTATAGTACAAGATATCAGACAGTCGCAGCTTCACGTCCCCTAATGGGACTATTAAATACAGTAAAATGTAAACTAAAATGTTTTTAAAAATGTAAAAAAAAATCAAAAACATTAAAGTTCAAATCACCCCCCTTCTGCCCCAATAAAAATAAAACGATAAAGAAATAAAAGATTCACATTTTGTATCGCTGCCTTCGTAAAAGTCTGATCTATAGAAATTTAAAATAATTGAATCCGATTGGTAAAAAGCGTAGCGAGAAAAAATCTCAACGCCAGAATTTTGGTTTTTTTTGACCGCCATAACATTGCAGTAAGAGTCAATAAAAACATTATATCTACTCCAAAAAGGCTTCAGCAAAAATGTAAGATCAGGGCACAAAAAATAATCCCTCATGCAGCCCCATATCCTGAAAGGAGTCACAGGTCTCGGAAAATGACGACACATACTACTTTTTTTTTATACATTTCTGATTTTTTTTCACCACTTAAATAAAAAAAACTATAAATGTTTGGAATCTGTGTAACAGTGTAGACCTGGAGAATCATATTGTCAGGTCAGTTTTACTATGTAGTGAACATGGTAAATAAAAAAGAAATTCAAAAAAATTGTGAAATTGCACTTTTTTTTACAATTTTAATGCACTTGGAGTTTTTTATTTCCGTTTTCCAGTACACTGTATTGTAAAATGAATCGTGTCTTTCAAAAGTACAACTCGTCCCACAAGAAAACAAGCCCTCATACGGTTATGTGGATGGAAATTAAAATGTTATGGCTCTTGGAAGAAGGGGAGGAGAAAACAAAGATGAAAAATTAGAACTTTACTGCGGCATGAGGGAGTTAACATTTCCATACAATGTTTTATGCTTTACTCTGTTCTTGTTCTAAAGCATTTATTCAATGGTGGTTATGTACTACATAAAATGAAACACATATTAATGATTTGATTACAAGCACTTTTGCGTAGTGTGATCATGGTAATAAAAATCATCTATAAGGCTGAGACTTTTGTCTTTATTTAACAACCAATGTCATAATGAATAACCAACCAACCACTGAGCATAATAAGTATAGTATAGTATAAAATATTAATAGAAATATGGATATTGCTATTATTGTAGCACGTATAGCTGCTAATTAGGGCAAAATGTTCTATATGACTGATGGTGTCTTCTTTTCCTTTCGAGGGGACTTACAGAGGACATTGTCATCATTTCTGGAAATCATCAGTTTGATATTCCTATCAAATTAATTACATCTTTGAGGTGAAGTAAGGAAAGGACAAGGACAAGGTATAAGAGGCAAGCCCATAGCAGTCTGCAGAAAACAGTACACCAGGACATACTTATTATCAAGAGGAAGGAAGCTCATTATCTGCTACAATTGGCTTTGCAGACAGAGATTTTTAGATTCACTGTACTTTTTATTATATTTTTCATTAAAATATTTCAGATAGTTTGTCAGATTTTTATAATAGAGGCATAAGCAAGAAAAAATATTTTTGAAGCAAAAGTGAGAGTCTCAAAAATACCTTAAAAATTCAACCGTACTTCAGACTAAAGAAGCTCGTCATATACCTAGGTATTACCTTAATAGATACCGAGTGTTGCAGAGATGTCCAGCTATGCTTTAGCTGTCACAATCCATTTTTGGATCAGTGGCAGAGCTGGATTCTCACATTAAAACATTTTTCCTTTCAGGCCATCGGGGATTAATATGTTTTTCCCCCCGGTGGTCGCTTGGGTAATTACATTGCTGCTGAATTTGCTGATGCAGGTGGTGACCACTCCCACCATTCTTTAAAAGGTCACCTGATGCATCAGCTGACCATTGGTGTTAGAGGTCATTCTGCAGCGACCACTCTGGGAGAAGGAGCTTGCTGGGAGCGGTGATGCCTCAGATGTTCATGGTGAATCTGGTGTCGTGATCCTGCTGTTCGGTGCTTTACAGCAGAAAGCTAGGTGTTATTTGTCTTTACCTTGTTTGACATATCTTCCCTTGGTGTTGTATTAGTGCAGCAATGGGACCAGTGTCTGCACTTGCCAATTCCCTACTTAGGGATAGGTGCAGGGCAAGCGAGGGCTAAGGTATTCTGCTCGGTGACGGTTTGAAAGAAGCCATATAGGGGACACCAGGATAGACCAGTGCACAGCCTTAGGAGAGTGCAGGTGTGGTGCCCCTGAGGGTCCACTTGCCACAGAGGTACAGCACCTCATCCAGAGGTGTGGTATCCCACCCTCAGGTAAGGAGGGAGCACCACCTGGGACTTCAACACTTGCACCCAACACACGCTAGTTCAGTCCAGGCTAGTTCAGGGAAGCGGGCAGAGTAATTAGGTGAGTGAGGAAAGGTAGAGAAGGGGAGGAGCTAAGGAGATGGGGTGACAAAGAGTGTAGCCAATCAGAGAGTGAGTGGGAGGAGTTAGTAGAGAGCTAGAGAGAGAAGTTTCCAGAATGTGTCAGTTGGTGCCGGGACAGTGAAGGAGTAAGAGGAGTAAAAGCCAGAGTGAATGAAGAAGAACTGAAAGGGAGTTTAGAAAGAACAGAAGGAATACTCAGGGGCACGGGAAGTCCCCCAGCCACCCGTGGTGCCCACTCCAGTTTGGAAGGACTAGGTCGCAGTGAGGGTACCGGCCCCTGCGCCCAGTGGAGAAGAAGACAGACTCAGCTGGCAAGCCGGAGGCTGAGATGGCTGCAAGTACCGCAGCCACGTCTACATCAATTCCCTGAAAAGGTGGCCAGGTAGAAGATCCTGGGGCCTGACCCACATTGCCTGGCAAGGTCCAAGGCTTCTGGCTTAGAGACAATGTTGTGAAGGTGCTAGGCGAGAGAAAAGGAAAGACCAACAGAGGGAAACAACCAGAAAAAGAGGAAAACACAAAAGGAAGTCTTGGAATGGTGTTTCCCAAATTAACTGAAAGTTGGCTGGAGCCCTTACCCGGAGGACACAGTGCTAAGTGGGACAACTGAGAGCACAGATTAAGTGTGAGTAAAAGCCGTGAAACTGCACCTCACTGTGTCATTTGTGTCATTTGCATCCCACTTGCTTAACATTGCACATAACATCACAGTCATCAACTCACAAGCAACATCCTTGTTACCCTGGGACACAGCTCTGCCCGTGGAGAGCCACACCATCTATGCTGCCGTACCACAGTTCAAGAGCATCTGTATAGCAGCGTTGGCTACCCTAGCCGCATACTACGGGTGGCGTCACGATTCCCCCTTTCCCTATAATTTTCCTACCATCTTCCCCCTCATTGAACTTCCATCCTCTATTTAATTAATGGACGCCCTGGGCCACGGACCGGGTCACTACTACCACCGTGACACTTCCCCTTTAAAAGAGCTTGACAGGCCCGGTACCGAGTAAACTCCGGCCCTGCGGGGCGCTCCACAGGATGTGTCCATTCCCGTTCCCTATCGCAGGGTCCACCGTTGTAATTGTGTCCCCGGAGTTCCCTTGTTTGTTTTGCTGTTTGGTGACCGACCAATCGTTGGGTCGTGTCGCACTGGTCAGTCACTCAGTAACATTAGCATGCTGTATTGAACCCCTAAAATGTCTTCTATGCAGTGCAGTATAAGAAATAAGCCAACAGACAATAGTTTTGGGTATTTGCAGCGCTAGCTAGCAGCTGTCTAATGCAGTAATGGACAGACCTTTTGTTATAGCCACTGTTGGCTGAAGCTGCATCATAATAAAATATACGTAATTGTCTATTATGGTGGATTCATAAAGTATGTCAAATTTCAAGGTACCTGTTTATTTCCATTTGCCTGGGTAAAAGCAGAACTTTTTTGTGCAGAAAGTTACCTTTCACACTAAAATCACACAAAAAGAGAAAATCTCATAATGTAATCTGTAAATATGCCCATATGGATGAAAATGAGTTTTTCACCTTCTTTCATCTATCACAAACTGGTTAAATGAACCTTCGCTGCTTCTTTTGGTGCTGTAGAACTGTGCAAATGCCATTTTAATGTTATGATATACAGTACATTTATATACACTCTTCAACAATGAAATCGCAATACTAAAATTGAATGTTGTGGATCTATGGAAGTCACAGGGTAGACAGAAATTTTAATGAGATGCAAATGATGAAAACAATTAAAGTTTTCAAACAATTTATTTAGTGTCGCGTATAAGCAGCACACACTTACATACTTTATCATGCTAATAATGATATTACTAATGGTTGTCAGAGAAATGTTTTGCCATACCGAATGCACTTCAGTAGGAAAAATCATCAAGATCCTCTGTTGGCAGCTACCTTTGCAATAACCGATCAATTACATCCTAGAAGTTTCCATTAGGAGATAAAATAGAAAGCGAGATAGGGCAAAAGCCCCAAAACACTTGCACGCAAAAGTAGTTTCTGGTTTCACTTCTTAATCTAGCTCACGGAGCAAGGATTGTTAAAAAGTTGATATTGACTTTTTTTTACGATTGCTACAACTAATAGCTAGTGCTAGAGTTTAAGTCCACTTCTTTTATAAGGGGCTACTTGCATATTGTGAGAATCATGTGGGAATAGTGGATGAGGGCAGGTATATCTCGCCCAGATTCCTTTCCTATGTGGCCTAGTCTGGTCAGTATCGCACCTGCTTACTAATGGATAATGGGAGGTGGATATAAAAGGATGCAAGGTGGTTGTATGAGTGTCTCAGCCTGGGAACACAGAGAGCCTGTCTGTGTGAGAGACACACGTGAGTGGAAGCAGTGCCCACTGCAACTGTGGTTTGGCTGGACGGGAGAAGCCCGCCAGTTGGTAGTTAGTTTGTCCATTGTTTAGTTAGTGCCGGACAGGCAAGGATTTGTTTTATGTTTTATTTCCTTTTGCATTGCTATCACCGTTAATAAACCTGACCCAGGGTCAGTTACACCCAAATCCCAGCTCTGCGCCTGAGTTTCATGCTGAATGCACGTGACCTTTGACCCCAGCAAAGGCGATCCCGGAGTGTTTTATCACATTGTGGTGGAGAACGCGGGCATCACGTTGCAAGCATGAGCATGGAGGACGTGGTGAAAGCGCTGGTACAGTCCACCGCCGTCCAGCAAGAAGCTAATCGGGTGATGATGGCCCAGCTGAAGGAGTTGGTGGACATGACAGTTACCGATCGTTCGCTTCTCCAGCAGGTGGCGCAGCGCTTGGCAAGCCTACAGGAGGTTAACCTGGAAGCCGAGTCGAGAGTGATTCACGTGAGTCGGTACTGGCAGAAAATGACGACCGAAGATGACGTCGAGGCATACCTGACCACGTTTGAACGGACGGCGGTGCGAGAAAAATGGCCGAAGGCACGATGGGCCCGCCTGATTGCCCCGTTTCTTTCCGGTGAGGCCCAGAAGGCTTATTATGACTTAGAGCCTGAAGCCGCACAGGACTTTGACAAATTGAAAGCCGAGATCTTGGCCCGGCTGGGAGTGACGACCGCTGTCCGTGCACAGAGAGTGCATCAATGGACTTATCAGCCGGATAAACCACCGCGGTCACAGATGTTCAACCTGATCCACGTGACGAAGAAGTGGCTACAACCCGAGGTGTTGACAGCGCCAGAGATAATCCAGAGAGTCGTCATGGACAAGTACCTGAGAGCTCTACCGCCAGCCCTGAGGAAGTGGGTAAGCCATGGAAATCCTACGACAGCAGATCAACTGGTGGATCTGGTTGAATGTTACTCCGTGGCGGAAGGACTCCGAGACGACGCTACCCCACCTCGTTCTTCATCATCTCCACGTGGAACCGGTAAGACTGTTCCAGGGAGTAGGGGAGATGGAAAAATCCCTAAGACAGTGGGGGAGGAAAACGGGACTGCCCGCACTGCGAGGCCGAGAGTAATGAACTATGGTCTAAGCAAGGGGCCCGTTAGGTGTTTCCGCTGCCAAGAGATGGGACATATTGCTGTGAACTGTCCGGTCACTACTGAACCCATGCAGTGCGACATCACTGACTCTAAAAACCGCATGTCTATGGTTGCACGGGTAGTGAGTGTGAATGCCGGTCAAAAGGATGTGGAAAAACACTTGTGTGATTTAACTGTTGATGGCAAAAATGTGGTGGCATTGTTAGACTCGGGAAGTGTGGTGACTCTGGTGAAGGCCAGTCTGGTGTCAGCCCCGACTGGACCATCAGACAAATTTTCTATAACGTGTGTGCATGGAGACACCTGTTCGTACCTCACCGCGGTCATATGCATTACTACTTCCTATGGGTCTGTGCAACATAAAGTGGGACTCGTCCCGGCGTTATTGCATGATGTTATCCTGGGCCGGGATTTTCCCCACTTCTGGCAATTGTGGGAGAATCAGTTGATGCCCTCGGGTAATAGTGTACATGATTCTTCTCCCAGGGCGCGTGTGGGTCCCGAACCCCTGGAAGAGGTCTCCCCGGAAGACTCGGGGGAAGAGTCTGCTGGAAATGACCTACAGTTCCCGTTTTCAGTCATGGCGGGTGATACGGAGGAGACCGGGGAAGAGGAGGAGGCCGACAGCCGTCCACCTCCCCGTTTGCCGGATTTGGAAGTTCAGAAAGATGACTTCCAAAGCGAGCAAATAAAGGATCCTACCCTTTCTCAGGCTAGGACAAATGTAAAAGTGATAAATGGGGTACCCGTTGAACCTGGCTCTAGGCTGGCATATCCTTACATGGTTCTGGAGAATGATTTACTCTATCAGATAGAGAAAAAGGGGGAAGATACGGTGCAACTATTAGTCATGCCAAAACCCTATCGGCGGCAGGTGCTGGACCTGGCCCACGGACATGTGATGGGAGGTCACCTGGGAGTCCAGAAAACCACCGAAAGGATATTACACTGTTTTGTTTGGCCAGGCATGCATCACGATATTCGAGTATATTGTGAGTCTTGTCCTGACTGCCAAGCCTCTGCACCTAAGCCCCGGTTCTGTAGCCCTTTGGTACCCCTACCTATTATTGAAGTCCCGTTTGAGAGGATTGGGATGGATTTAGTTGGGCCCCTTCCACGGTCTGCACGTGGACACCAACATATCCTGGTCATCTTGGATTATGCCACTCGTTACCCGGAAGCCATCCCTTTGCGTAACACGGCCACCAAGACGATTGCCAAGGAACTGGTGCATGTGTTTAGTCGGGTCGGTATACCAAAACAGATACTCACCGACCAGGGGACCCCCTTTATGTCCAGGGTAATGAAGGAGCTCTGCCGATTGTTACAAATTGAACCGTTACGCACATCCGTGTATCACCCTCAAACAGACGGGTTGGTCGAACGGTTCAATAAAACTCTGAAGCAGATGCTGAGAAAGGTGATAGACAAGGATGGGAAGAACTGGGACTTTTTACTTCCGTATTTGCTTTTTGCCATCAGGGAAGTACCCCAGTCTTCCACGGGATTCTCGCCTTTCGAGTTATTGTACGCCCGACGTCCTCACGGACTGTTAGACGTTGCAAATGAAACCTGGGAGGGTCAGGTCACTCCGTTTAAAACAGTGATAGATCACGTCACACAAATGCAGGACTGTATTGCGGCTGTTATGCCTATCGTCAAAGAACACATGATACAGGCTCAAGGAGCCCAAAAAAGAATCTATGATAGGGGGGCCAAGATCCGTACGTTTGCACCCGGAGATAGGGTGTTGATCCTGGTCCCCACGGTGGACAGTAAGTTCCTGGCAAAGTGGCAGGGCCCCTTTGAGATCAAGGAAAGAATTGGTGAAGTAAACTACAAAGTATACCAGGCAGGTAAACGGAAACCTGAACAGATTTATCATGTAAATCTGATAAAGCCCTGGAAGGATCGGTCTGCCTTGTCAGCGGAGCTGGCCCGTCCTGTCTGCTCGCATACCGTACCGGAGGTACGGGTTGCAGAGACTCTCTCGGAGTGGCAAAAGACGGAAGTCAGGCAGTTTCTACTTCACAACCAAAAGTTTTTCTCAGAAAAACCCAGGCAGACTATGCTAATGAAACATGACATCGTAACGGAACCTGGTGTCACAGTTCACGTAAAGCCCTACCGAATCCCGGATGCGCGCCGTGAAGCCGTTTCCCGAGAAGTGAAGGCAATGTTAGAGTTAGGAGTCAAAGAGGAATCGCACAGTGCGTGGTCCAGCCCGATTGTGCTAATTCCTAAACCGGACGGCACCATCCGGTTCTGCAATGACTTCAGGAAACTGAATGCGGTCTCAAAATTTGATGCCTACCCCATGCCCCAGGTCGACGAGTTAATAGATCGGTTAGGAAAAGCCCGGTATATTACGACCCTAGACCTAACAAAGGGGTATTGGCAGATCCCTCTGGTGGAGGCTGCCAGAGAAAAGACAGCATTTGCTACGCCGGAAGGTTTATTTCAGTATGTGTATATGCCGTTTGGACTGCACGGGGCACCGGCGACCTTCCAGAGACTGATGGATCGAGTCTTGAGGCCACATAGGCGGTATGCTTCGGCCTATTTGGATGACATTGTCATTTACAGCTTGGACTGGGAGACTCATCTCCAGAAAGTACAAGCTGTGATTGACGACCTGTGGGAGGCAGGTCTAACCGCGAAGAAACCCCAAGAAATGTCACATCGGGCTAGAAGAAGCCCGGTATTTGGGGTATGTAATTGGGAGGGGTGTTGTTAAACCCCAGGTTGATAAGATTCAGGCGGTTCAGGACTGGCCACAACCTGTCAACAAGAAGCAGGTGCAAGCCTTCCTGGGGATCGCCGGTTATTATCGCCGGTTCATACCCAATTTTGCAGCCATCGCTACCCCCCTGATGGATCTTACAAAAGGGAAAGACTCCGTCATGATTAAATGGAGTTTAGCGGCTGAAGAAGCCTTCCATAGCCTAAAACGGGCACTTTGCTCTCAGCCCGTACTGGTGACTCCGGACTTCCGCAGTGAGTTTTTGGTACAAACGGATGCCTCTGATACCGGTATCGGGGCTGTACTCTCACAAGTGAGGGACGGAGTGGAACACCCAGTCCTCTATCTCAGCAGGAAGCTGAATAAACACGAGCAAAGGTATGCAGTCGTAGAAAAAGAGTGCCTCGCCATTAAGTGGGCTCTAGAGGCCCTCAAATATTACCTGGTGGGCCAAAAGTTCAGGCTGATCACTGACCATGCCCCTCTCAAGTGGATGCACTTGAACAAGGAACGGAATAGCAGGGTGACCCGGTGGTTCCTTGCCCTGCAGGCCTACACTTTTACGGTGGAGCACCGCCCAGGGGTACAGATGGGAAATGCAGATGCCCTGTCCCGAGTGCACTGTTTGGCGGGTGTCATTGCTCGACCAGAGTGGTCTGAGCAGAAGGGGGGGATATGTGAGAATCATGTGGGAATAGTGGATGAGGGCAGGTATATCTCGCCCAGATTCCTTTCCTATGTGGCCTAGTCTGGTCAGTATCGCACCTGCTTACTAATGGATAATGGGAGGTGGATATAAAAGGATGCAAGGTGGTTGTGTGAGTGTCTCAGCCTGGGAACACAGAGAGCCTGTCTGTGTGAGAGACACACGTGAGTGGAAGCAGTGCCCACTGCAACTGTGGTTTGGCTGGACGGGAGAAGCCCGCCAGTTGGTAGTTAGGTTGTCCATTGTTTAGTTAGTGCCGGACAGGCAAGGATTTGTTTTATGTTTTATTTCCTTTTGCATTGCTTTCACCGTTAATAAACCTGACCTAGGGTCAGTTACACCCAAATCCCAGCTCTGCGCCTGAGTTTCATGCTGAATGCACGTGACCTTTGACCCCAGCAAAGGCGATCCCGGAGTGTTTTATCACAATATTTAACCTAAATTATAGCATTCCAAGACAAGTAAGTGCATGTATTTCTCCCGTTGACATTCATATTCAATGCTGAATTATTCTAGATCCTCTGAGAATACATTTTTTTTCTTTTTTTTATCATTTACAAATTATTAACAAGGCTGTCGATCCTGTGATTTTCATACATCCATAGCTTGTCTTTCTTGGTGTTACAGTTTCAATGTTGAAAAGTGTATAATGCAGAAATAAAATTTAATGCAAAGATTTTTTTTTACTGTGCCATGTGTTTATATGACTGCTACAAGATTTGTCCAACAGTTCCACCGAGTTCCTGCATATGTATGCAAGAGCTTGCCCTCAGTCTAACCTGCCCAGGGTGTCACTCTGTAGCAGAAATAATGTTTGAAGTTAGGAATGTGGGCATAAAGAGTTAATACACTGAGCTGCTTTGTTACATGCTGAAACATGGAGAATGTGGAGTTCCCATTATCATGTCTGACCATGTTTCCTGGATGTATACAGAGAGTGAGCTCTTTGTTGTTTTTCATTTGAGCTTAAAAAGATTTATAGACAAGCGACAGAAGCAATAAATAAGCCCAGATTGCGAGAGGTGAGATACACTTGGAAACTGGTGTGCTACCCCAGCAATATGGTTAGGGCAAAAGAGAGGCATGTAAAAATATCTATCCTACACTTGTTGTAGTCTGATACAGAAGCAAATAGGCCTCCTGGATGAAAGAGTATCGGTTTAAAATAGGTGCTAGGATTGCCAGCACAGAAGGGAGTACAGAGGTTATTCCTGTGAGCGAAGAATGCATCAGTCAAAGGTGCAAAGTTTTGGTGCAGTAAGAGCAAAGATTAGACACAGCAGAGGAGATCATAGAGGTGTATTGCTGACTGTGAAGACTGCAATCCGCAAGAGACATGAGTCTGAAGAAAATTACCACATTAGACATTGTCAGAGACTACTGCCTTTGTATGAGGAACTGTAATGCAGTAACTTAATGAGTAGCCTGCAAGAGTGTGCTAGCTGTTAGAATGGAGCTACTGCAGGGTGACATTGTCAAGAGAGGTATAATAAAAGGACATGAGTAGCATTGTGAAGGAGTCAGAGAATGTGTCTGGATGAAACGGGTGCTGGTGAGATGTTTGCCAGTAGACTATGACAAGTATGAACAAAGTGTCCCCACTGTTTGCTGTATACCAACTGTCTACATCTGCTTAAGCCTGTTACCTATTAAAGGGAAGCTATTATCAGAAAACTAGATGGAGGCCCGATGCTATCGCATCGGGAGGGCAGTAGTGTCATGATGAGGGCAGGCTTTGCAGCATTGAGAATATCTCCCCCCATGTGCTCACCCACCTATCCACTCTCTCTTTCCCCTTGTGCTGACTTCTCCCGTCTGTGCTCTCTTCTTTGACCTATCTACCCCATGTGCTATCCCCCTTGTCTGCTGTTTCTCTCTCCTTCCTGTGCTATGTTCTCCCCTCATGTGCTGTCCCGTTTGAGCTGTCTACCCCCTGTGCTCTGTCTCCCTAAACCCCTGTGTCTGACAACAAATGGAGCATACCACAACTCCTGGGCAGGGGCGGAAGCAAAAGACAATACTGACATTACAGTAGGGGATCACAGAGGATACATTTTGTGAGGTAAAATATTGTTGAATAACAGTGAGTAAAATATTTTACCTCACAAAATGAACACTCTGTGATCCCCTACTGTAATGTCAGTATTGTCTTTTGCTTCCTCCCCTGCCCAGGAGATGTGGTATGCTCCGTACACGATTAGCCACAGACAATTTTTAAAATGAATTTTTGCTCATGGGAAAACCCCTTTAATGTGACCGGCTTCCTCTGCCTGTAGACACGTCCCACATCTGCTGCTGGGATCAGCCGAATGGTTCACTGCGCCTGCACGGAATTTGCGCAAGCACAGTGCGATGGTGTTCTGCTGGTGGTGCTGCACATGAGGCTGCATGAGTGTGTGATTGTGTGAGTGAGTGTGAGTGTGTGTATGAGTGTGAGAGTATGTGTGAGATTGAGTGTGTGAGTGTATGAGTGAGTGAGAGTGTGAGTTGTCAGTGTTTGAGTGAGTGTAAGTGTATTAGTGAGTGTGTGAGAGTGTGAGTGTGTGAGTGTGAGTGTGAATGTGTGTGTGTGAGTGAGTGTGTGTGTGAGTGTGTGTGTGTGTGGTGCATACAGCGTATAGAGTGTGTGTGTGTGGTATGACGGTGTTCCGCTGGTGGTACCGCACAATAGGTTGGTACCAGCAGCAGTTTCCATATTGAGACACCCATCTCTTGGGTGTCCCAGTATGGCGGTCGTTAAACTTTCTCCACTTGAAATTCTGGGATATGGTGACATCTGGGACAGAACAGGGAATTAAAACATTGCAAGGCAATTATATAAATAGATGATTTATTGTTCAAATCAGGTTTTTGTGGTACATATATTTTAAAAATATAGCATTTTTTTCTTTGCACAATCTGTATTAAATATTAAAAATATAAATCTTCCAATGTTTACACTTGCCATTGGGGCTTTTTTAGACTCTAACTTCTTCCAGTATCCACAGTGGTTGGATAGGAACCATATCTTTTGAATTGAACCATGTAATATGCCTGTGTAGAGGTCATTGAAGAAGGAGGTGGAGGAGGTTGAGGAGTGAAATCTCCTACTGTGATGAGTGGACCCTGTGTTATCAGCAGGTCATTCAGATGTTACTTGTCATTTTAATCTTCCCTCTGAAAACGCTTTCTATAAGAACAGAGAGTACGAGTAAAAAAAAACAATGACCGATGTGAAAATTGCAAGATTACTAATTGTATTTGTTTTAAAATCTTGATATGACAATATATATATTTTTTATACCTTGTGGTAGTAAAAGGACAAGGAAAAGGAAAAACCCAATGTGGCTAAACAAAGAAGTAAGAGGGGCAATTAACAGTAAAAAAAAAAACATTTAAACTACTAAAGCACTAAAGCAGGATAGCACCGCTGAAGCTCTAAAAAACTATAGGGAGAAAAATACTTTATCTAAAAACTAATTAAAGCTGCAAAAAAGAAAACAGAGAAGCACATTGCTAAGGCTACTTTCACGCTTGCGATTTTTTGCGCTGCGCACCGTGTGCAGTGCAAACGCACATGAAAATGCATCATGCGTTTTTGTGCATTTTTTTGTGGTTTTGCGCGCATTTTTTAAAAAAAGCATGTTTTTTTGCGTTGACGTGCGCATTAACATGCGCAAGTCAGTGCACCCATAGACTATAATGTGTTATGAGTTCATTTTCCCCTTCACCATTGAGGTCTGATGAACTCTCTCCTCTGGTGAAGGAAGGTAGTGAGGCTGATTACCAAACACCTGAGCTGGTAGAGGATGACTGGGTGACAGGAATTGCTGACTGAATATAAGGCAGCCGACGCCCTTCTGCCTCGCTGGTGATTTCTCTGAGGGATTCTAGGAGACCAGTCTGATTCCTGCTCCTCAAAAGCTAAGTTTTCTACCTTGCTTTGTGCATTTGTGTTTTGGTTTTATTTTGCCTTGCTTTTCTGGATTCTGCCATTCACTGCTGGGGTGAGCTGAATTCCATTGAGTCTTTTTGCTCTATCTTCAGAAAATACCTGAGTACTGACATAGTCTTTTTGAAGCCTAGCGTCTTCAGGGCCTTTTTCCCTGTCAGTCTGTTGGCTCTTGTTTTGATAGGGTTTTTGGCGGATTGCAGACAGCAGCTTTTCTATCCTGTCCTATCTAGTTAGCTTGGGCACCATCATTTGCTCAGTCTATCTTTCTATCTGTGTTAGTGTTTTTTCTTCTTGCTTCACCGTCATTATATGTTGGCGGCTGCCTATTGCTTTGGGGTCTGCTCTGGGGCAGTTTAGATTTCCCTTTCTGTCTTTAGGCTATGTAGTTCTCTGGCTGTGATCGAGGGGTCTAGGGCACCGTAGGAACCCCCCATGGCTACTGCTAGTTGTTGTTGATAGGTTCAGGGGTCTGCAATCCGATAGCTGCCAACTTCTCTGGTTTTCTGGACTTAGCTAGCATTTCTGTATTGGCCTCCTATGGTGATTCGTTCATAACAGAATCACCAGCCATACCGCAGATCCTAGGGTACTGAATAGCAGGAAAGATTTGAAAAAAAAAAAAAAGGTGTGTATATTTTTTCCTCTACATCTCTGAGGCCGTAGGGGGAATTTTTTTTTTCTCTCAATGGAGATAAAGCAATTGTCTGATCGTGTGGAGCAGCTTGCTGCGGAAGTGCGGGGAATTTCCGCCTACCTTGCTCATTCACATGCTGCTGAACCAAAGATCCCTACTCCTGATGTGTTTTTTGGGGATTGGTCTAAATTTTTGAATTTCAAAAATAATTGTAAATTATTTTTTGCCTTGAAGCCTAACTCGTCAGGGAGCTCCGTGCAGCAGGTTAAAATTGTAATCTCTTTGCTGCGTGGCGATCCCCAGGATTGGGCATTTTCTTTGAAACCAGATGATCCTATTCTGACTAATGTGAACGCATTTTTTCAAGCCTTGGGGTTCTTGTATGACGAACCTAATGCTATTGATCAGGCTGAAAAGACCGTGTTGGCATTGAGCCAGGGTCAAGATTCTGCAGAATTGTACTGTCAAAAATTCCGAAAGTGGGCGGTCCTTACTACCTGGAATGATAATGCCTTGGCAGCTCTCTTTCGGAAGGGTTTGTCAGAAGCCGTAAAAGATACTATGGTGGGATTTCCTGTTCCCTCTGGTCTTGACGATTCTATGTCATTAGCCATTCAGGTTGATCGGCGTTTACTTGAACGCAGGACTGCACGAGAGGTGCTGCCACCTGTTGAACAAGTGTCTGAACCTATGCAATGTGATAGAGTTTTGTCCAGGGAGCAACGTCAGGAGTTCAAAAGGCGTAATAAGCTGTGTTTTTTTGTGGAGATGCCTCGCATATTATTTCTGTCTGTCCTAAGCGAGAGAAACATTTTGTACACACGTTTTCTGTGGGTGGTATTCAACCTAAGTTTCTTCTGGCAATTACTCTGATCTGCTCCCTGTCCACATTTTCCGCCAAGGCTTTTGTGGATTCGGGAGCAGCCCTGAACCTAATGGACTTGGATTTTGCTAGACGTTGTGGATTTCCTACGACACCTCTGCGGACGCCAATCCCTTTGAGGGGGATTGATGCTACTCCTTTGGCAAAAAATAAACCTCAGTTTTGGACCCAGGTGGTAATGCGGGTCGCCCCAGACCATCAAGAAAATTGCAGATTTTTGGTGTTGCATAATTTGCATGATACCATTGTTCTGGGGTTTCCCTGGTTGCAAATTCATAATCCAGTTTTGGATTGGAAATCTGTGTCTGTGGTGAGTTGGGGTTGTCAGTGTGCCCTTAGTGAGGCTCCGGTTTTTTCCACCTCTCCTCAGTCACATGATGTTCCTGACTATTTGGCGGACTTTTATGATGTATTTAGTGAGAATGAGTCTGCGTCTTTGCCTCCTCATAGGAGTTATGACTGTGCAATTGAACTGAGCCCGGGGTGTAAATTTCCCAAGGGTCGGCTCTTCAATTTATCTGTACCCGAGCACGAGGCTATGCGATCCTATATTAAGGAGGCATTGGAGAAGGGTCATATTAGACCATCCTCTTCACCATTAGGTGCTGGGTTTTTATTCGTGGCCAAAAAGGATGGTTCATTAAGGCATTGTATTGATTATCGTGCCCTCAACAAAATTACTATTAAATATCAGTATCCGTTACCCCTAATTTCGGATCTATTCTCCAGAGTTAAAGGTGCTTGCTGGTTTACCAAGCTTGACCTCAGGGGGGCGTATAATCTTATCCGCATTAAGCATGGGGATGAATGGAAGACGGCGTTTAATACTCCAAAGGGACATTTTGAGTACCTGGTGATGCCGTGTGTGCTCCCTAATGCCCCTTCTGTCTTCCAGTGCTTCATGAACGACATTTTTCGAGACTTTGTGGATAAATTTTTGATTATCTACCTGGATGATATTTTGATCTTCTCCAAGGATTGCGATTCTCATGTGGAACATGTTCGGACTGTGTTCCGGATCTTGAGGGAGAATTCCCTGTATGTTAAGGGATCGAAATGCCTTTTTGGGGTACAGAGGATTTCATTTTTGGGATTTATTTTGTCTCCGTCAACTATTGAAATGGACCCGGCCACGGTACAGGCCATTTATGATTGGGTTCAGCCCACTTCTTTGAAGGCCCTTCAGAAGTTTTTGGGTTTTGCTAATTTTTATCGGAAATTTATAGGAAAATTTTCTAGTATTGCCATGCCATTGACTGATCTGACTAAGAAGGATGCTGATGTGTTGAATTGGTCTCCGGAGGCTGTTTCTTCCTTTCAGAAGCTGAAGCGAAGATTCACTTCTGCCCCGGTTTTGCGGCAACCTGTTGTCTCACTCCCGTTCCAGGTAGAGGTGGACGCTTCTGAGATTGGTGCAGGAGCTGTTTTGTCCCAAAGGATCCTGTAACATCTAAAATGAATCCCTGTGCTTTCTTTTCCTGAAAGTTCTCCCCATCTGAATGTAACTATGATGTGTGGAATCGGGAACTGTTAGCCATGAAATGGGCATTTGAGGAGTGGAGACATTGGATGGAGGGAGCTAAACATCAAGTCGTGGTCCTCACTGACCACAAGAATTTGATTTACCTGGAGTCGGCCAAACGCTTGAACCCTAGACAGGCTAGATGGGCCTTGTTTTTTACACGTTTTGATCTTGAGGTCTCTTTTCTTCCTGGCACTAAGAATGTCAAGGCTGACGCTCTTTCTAGGAGCTTCTTGGCTGATTCTCCTGTGGTGACCAAGCCTGCTACCACCTTAGGCGAAGGGGTAGTTCTTTCTGCCATCTCGCCCGATTTGAGACGTGCTCTGGAAGAGTTTCAGGAGGACAAACCTGAGCGTTGTCCCAGTGGAAAGTTGTATGTTCCTGACCAGTGGAAGAAGAGAGTGATGTCTGAAGTTCATTGCTCTGCATTGGCTGGTCATCCAGGTATTTTTGGTACTAGAGATCTGGTGAGTTGGTCTTTTTGGTGGCCCGCCTTGTCTCGTGATGTCAGCAATTTTGTGCAGTCCTGTGGGACTTGCTCCCGGTCTAAACCTTGTTCTCGCTCTAGTGGGTTGTTGATGCCTTTGCCGGTCCCCAGGAGGCCATGGACCCATATTTCAATGGATTTCATCTCTGATATGCCGGTCTCTCAGAGAATGACTGTTATTTGGGTGATTTGTGATAGGTTCTCTAAGATGGTTCATCTTGTACCACTCCCTAAGTTGCCATCTTCTTCTGAGTTGGTGCCCCTGTTTTTGAAACAGGTGGTTCGCTTGCACGGGATTCCTGAGAACATTGTATCTGACAGAGGAGTTCAGTTTGTGTCTAGATTTTGGAGGACTTTCTGTTCCAAGCTGGGAATTCAGTTGTCCTTCTCCTCTGCGTTTCACCCTCAGACCATTGGACAGACGGAGAGAACAAACCAGACCTTGTAGTCGTATTTGAGATGTTTTATTTCCGCTGATCAGGATGATTGGGTTTCATTTTTGCCCTTGGCCGAATTTGCTTTAAATAATAGAGCTAGTTCTGCCACTTTGATGTCACCTTTTTTTCTAACTTTGGGTTTCATCCTCGATTTTCTTCAGGGCAGGTGGAGCCTTCTGCCTGCCCAGGTGTTGACACTGTGGTGGAGAGAATGCACCAGATCTGGGACGAAGTGGTGGATAAGTTATCTCTCTCCCAGGAAAAGGCCCAGCGGTTTTCCAACCGACATAGGACCATTGGTCCCCGGTTAAAGGTGGGTGATATGGTTTGGTTATCATCAAAAAATATCGCTATGAAGGTAGCTTCTCCTAAGTTTAAGCCTAGATTTATTGGACCTTACAAGATTTTGGAGATCATTAATCCGGTCTCTTTTCGGTTGGCTCTTCCTGTCACATTTAACATCCATAATGTGCTTCATAAGTCCTTGTTGAAGAGGTTTGTTGAACCAGTAGTTCCTGGGGTGGCACCTCCGGACTCTGTATTGGTTGAAGGTAACATGGAATATGAGGTAGAGAAGATACTGGATTCCGTCTGGCTAGACGGAGAAAATACCTGAGTACTGACATAGTCTTTTTGAAGCCTAGCATCTTCAGGGCCTTTTTCCCTGTCAGTCTGTTGGCTCTTGTTTTGATAGGGTTTTTGGCGGATTGCAGACAGCAGCTTTTCTATCCTGTCCTATCTAGTTAGCTTGGGCCCCATCATTTGCTCAGTCTATCTTTCTATCTGTGTTAGTGTTTTTTCTTCTTGCTTCACCGTCATTATATGTTGGTGGCTGCCTATTGCTTTGGGGTCTGCTCTGGGGCAGTTTAGATTTCCCTTTCTGTCTTTAGGCTATGTAGTTCTCCGGCTGTGATCGAGGGGTGTAGGGCACCATAGGAACCCCCCACGGCTACTGCTAGTTGTTGTTGATAGGTTCAGGGGTCTGCAATCCGATAGCTGCCAACTTCTCTGGTTTTCTGGACTCAGCTAGCATTTCTGTTTTTGCCTCCTACGGTGACTCGTTCATAACAATAATGGGTGGTTGGGTGAAAAAAAAGGGCTTTGCGTGAGCATGCGTTTTGGGGGGCAAGTCGGACGCTCAAAAAATGCAACAGAGTGCATTTTGTGTGCCCGAGCGCACACTACAAAAAAACGCATGCGCATACAAATGCGTACAAATGCATGTGTATGCGCACCCATGTAAAGAATAGGAAAAAAACGCAAGCTTTTTTGCGCAAAAAAACGCAAAAAAACAAGTGTGAAGCCAGCCTAAGGAGAGTAAAACTAATCCCAAATTGCTCTTCAGCTGAATCAATAGTAAAAGAATCAAAATTGAAAGTGTAAGCCCACAAGAAGAGGTGCGAAACTGGCTAAATAAGATTAAAATAGATTTATCTCAGGGTCGTGATGGCATACACCCACGAATAGTAAGAGAACTAAGTAATGTAATAGACAAGCCATTATTTCTTATGTTCAGAGACTCTATAGCGACAGGGTCTGTTCCACAGGACTGGCACATAGCAAATGTGGTACCATTATATATGGATCATTATTTGGGCCCATAAGACACTGGAGCTTCATCCATGGTGAACAACATATACTGTAGCATTATGTGGAGCTCATCATATACTCTATCGAACATTATATGGGACCAATGATTTTGTGTGGAGAAAAATATGAGCTTTATTACTGAGTATGGCGCACTATGCGGTGGCCATAATACTGTATGGAGGAATGTACTGTCTGTTTTTGGAGCTATTGGAGAATTTAAAATGGATATCAGTCATGTGATGTAAGAATTGAAGTATTTTTCATTGTACTGTACCGCTATTTCTCTGCCGTATCAAAGGATCATGAATTGTGTCATGTGTTAAATGAGCCCAGTGACACTCTTTGGCCCTGGGCCCACGAAAATCTGGAGCCAGCACTACCCCCCCCACAACTTTAGCCAAATAACCCCCAGTTTTCAATGCCTAACTATTATTATAAAGTAAATTAAGGTTGACAAGCTTAAGGAATAAGAATTGATGTTTTTGGCATTGAAATGGGCACTCTAACTGTGTTTCCTGTCCTCCATTAACTGCCAACTTTTCTTCCCCATTGACTTACATTGGGTTTCGTGTTTCAGTCAGCCTTCGACTTTTCATGATGATCGGCCAATTTCGTTCCACCCGACTTTTGCGAAAGTCGGGTTTCGTGAAACCCGACTCGACCCGAAAAAATGGCAAAGTCGCTCATCTCTACCAAGGAAGGTGACGGTCACAAGGGGGCATTCTCTGGCTCTGGAGAAGAGAAAGTTTTTCCACCAACATAGAAGAGGATTCTTTACTGTTAGGATAGTGAGAATCTAGAATTCTTTGCCTGAGGAGGTGGTGATGGCAAACTCAGTCAAGGGGTTCAAAAGAGGCCTGGATGTCTTCCTGGAGCGTAACAATATTGTCTCTTACAGTTATTAGGTTCATTAGAAGGATGTAGATCTGGGGATTTATTCTGACACAATATAGGCTGAACTGGATGGTCAAATATCTTTTTTCAGCCTTGCTAAGTATGTTACTATGTTACTTTTTTAAATTGCAAACACTTGATTTAAAGGGACTCTGTCAACCCTTTTCTCGAATATGAGCTGCCAGCACCAACATCAGGCGCTTATCTACAGCATTCTGTAATGCTGTAGATAAGCCCCCGATGTAACCTGAAAGATAAGAAAAAAGAGTTAGATTATACTCACCGGGAACGTGGCGGTCCGGTCCGATGGGTGTCACGGTCTGGCACCTCCAATCTTCATACGATGCCGTCCTCTTCTTTACTTCCTGTCGTGGCTTTGGCGCACTGCTCTGCCCTGTTGAGGGCAGAGCAGAATGCTGCAGTGTGCAGGTGCCGGACCTCTCCCAGCACCTGCACACTGCAGGACTCTGCTCTGCCCTCAACAGGGCAGAGCAGTGCACCTGCACAGGAGCCACGACAGGAAGGGAAGAAGAGGATGGCATCATATGAAGATGGGAGGCGCCGGACCGCGACACCCATCGGACCGGACCGGATGCCGGTGTGAGTATCATCTAACTCTTTTTCTTATCTTTCAGATTACATTGGGGGCTTATCTACAGCATTACAGAATGATGTAGATAAGCCCCTGATGTCGGTGCCGGGAGCTCATATTCGAAAAAAGGGTTGACAGATTCCCTTTAAACAAAATGTAGTTTTATGATAATAACTTGACTTGAGAGCAGGTGCAAATGACCATATTTTCTGACTGATTACGATCTGATAAAACATTGGATCATACTCAGATCTATTTTATTCTATGGGGCCGTGCACATATCCAATTTTCTCCTTGGACTGAGAATGTCTGAGAAAAACAATTGCAGCATTCCCGAGTTGGATCTGATTATCGAATCACACTCGACCATGTCAGTGAGTTTTTGAAAAACATCAGACTGCACTGGGATGACATTTGGGTATAGTCTGATTTCCACAGACTGACAGAATGAAGAAGATGGAGACATTTTTTTCTCCATCTTCTCCTCATCTCTGAGAATCATATCACACTGTGATGAAGCTCTGATCAGAGTTTGATCGGTGTGCAATTTACATAATCGACCCGATTCTCTCTGATGAGAGAAAATACACTGATGTGATCCTAACTTTAAGAAACTTTGTAATCATCAATTTCATTACCTCCAAAATTAATAAAATTGACTTGAACTTTTGCTGGTTCCATTTACATTACTTTTGCCATCTGTGGAACCAGGTGAACAGTGGGTCCCAATCCTGGTGTACTGAAAATAGATGTCTGGATAATTGAGATTAAATGCTGTGTCGTCACATTGTTCCTCCTTCTTAGATAGCCAGACGTGATATGATTCCAATCATGCTTCTCCATTTATAGGGGACAGTCCATCAATCAGCATGCACAGACATGAATGTAAGAGGTCTCACCTTCATGAGAACAAAACTTTGTATAATCTAGTTTCCTCAGAGCATATTCCATATCTTCCTTGCCAATAAACTCCATAACTAATTGATGAGAACTGACTCGTGTCCATTGCGTCCACACATGGCATCCTCTGCATTCCCTTGTTCCTGGATTAAGTCCAATTGAGTATCGCCGGCCTGGTATTCAAGCTGTCGAAGTGGCACAGCTCTTGTAATTGCCGTGTTTTTGTTGTGGTTATACATCCACTCTGGTCCTCTTCCCAAGGCAGATCTGATAGGGTTGGACATAGTGGCATCCGAAACCTGCTGTGTATGTCTCACTTATGATCTGCTGGGTCTGTCTGTATGCTTCCCTGGTTGTATAGCCCTTGGAGGTTGTCTAAGAACACCAGTCATCTGAAGCTGCCCCAGATCCTTAGGGCTGAGTAGTATCCCACTGCTGCTACCAAAATGTGGAGACACAGTACTCAGCAGGTGCTCTAGTATGCTAGCCAAAACCGCCTTTTCCAGGGATCATCGCAGTGAATGTCAACTTTCCTTTTACTGTGCATAATACTACTCAGTCAACACGGGGTGAGGGTTAAACAGTTTGGCACTACTTTATTGAACCAAAAAACAGGCAAATAACTCATAGAACAGTCCCAGCAAAATACCCAAGATGGTGCAAAATTACAGTCTCACCCTTCTGCTGACTCACCGGGATTAGAGCAGCTGTGACTTCACAGTTTCCAGGGCAGTCTACCCCCACCTGTGGCACACGCAGAGAGGAGGTAACGATAAGCTTAGGAAGCTGACAGTCCATTGAGGTACAAGGCCAGATGACTGGAGGGTCACAACCTGGCTTCTCTCAATATCTCCATTGAGCCAGGTGTCTGGTGAGTCCCAAATCTGGCTTAATTGAGACGTATCCATGGGGCTCAGTTGACTGGTGGGCCCACATCCTGACCTCCCCAAATCTATCAATGGGTTCAATGATGGTCAATGAAGAAGATCTGTATTCTTTCAGCAAGGGCCATGGTCGACTAAGCTGGCATCCTGTAAAATGTCAAATCTGTGTCCTTCGTGATGGCGCCATGATGTCTTGGCTGCTGCCTTGTAGAGTATAGATGGCTGTGGTTTTGTAAAGTGTATCTGGCTGCTTTGATCTGTGAATCTCTTGGATGTATTGGAACTCTTGTTACAGAGGCATATCCCCTTTAAATAGCTCACAAATGTTCTTCAAGCCATAATTTGCACGTCAAGGAGAAAAGGTGATGAGATTAACTTGCATTGTTTGATTATTTAATCAATTTGCAGTTTTTCATCTTCTGATTCACAAGTCAAAAAGTCACAGGACCCACACAAAGGTCATTCAACATATTAAGTAAATGTCCATTGTTCAATGACCCTGCATCACTATCTTGCAAAGATAGCGGACAATGAGTTGTAGGAGCTTATATAAGAGGCAAACCACAATCATTTATCAATTTACAGATATCAATTTAACCTACTACAAGAGTCAACATAAAGATAACAGTCTATGCCTCCTGGCTTACTAAAAATAGACATCTGGATAATAAAGATTAAATGCTCTCCTCAGAGTGCTTTTTCTAGAATCTACACTTCCAGGGAAATAGCAGAGTACAGCGCTCAGCCATCTCCATCAGTGATGGGAATTTTGTATAGAGCATGCATACTCAATCATCACACCAATGAAATTTGGGACACAGGTCCCAATTCTCATGAGACATGAGATGAGTTGTGGGACAGATGATAAGTTTTGATGCTGGGGATATCACTACAATATTCATGGGGCTAAAAAGGACTATAGGGACTAAATAGGAGTATAGGACTGTGTAAAAACTGATGTCCATAAATTTAGAAAGCATAGTGTAATTGGATTGAAAGCTGTCACAAGGATTTTATCCAGACAGATGTGTTCAGTGATTCATATGCTGGATCAACAGGGGGGGAGGTAATTTCAAGATTGAATCTTCCACCTTTTCTTTCATTAATATGTTCTATGTTCTCTTGGTTGACCTTGATGTACAAATATTTTTCATAATTACTATATGAAACAATGGGTTACATACAGTATATGATACAATGTGCTATGCAGTTGCATATGTTTGGGACATATGTTTGCTTTTTATGTAAGGGATTTATCCCTATAAGAACTGAATAAAAGACAACGGCTATAGAATGTAATCAGACAGTACCATGGCCACGGCTTTCACACTATTCTAAATTATCAAATAATAGTGTTGTTTTTCATGCATTTCCTAATTTTAGAAAAACACCTGAAAACCAATGCTACCCTGTACATAAAATATTCATGACTTTGCTTTTCCTTGAGCCTTATGTGTGAGCACTGCGGCAAGTTGCAGATGAATCTTGTGCTATGAATGACAAAAGCTCAAAGGGATGTTAAATCACATTAGGATCATGTCTGCGAATCATATCATGGTGTCGTAAAGTGTCAGTAAAATGAATTTAAGCAATTGTAGCCTTTAACAAAGCTAAACATTTTGCTACTTTTTTTTGGAACTAGTCACGAATAACAGAATAACAGTAATAAGAGAACAGAGAACTCTCCTCTGTGGCTATAAGTCAGATTTGAAGGGGTAATCTGTAAGGTAGGTCTTCTGTCAATATCTCAATCTTAGAATGACTGTGGTCTGACACCCAGAAGCCCCACCGATCAGTTTTATCTGCTCCCAAAGCTAACATATAAACAATGTTCAAACCAAGATCAGCATAGCTCTGTACATTTTTAATGGCTGCTACAAGGTATTACACCTTATCCCCCATTTATTTATTTAGAAAATAAGATGAAGCGCCCAGAAGTAGGGACTGAGCAATGTATGTATGTTACATCAAGCCGCATTTGGAGCTGTGACAGTTGATTAGTGGGGGTGAGGAGTGTCAAACCCTTACCAATCTGATATTGATGACCTGTCTTACAGATAGCTCATTATTATGTTAGTTCTTGGCAGCCCATGTAATATGCTAAATTCAAGATCACAACTTAAAAAAAATAAAAACATTGATCAGAGATTTCCGTATCAGTAGTGGCCCTAAGTATACAGGGTATATAGCCAAAACAATACTGCTCCATACACCATGTAGTGGTGATTCTCGGTTACTGCAGCTTCGCTCATATTTAGGTGGATAGGGATTGTTCGCAGCTGTGCTGTTTTGACTGTAGACCTCAGCCACTGCTGCAAACAGCTAATTGTTGTGAGCAATAGTTTTAGCCTGCCACCGATCTGATGACCTCTTTTAAGGGCTTTTGTAGGTGACCGAACTTTTGGTCTGCGCACAATCCAACAAAACAACAGATCGCACTCAGACCTTACAAGTCAATGAGAGCGTAGAAATCATCGGACTGCACCTGGATGACTAAAGTCTGATTTTCACTGACTCACTACATGGAGTAGATGGAGAAATTTTTTTTTGCCATCTTCTCAACCAAGAAAATTGGATCACACTATGCTGACGCTCTGATCAGACTCTGATTACAATATTCACATAGCTTGATTAGCATAATAGTCCCGATTCTCTCGAATGAGAGAAATATGCTGATGTGATCATAGCCTAAGAATAGGTACCGTAATTAACATTTCATTAGTGGACACGTGTTTAATTAAAGTTGTTTCTTCAGCATTTAAGGCTCCATGTGAACCTATGATCACAGGGCAATATTTTTGCTAATTATCACTGAAATTTTTTCTCTAGCAACTATTAATAATAGGTTCTCTTTAAGCCATATATTAATTAGTTTTGAAAAGGACACGCGTATTTTTTATGTATTGAAGTGTGTTTTATAAGTAATTGCTGGTGGCTGGAGATCCGTAGGAGGAGAAGGATTGCGAGTGCTACAGTGCATGCAATGATTTTGCTGACAAGTAATATTTCACCTTTGCCTATATCATTTACTCATTATGGTCAGTGAACTAGAGCAATGTCTTTACTCCCAATGTCCAGTCAATTTTGAATGCCATTTTTAAGAATTATATCTGTGTACAAGGGTTATATGAGCATACAATCAGTAATAACCCTCCATATGTTCCCATAGCAATTGAACTAAAATATGCAAAAGATAGAAGGACAGTGAAATGTCACTACAAGAGAACATCCTGCCTTTCCCTATTTCTGTTCGATCACATAGATTTGTAAACTTAGCACTTCGCTCCCATTTAGATATGAGTGATTTTTCCTGTATGCAATAAGCGTCCTGAATGTCATAAGTGATTTTCATCCGATTTTCATTTGGTGTTTGGTCAGTGAATCAGTTTTCACCATCAGTGATTTCTTTATATGAAAAAAAAATTATGGCACAGCTTCTCCTATCCACTGTAGCATCTGTGTGCTCTTCATGATTTTCACGGACCCATAGACTTTTATGGCTAGTTTTGAGTCAGGTCTCAGATCCAAGACATTCATGCATTTTTTGAGGACATATGGACAGCAAAAAAAAACAAAAAAACACTTATATGTGAACAGCTCAAAAGATTATAAAATGTAATTGTTGCATCTATGAAAAACACAGAACTTGCATATGACTCATGGACATCTGAATGAAACCATAAATTTATATGTACTTCTTCTTTTCCTCTAAATGCTGACATCAAGGTTACTGGGATCATTAATGGCATATGTGACTTTTGGGCAAACATTGCATTACTAACAGCACACTAGGACCAGTTTAACAGCTATAAGCGAGATGACAGGTTCCCTTTAAATATTTAAACGTTAATAGCTTTGTTCCTCTTGCTCTGTAAACCACACCCTTGAAGCCATTTTTCTATCTGTAACAGGTGTTCAGTTGGCATGTATAAACGACTGGTGGTGGCAGCTAGTAGTGGTACTAGGTAGTTACTATACGGGAGTATGTGTATATATATACTGCTCAAAAAAAACTAAAGGGAACACTTAAACACTTGTACAAGTCCCCTCTGAAATGTAAAGTGCTGCGGAATATGTCGGCACTCTAGAAGTAATTTTTTTATTATTATTATTGTTATTAAACAAGAGAATATTACTCCAAGAAAATCAAACTTCTGCTGTGAAATCAAACTGTTCACTTAGGAAGCAACACTGATTGACAATCAATTTCACATGCTGTTGTGCAAATGGAATAGACAATAGATGGAAATTATTGGCAGTTATCAAGACACCCTCAATAAAGGAGTGGTTCTGCAGGTGTGGACCACAGACCACATCTCAGTACCAATGCTTTCTGGCTGATGTTTTGGTCACTTTTGAATGTTGATTGTGCTTTCACACTCATGGTAGCATGAGACGGACTCTACAACCCACACAAGTGGCTCAGGTAGTGCAGCTCATCCAGGATGGCACATCAATGTGAGCTGTGGTGAGAAGGTTTGCTGTGTCTGTCAGCGTAGTGTCCAGAGGCTGAAGGCCCTACTAGGAGACAGGCCAGTACACCAGGAGACATGGAGGGGGCTGTAGGAGTGCAACAACCCAGTAGCAGGACCGCTAACTGAGCCTTCGTGCAAGGAGGAACAGGAGGAGCACTGCCAGAGCCCTGCAAAATGACCTCCAACAGGCCACAAATATGCATGTGTCTGCACAAACGGTTAGAAACTGACTCCATGAGGATGGTCTGAGTGCCCGACGTCCACAGATGGGGGTTGTGCTCACAGCCCAACACCATGTGGCCCTCCAAAGAAATGCCAAGCGTCCTGCATGGATCGCGTCATACATAACAGTCTGGTCATTTAGAGTCTCTCACTCACACACCACCTCCTATCTGTCAGAGTCCCGCAAAGTTCAGTCCTAGGACCCCTGCTCTTCTCCATCTACACGTTCGGCCTGGAACAGCTCAGAATCTCACGGCTTGCAGTATCACCTCTATGCTTAAGACTCATATCTACCTCTCTGGACCAGATATCACCTCCCTACTAACCAAATTCCCATAATGTCTGTCCGCTATTTCATCTTTCTTCTCCGGTAGATCTCTAAAGCTTAACATGGACAAAACAGGATTCATCATCTTTCCCCATCTCACTCGACTCCCCCAACAGAGTTATCCATTAAAGTAAATGACTGCTCACTCTCCCCAGTCTCACAAGCTTGCTGCCTTGGGGTAATCCTTGACTCTTATCTCACCTTCAAACCACATATTGAAGACCTTTCCACTTCCTGCTGACTTCAACTCAAAAATATTTCCCAGATCCGTACATTCCTCAACCTAGAATCTACAAAAACTCTATTCCATGCCCTCATCATCTCCCGCTTTGACTACTGCAAACTCCTGCTCTGTGGCCTCTCCTCTAACACTATTGCGCCCCTCCAATCTATCCTAAACTCTGTTGTCTTACTAATCCATTTGTTCTTCCGCTATTCCCCGGCCTCTCCTTTCTGTCAATCTCTTCACTGGCTCCCCATTACCCAGATATTCTAGTTCAAAACCCTAACCATTGCATACAAAGTCATCAATTACCTATGTCCTCCGTACATCTGTGACTTTGTCTTCCGGTTCTTACCTGCACACAACCTCCGATCCTCACAAGATCTCTTTCTTTACTCCCCTCTTATCTCCACTTCCCACAATCAATTACAAGATTTCTTCCTCGCATCCACACTACTCTGGATCTCTCTACCCCAACATATCAGACTCTCGTCTACCGTGGAAACCTTCAAAAGGAACCTGAAGACCTACCTTTTCCGACAAGCCTACAACCTGCAGTAACCACTGATCCACCAAACTGCTGCACAAACAGCTCTGCCCTCACCTACGGTATCCTCACCCATCCCTTGTAGATTGTGAGCCCTCGCAGGCAGGGTCCTCTTTCCGCCTGTACCAGTCGTGACTTGTACTGTTTAAGTTTATTGTATTTGTTTATATGTATACCCCTTTTCACATGTAAAGTGCCATGGAATAAATGGTGCAATAATAATAAATAATAATTATTATTTTACATGCAAGAAAAATCACTGACATCTATACATGAGTATATGAGGATCAAGTTCAAGTACAATCTCCTGAAATTTGCAGTTTTGTGTGAATTTGAAACATTTTAAAATTTAATTTGTGATTTGCAAAAAAAAGAAACCTGCCCAGCATAACTTCTCACACTAACATCAGAGAGAGGGCTAAGTGTAATTTTTCCATTTACACACCCTCCATAATTCATTTTAGTTATGACATCTTATGGATTATAATTCCTTAAACATTAGTGGTCATTACCTGGGCTATCACAGATCAGTAGTTCCCAGTTGAGCACAGTAGAATGGCAACTGTTATTATCAGCAGGGTCCTCATTCTCTTCCTCTTCTGTAAAGTGTAAGCTCTTATGGTCAGCAAGATCCTTTCTTGCTCTCTTATGTAGTGTATAAGATTTTATGGTCAGCAGGGTTCTCTCTCTCTCTTCTGTAGAGTGTAAGCTTGTATGGTAATAAGAGTCCTCTCTTTCTCTCCTGTATAGTTTAATCTCTTTGGTCAGTGGGGTCCTCTCTCTTTCTCTCTAGCCTGTATATAGTAAGTTCTTATAATTAAAAGGGTCTTCTCTCCCCTGTGGAGTGTAAGCTTTTAAGGTCAGAGGAGCTCTATCTATATATATTCTCTCCATGTGTAGTTTCTGAGCAATGAAAATATTTCCAGTAATGAAATTTGCAAAAATGTATTCAGCGTCAGTCCAATTCTTGGGGAACATTCAGCGAAGTTGGCAAATTCGAGTTTTAAAAGATACACTCATCTCTACTGACATCTGAATGCGGCCTTATGCTTCATATGGATTAAGTAATTCTTAACATGAAAAAAAGATGTTCTACCAGACAGAGTATGCGAAAAGTGAAGCCTGAACTTTTGACTGTAAAGGTCTCAGATATTTCAATGTCGTTAGTTATTATGATCCACATACATAGAGTAAAGCATTCAAAATTAAAATAATGGCCGGTTACACAGAAGCGCAATCTCTCCAATATGCTTCACCCATATTAATTGCATCATACAGGTTTAGAATTCACTTCATATTGGTTAGACTGCTGTGTCTTTGTTGTTCACATATGATTAAACATCTGCCGGCTGTATCTTCTCAGGTAATGCAGCTGGGATACTGCTGTGCTCACATTAGACAGCTGTAATAAGTGCTATACCCATATGATGCAGATCGGTTTCAGCACTGTCAGCAATGAGCATCTGTGCTGTTTGACCGCATGTGATATCTATATATCTTCCCCTTTCTGCCTCATTATCATGTTGAGAAAGACAACGCAAAGGGAAGAATATAACTTTACCCTTTCTAGAATCCTTGCTTTGTATCCCTGCCTTCAGCTGAAGGTCATTTCATGTATTGTTCTTTGCGTCTATGGATAATATGACCTATACAACATCTCATTCTCGTATAATGTGAATTGAGGCTGAGTGCAGACGGACTTTTTGGCCCTGCGGATTCTTCCGCTCAGAATGGAAGAAATCCGCAGGTCAAATGACCTGTATTTTTCCTGCGGATTTCTTCCATTTCTCCTGCGGTTTTATTGCGGTTTTTGTGCAGTTTTCCATTGCGGTTTTCCCCCTGCGGATTTGGTAACAGGGGAGATGGAAAACCGCACAAAAGAAGTATCATGCTGCGGATTTTGTACCGCGGGAAAAATCTGCAGCGTCTGCACAGCAGTTTTTTTTTTCCATTCATTTTAAGGCTACTGTACATCACAATGCAGATATGCAACATTTCTGCGCGGTAAAATCCGCTGCAAATCTGCATCGTGTGCACACAGCCTCACAGTGTTTTTATTTAGCATTGAAATGGTTAACTATGTGCTATAAATATGTAGAGAAATGTAGAAGCTTAGTTCAAATCATGTCTAATATTTCCAACCATCTTGTTTGGGTCTGACACCTTTAACCCTTTCAAGACCTTTGATGCATAGGTTACAAGTCATGTTTAATTATGAAAAATTGCTCTATGTGGACTGTGGATAAATAATATCAAATTTCATCCATTATCTGAAATATAAAATACGACATTTATTACTCTTGTTAAAAATGATTAGGATCAGTTCTGTGCTTTACTAATTTGTCTGATCTCTACAGTCCCTGCGCTAATATACTGTCATTATTGGAGTAGCTTAAGAAGGACCAAAAGAAAAAACTGTACATAAGTCAAAGCCATGATGCCTCTGTAACTATAGGAATCCAAAATCAAATCATGGATGGAAGTGGTGAGCTCTGATAGGTTGAGATACACTGCTCAAAAAAATAAAGGGAACACTTAAACAACAGAATATAACTCCAAGTAAATCAAACTTCTGTGAAATCAAACTGTCCACTTAGGAAGCAACATTGACTCCATGAGGGTGGTTTGAGGGCCCGACGTCCACAGATGGGAGTTGTGCTCACAGCCCAACACCATGCAGGACGCTTGGCATTTGCCACAGAACACCAGGATTAGCAAATTTGCCACTGGCGCCCTGTGCTCTTCACAGATGAAAGCAGGTTCACACTGAGCACATGTGACAGACGTGACAGAGTCTGGAGACGCCGTGGAGAGTGATCTGCTGCCTGCAACATCCTTCAGCATGACTGGTTTGGCAGTGGGTCAGTAATGGTGTGGGGTGGCATTTCTTTGGAGGGCTGCAAGGTGTTGGGCTATGAGCACAACCCCCATCTTTGGATGTCGGGCTCTCAGACCATCCTCATGGAATTGGTTTCTAACCATTTGTGCAGACACATGCACATTTGTGGCCTGCTGGAGGTCATTTTTCAGGGAATTAGCAGTGCTTCTCCTGTTCCTCCTTGCACAAAGGCTAAGGTAGTGGTCCTGCTTCTGGGTTGTTGCCCTCCTACAGCCCCCCTCTATGTCTCCTGGTGTACTGGCCTGTCTCATGGTAGCACTTCCAGCCTCTGGACACTACGCTGACAGGCACAGCAAACCTTTTTCCACAGCTCACATTGATGTGCTATCCTGGATGAGCTGCACTACCTGAGCCACTTGTGTGGGCTGTAGAGTCCGTCTCATGCTACCATGAGTGTGAAAGCACAACCAACATTCAAAAGTGACCAAAACATCAGCCAGAAAGCATTGGTACTGAGATGTGGTCTGTGGTCCCCACCGGCAGAACCACTCCTTTATTGAGAGTGTCTTGATAATGCCAATAATTTCCATCTGTTGTCTATTCCATTTGCACAACAGCATGTGAAATTGATTGTCAATAAGTGTTGCTTCCTAAGTGGACAGTTTGATTTCACAGAAGTTTGATTTACTTGGAGTTATATTCTGTTGTTTAAGTGTTCCCTTTATTTTTTGAGCAGTGTATATACCTATGTGATGTCAAGAATCCCGAGTCAGGTGATCAAGAGACCTAGGATACTATAACAGGGTGAAATAGGTGTCATTTAAGTGAAACCAGCAGCCTTGGACAATGCAAGTCTGTGCATTGATTTCTATTAGAGGAGGGTTCAGAGAACTATTTAAAACACCAGTAAGAAACTTTCTCTCATCATTGCCTAATTTGTCCCTGAGAAAAGGCGACTAGTCTATGAAACATGTAGGGAAGCACTTATTTAAGTATCATTCATAGGCTCCCAATGAAATGGTATATAGTGCATCTAGTGATGTCTGCAGACCACAACTAAAGTGCAGAATATTTTGTACTGTAGTGGTTTGATCAGTATATAGATAAGATATTGCTCATTATCAAAGTCCCACTTAGTGAATTTAATAATAAGCAATTTGCCAATATTGTCTATTTGTACCCTACCACCTACTAGGGACAACATTTCCATGAATGTCTTGCACAAATCATTCCTATTGAACTATGTTTAAAACAGAACCCATATATTGCGCTACCATCACTTAAGACATTCTATTTTACCATAAAAATAGAGCAATAAATGAATGGAATAAACCTTACATGAGTGAATGGGCTTTTAACCATGTATGTGGACCTTAATCACACCATGAAGTGCTGTCATACTAGTAAGGTTATTGATCTTCTCCCATAACTGTCAAAACTGTAAAATTAAAGTCACTCATACACTGATGGAATTCTGCTGCTAATTAACCATACTCCGGCTCACAAAATAAAGGCTTTATATTGGCGAGTAACACTTAGGCGTCCTTACATTTAGAACGATAGTTCAAGCTTGATGGACACAATTACTTCTTGCTGACGGCAACTCTGACAAATCCTACAACTTTGACAGTGAGATCTTACAATTAGTTGTCAAAATAATGTGTCTGGGTCTGAAAGGAAAATATTTCAGCTGCTTTAGCAGAATAAATCATCTGCTGATCGAACGTTATGAAGGTTTAACAATAACAATGAAAACTCCATCAATAGCAGCGGACGTGAAAGTCAGATCGGTGCCGGAATCAGATATTATGTGACCCTGCCACCGAAAATATTGTGCATCTGTTAACTTGCCATTATTGTATAGCATTAGTGCATTTTGTCTGTGATTTGGTACGGGTTTTGATTCTCTTCCCTTGCATGGTTTATTATATATTTCTGCTTCCAAGTTCCCGCTAAAACGGCACTGTTCTACAGTATGAATGTATGTCAGTTTATATCCATCATATATTCAATATTGACATTCATAAAGACCTGGCCATTGACAAGCACATATCTGAATTTCTTTTTTTTATGTTTCTTTTTACCCATCCAGGCACACAGGCACTTTCAAATGACGCGGAGACAAGGTAGGCAATGTTGCATTCAATGTCCTACAAAAAATTGTTATGCTCTTTAGAAAATGCTGTCTGATCTTCCAAAATTGGCTTTAGAGTACATGTCAGCATTGCATCTGAAAGGCTGAAGAGTGAGACATGTCTTGCTTGCTGCTTTTATAGATAAATCTGGTAAAAATCAAGACTTTTTACTGTATCTTATTTTCCATAAATGTCTGCTTTCACTGATTAGTGTTCATGCAGCTTGTAAACATTTCTGAGATTCCAAGTGTATTCTAGAAATCCATTTCTACTGAAAAGGATGTGGTGTTGTTAATCCTGTTGAGCTTACAATATGCAAAGTAATGATACACACTAGATATGCTCCTCAACATTGAAATTGTGACACTAACAAGAAAAAGTCATTGAGTTATAAAAATCACAGGATTGGTTGACATGCTACTATGGGGCAAAATATGAACAAATGGTATAAAGTATAAATGCAATACAGTATGTAAAAGAACATGCAAGTTGATGTATCAATGAGTTTATAAATGGATACTAAGGAATGTTCAACCATGCTGAATGCATTTGAGCAGTCAAATCATGAAGATCCACAGTGGACAGCTTCCTGTGAATTTGCTGATCATTAATGTCCCAAATGGGCTTGATGGATGATAAGTCTTGAAATGCTGCTATTGCACATTTGGTCCATGCATGAGCAACATGTGACCTTGCACTGTTATGTTGAAAAACGGCTGCTGGGACAGTATGGAGAAATGGCCGTAACACAAGTTCTACTACGAAATCAATATGTCTGCAATGAAGACTTAGGGAGTTCCACTATTGTACATGATGCCACTTCACCATAATCTAGGGAGTATGACTGATGTGATATTCCCCCATGAATGCCTCTTCATAATGTTACTGTCATGGTTTACTGAGACGTCAGGTTAGGTGGTGTAAGAGTTAACATGGAAAGCCTCTCTGTGAATCCAGGGAGGGTTCTTATAGCCTCATGGTAGAGATGTCCCCTATCGTTTATACTCTTAGCTGAGTGAGCCTGACCCTGCTTTGTCTGTGCTTCATGCCAATCGTTGTTTGTCTGCTTGGTGCTTGACCCGGTCCTGTCACGGTTAACGTCTCTTGTCTGCTGATTGTGTACCACACTGCCTGTCCTGTGTATGACCCTTGGCTACGTTCTTGACCTTCCTTTGAATATCCCTCCTGTACTTCGCCGCCCGCCCTGTGTATGACCTTATTGCATGCCTGACTACTGTTATTTTCTCTGAGCCGCTTTGATACCAGTATTACTCTAGACGCTGCTGGAGCTTGGCTGTAGTCTCGCCCAGTTCTCTGACGCGCGGTCACGTGATCGCAGGTCCTGCGGGCATCGGGCGCTTCACTATCGCTCCACCCTCCCCGCAGGTCCTGGAGCTAGTCTAGCCATACCCACGCCATGCTCCTGACTCTCACTGCGGTGGGTAAGAATCCTGCACATACTTGTAGCTGGTGTCTTTGCCTCCTGGGGGGCAGCGCTATCTGCCCTTGACAGTTACCTATTTGGTCTTTAGGCCAATCTCTGGCTCTCATTGTGTCCGAGACAAAATTGGGAATAGTTCCTGAAGAGAATAGATGGGGATTGGATTCCAGGTTCCAGTTCCCATCTGGAGATCATATGAGCAACACCGTTTAGAGACTGCCACATGGTAACATCATACTGGTCTTACTCCCAAGTCTATGATGTGGGGTGGCATAATTCATGTTAACCAGAACCCTCTAGTCTTCATTCAAGGTATTTTAGCAGCTCAGCGTTACATAGATTTGGTGGTGGAACCAGTGGAATAGTAATTTGTCTAAAGTGTCTCAGGAGTCATTCTTTAACACAACAATACCTTTGAGCAGCATATGTTGTCTAATTATGGCAAAACGGCTTGCAATGTTTCCAGACCTGTCTCCCATTGAGAACATATTGGACGTCATTGGTCGGTAATTGCAAATGGAGCTCCCAACAGCCGATCTTCATGATTTAGTGCACAATTGCTCTCAGCATAGCAGAACATTCCTCAGGCAATCACTAATAAGCACATTGATATGCAAATTGTCTCTTCAGAGAGGTAAAGTACTCCGATTTTCTTCATTAGAAGCTTGTAAGTTTTGGCCTGGGAACAGTATTATGGACAATGACAATTGTTAACTTCATGGTCTCATAAAAGTTTCTTTACAATATCACTGCAATTATGTTGAAGTTTTTTGAAGATTTTCTTAGTGTTATTTTTCTTTTTTTTACATTTCCTTGTAATACCACTCCTAGCCACTGCCTGTGGGACAGAGTAAATGAACCACTAGACGTTTATTTTGTAAAACACATATTTACATTCCTGATAATTGCCATTGATTTGTCAAGAAATTTCGTAAAATTATTTGAAAAATTCTATACTGTTAAGTGTGAGAACTTGTTTTCCTTGTAATTTTCTTTAGTAAAAGAAATCTAACATCCTGCAGTTTTGACACTAGCCCCAGAGGTCTCAGTAAGATGACACTTCCTGCTTTGCAAAGATTACTTTTCAGCAGTTTTCTCGTTATCAATACAGAAACAATTTAGAGAAGCTAAAATTTGAAAGCAGCAGAATTGCTCAAATTTGGATGTGAAATTTGATTCACGTCACATTTTTGGGTGTTAACTGAATTTGCCCTAATTGCCATCAAAAAAGTTAATAATTATTATCTGAGGTTTCCTGACACCAAAGCACATTAAATATATGAGTCACAAAGGGGTTAAATACCAATAAAATGTAATTCTCACGCTCTACCGCTCCTCTACTAGCTCCAGCGCAGATCTCCTCTTGACACTCCACTCGCTTTCATTTCTATCATGTGGTGACGTCATTATATCATAACATGCATAGTCCCATGCTAGTATCAGTGATTTTTGGGAAATGGTAAACTCGATTAGATTAGAATGAATTCATCCTTAACAGGATTACAATAAAAACTATTAAGTTATTATAAGGCTGGTGACAGATACCTTTAGCATAGAAAAAAAGACCTAAAATGTAACATTTATTAAATATACATTAAAAGAATGATTAACATCCAATAGCAAACATACATAACAAGGGCACTAATACAAACAAGGAGTTACTATCGACATCCCCTAGCCTGTTCCCTCTCCTATTACCTGCCTACCAGCGGAGGCCTGCACCCTAGGGGGATAGGAGAGTGGTGCCTCCGCTCCTCGGCGGCTGTCCATATTCACCCTAGATCAAGGTTCCCCAACTCCAGTCCTCAAGGCCCACCAACAGATCAAGTTTTCAGGATTTCCTTAGTATTGCTTAGGTGATAATTGCTTCACCTTTGCAATACAAAGGAAATCCTGAAAACGTGATCTGTTGGTGGGCCTTGAGGACTGGAGTTGGGGAATCCTGCCCTAGATGACCCTAGCTATATAGAAGGACATATAAAGCTCAGATCCATGCACAAAAACCCAAACCCACAAACTTTCCCTGGACACACTATTAGAATTAGTTTGGTAATAATGTGTCCAAGGGAATAAAGGTATGTCAGAAAGATAGATATACATTAATATACCTCTCTGGGGCAAAAAAGAGTTGCAGGGAATGGCAGATAATAATATAATAATGATAGGTATTATACTCAATGATGTCAGGACCCTGTAATGTGTCAACAGCTAATAAACCCTGTATATATCCTTCTCTGTTGCCTGCCTACCAGTGGAGGCTGTCATCCTACAAGACACGATAATGGTGACCCCACTCCTCGGCAGATGCCCCTATAAAATCCCTGCAAGGCCCTATAGCAGACCCTGGGGCAAAATCAGCAAAACCACATGATGTGTAGCCATACGTAAATAAACAGAGAAGGCTGTTCCAGAACGACTCAGAATTCAAACAATAGGGATCATATTGGGTAGGGTGTGATGATAAGCAACATAAAGTGAATAAAAATGATTAATAGAGACAAGTAACCACATTCTCAAAATGCTCCATGGACCCAATGAAATAGTTTTTTTTAACAAATGATAGCAGTCTGCATATACAGTCTGATGCACCTGCTCACATCTCTTGTCCACTGTTAACCAAAACAAATCCCCTACAGGACACTGCTTATTTATACTCTGCAGTCCGATAAATAGCAGTAAGGGATAAGGGATGGTTTTGAGGTGGGTTGCACTTGGTTTGATGACCAAATCAGATGCCACTCTGGTGACAGATACCACACGGTCACGGTCTGCTGACCTTTTCCACCACCCTGCGCGGTGCACAATGACCCCTGCAGCAATTAATGACCTGCTGCAAAATGCATCTCTGAATGCTGCTCAGTTTTCACAGCTCTTTATAGTAATTCCGAAAAGCTAGTCCTCCGTATTGATGCATAGACAGTAAAATAAATAGGATATATACAATTTGGAAGTATAAAGGTATGAGATAAAGATGTTTATGTAAATGGTTTTATTTTGAGACAAAATACTGTGTGCGTGATGTTTCCCCTGTTTATTGCTGATAATTTGCTGCTTCAGTACATCTGTCACTATCATTGTATTTTTTGTGATTGAAGGTAAGCCTATGAATATGGCATGAGTACCAATTTACATGTGAATCTACCAGAAGATACTAATAGTATCATGTTAATAGTGTAGCTACAGTTATACAAATCTGTAACATCCCTCAAAATTGAATTAAAAAGTCAAACAGATATAATACAGTGTGTCCGTAAAGTCATGATGCACTATTGACCAGTCACTGGAAAGCAAAAAAAAAGATAGAAATGTGAAATCTGCTCCAAATAAAAGAGAAACTCTCCCAATTTCATACCTATTCAGTGCAGTTCGATGAGGGCTCCATTTGTTGTCCTACACACATCCAAACGATAGTGAAGTTCTAGTCACACAGTGGTAAGGAGACGTCTGGTGTAACAGAGTGAATGACGTCTGTGATTCTCTGTTGTAAGTGATTAATGTCGATGATACGTTCAATGTACACATGTTGCTTCACATAACCCCAAAAGTAAAAGTCTAAGGGCATCAGATCCAGGGATCGTGGTGTACTTGTATACTTTCCTGTGACTGGTCAAAAGTGCACCATGACTTTACGGACACACTGTATTTATTTTACTAAAATCATTAACAATTTCATTATATTTTACTAGTATTTGTAATTTTGCTACTTTATCCATGTTGTATTTATTTTTTGACAACGCTTTTTAATTAGTTCTAGGATTGCTAAGGGGAGATAACCTCTTAAATTTAATTATATAAAAATTATCAAAATGATAATGTTAATAAGAACATAATGATCCCAACTCTGGAAAATATTTGTAAAAATGTTTTGGTAGCTCTGGCCCTTATCTGGAAAAAAACTCCAAATCCTTACTCATAATACAATCAATTCTACATTTTGTTTCATACACAATGTATCATTCTTTTCCAATTGAAATAATAAAAATAAAAACTTTCTGATGTTGAGTTGAGATTAGCTACCAAGTGACTGCCAACTATTAGCTCTGTAGAGAAAGAAATTGAAGGAGTTATCCACTACTCATACAACACCTTTGCCATCCGTATATTGGCCCCCAATAAAATAATAACACTTATATTTACCCCTGGTGATGGTACCATTCCAACAAAGTCGGCATTGTCTCTCCTAGGGTTTGCATGACATTGTTAAATCTCACGATCAGTGTCGAATCCACTCTCCCTGTCTTTGGACGAATCAAATACATCTGAAGGATGTGAGAGCTGTTGCAATGTATGTGATAAGTCCAAAGGTGGGGAAAGTGAAGCTGCCACTGATTGGCCATAGGAATCATGTGGCATAGCAATGTCATGCAAGCCCTGGGAGAGACAGTGCCAATGCAGTCAGAATGACGCTAGCACCAGAGGTGAGCATAAGTGTAATTACTTAACTGGGGACAAACATATGGATTGAAAAAGTGTTGTCCGACTAGGGGACAACCCCTTTGACATATGACAACATGGTAAAAAAAACTTCCATGGAGAAAACACCAAACTTTAGGTGCTATAATGTAGAAACTATAGTGTAATAATAAACATATGAAAAAAATTACATTGTATGATTAACAATTACATAAAGCACTGCATTACTTATTTGTTCATGTTAATTGAGATTTCCTTTAAGCAAAATTCTCCAAAGGGTCTTCCAAACCAAGTGCTGCCGATAACCTATTGGGTCCTGCCCAGGATTTAGTAGTGGTCAGAGGATGGGCTCTGTGACTTATTCAGTAATAGAAAATAATATATGTGTTGAAGGAAGGACCGGGCTACTACGGCTGCTGAAGCTTCGTGTCCGGAACTGCTGGGGCCAAACCTCCTGTTCCTTGGGGGAAACAAGATTGCAGCTGGAGCGAGCCAGTAATTAGGGTGAAGGGGCGTGGCCCGCCAGTGTGAGGTAAAATGGGTTGCATGGCAACTGAAGCGGTCTTCCTGCCAGAATGCAGATGAGGTACAGACCACAACCGCTGTGAGGAGAGCGACAGGCTGCAGCTTGTAGAGAAAGGGCAGCATAGTGAGGGACTCACCGAAACCGGCAGGTATGTATGGGAGCATGGAAACGATGGAACATCACAGTACAAACGTCCTGGTGTTGGCTGATATCTAGAGAGGCACACGCCAGGTAAAGCATTGCAGTGGAGCCCTTCAGGTCACGACCGCTGCTCAAGGAGATACAAGCCGAGAGGAATCTTGTGGGGAGCTCATCTCTCTTACTCCACAGATATATGGACCAGCAGCTCAGTGGGCAAAACCGGAGACAGCCCGCTGCCACCAGAAGAAGGACCGCTGGCATTCTGCGACCCACTGGGCCTTCAGAGAGTGACAGGCTACGGAGTCACAAAAAAGTGAAACTGTTAACAAGAGACTGTTAGTTAACCAACTTTTATTCACTTTTACCTTTGCACTCTTCATTTACCCTGCTACCTTCCTGTGTGGACTTTTCCCACTATTAAATAATTAAATATAGTTGACACCTGCTCTGCAGCATTTGTGTTACTGCATCCCAGTAACTGCTTATTACATATGAATGAGTAAATAAATACATACTGATTTTCAGAAACTTTTCATAAGTTAATAATCTACATTCGAAGTATATACTAATCTTAGAAATTTTATTTATAATATGCATTAAAAATGTAAGCGCCAATAATAATAATAATAATAATAATAATAATAATAACGATAACAATAATAATATATGTTTGAGAACCTGTAGGTTACTAGTCTTTAGAATCTTTATGCATTTGCTATTATTTTGGGTTCTCATGGAATGCAGTAAACCAGTACATGTTTTTGAAATACATTATTAATTTGCAAGATCTATTTATAAAATTCAGAACATAACTCTACAGATGAAACTTGGAGTACATCTTTAAGTTTGGAGGAGCAGAATATCATTATACCAACAAAAAAGGAGACATTTTCATTTGACATTCTTGCTTACTCCACATTGCATGCTTTTCATAAATTTTATAAATTTGGTATGGTTTCCAATACAAACTTTGATGCAACGTTAAATATTTTACTATATATGGTTCTTTTACATAGTTTTGCCTGTAGAATAGAAATAACACTACAGCACATTTATTTCAGCTGCAGACATTTTTGAAGCACAAATGAAAGCCAATGAATATCAATGAAATACAAAAGTCATCCGTCAGTAATTTACCATTTCAAGTGGTGATCAAATACGACTATATTTCTGGTTAAAGAATAGAGAAATTAAAAAGGGGAAACAAATTCAGGGTCATTAAGAAAGAACATACAATGTACACCAATCAGCAGTGAAATAAAAATAATGTATCTAATATTTTTAAAATTGCGCTTGTGCCATCTTGGTGTAAAATACAACTTGATGGTTTCGAACTACCCAAGATCTGTGAAGACATCATGTTGTATTATGCACCAAGATGTTAGCAGCAGAATCTTTAAGTCCTATAAGTTGTGGGGTTGGACCTCCATGGATCACATTTGATTTTCCAGCTCATCCTACAGATACTTGAGACCATTGAGAACTGGGAAATCTGGAAGCCAAGTCAACACCTTGAATTCTTTGTCACTTTGTCAAACCATTCATCAACAACTTTTGCTGCATGGCAGTCGGCAATATCTTTCTAAGATATCTCACTGCCACAAGGAAATACATTTCCCTTTAAGGGATGTACTTGGTCTGTAACAATGTTTAGCTAGGTTACAATGTTTGCCAGCAGAACATTATTAAATATATATTGCTTCCCATGTCTTACCTTTTTCCAATGGTGCATCCTGGTGCCACCACTTCCACAAGAAAGCAACACTCATGTACCCAGGTATCTACAAGGTAGTACAAAAAAGCTGTCATTTTTAGACCAGGCCTTTTTTTTGTTGTTTCTTGGTATTGTTGTAGTGTGCAAATCTCATTTAAGCCACTTTTGGCAGTGAACAGTGATTAACATTGATACTATGATGATGGCTTTATGTCATCAGAAAAAGTAAGCTGTATTTCACTGTATGTTCATTTTTATCAATGGCAGCATTTAGAGTTGAGCGACTTTGGTTGGATCGAGTTTCATGAAACAAAATTTGTTTCAGATGAAACTGGTCCGACTAGGGCAAAAAAAAGTCATAGTTTTGTCCGAAACCCGACCCCAATGCAAGTCAATGGGAAATAAAAGTCGGCATTGAGCGGATGACATTCATCCACTCAATGCCGACTTTTAATCCCCATTGACTTGCATTGGGGTCGGGTTTCGGACGAAACTCCAACTTTTTTTGCCCTAGTCGGACCAGTTTCATCTGAAACAAATTTTGTTTCATGAAACCCGATCCGACCAAAGTCGCTCAACTCTAGCAGCAATAACTTTCAGCAATTTCTGGCTTAAAAAGGTTTTCTGTTGCATTTGACCAGATGAGACAGCCTTATTTACCCACAAACTTTGGCTGCTCATGTACCTGTTGCCGATTCACTGACAGTAAAAAAACCACAGTATTAGTCTGAGTAAGGACAAAATTCTGCATACACAGAACACCACATCTGCAATTTTGGAGGTGTTTTGACTATTTGGTGTATTTAACAAAAAAATGAACACAGCACTCATCATACAATTTTGACTCCATACACAAAGCAATATTTTGACCCTTATGTTCTTTATTAATCTTTATCAAGGTCATAATGTCTCTTTTTTATGTTTGGAGGAATAAACTGTCTTCCAGTTTTTTTGCAACCAATGCTGCTCTTAGATTGCTTGAGGTAAATGAATTCCAGTTTCATTTCTTTATATTTTGTCACACCTACCATTGATTGTGCTGTAGATAGTTTTCTCTTCCTTGTTAGGCTGTGTGCACACGCTGCGGAATCTGCTGCGGATTGATCCGTGCGGATTTTCAAAATCCGCAGATAAATCCACAGGTCAAAAGACCTGCGGTTTATCTGCGGATTATCCTGCGGTTTTGCTCTGCGGTTTTACCATCTCCACAATGGAGGAGATGGTAAACCGCTGCGGAATCCGCAGAAAGAATTGACATGTCAATTCTTTCTGCGGTTTACAAACCGCAGAAAATCCGTGCGGAAAATTCCGCAGCAACTGCACTGCGGATTCCATTTCCCATAGGGAATAATGGTATTGTACACCGCAGCAGAAATTGCTGTGGATCCGCAGGACCAAAACCGCTGCAGAACTGCAGCAGAATCCGCAGCATGTGCACACACTCTTAGGGATGAATGGACCCGCGGAAGTTAAGGTACCAGACTTGTGCCTGAACTTGAAACAGAGCCTAAACCCATTGAAAACAATTGGTACCCGAACCTATCGCTCTCTCTTTTCCCCAGGGCTCCAAAAATTGCAACAGACTTCCGAGAGAAGTCTGTGTTCGGCATTTAGAACCAAACACCAACTTTCAAGTTTGGGTTTGTTCATCTCTATTCCTCGTACATTTTGTCTATCTTGTCTATCTTGTCAAATATTCCCAGATCGTTATTTTTTTCCAATTTTCTTGGTTCTTACACATCAACGTCAATAAATAATTGTCCTATTGCTAACTAATAATTCCTTTGCCCCGACAGTAAAGCATTATAATCATCCAACGCAGCCAAATTTAAAGGAAACTGTTCCAGCAAAGTTCAAAATGGCAAAAGTTAATTTTGCATGTACGTTGGTGATTGGCTTTTCAGTCCTCCTAAAGAATTTTTGTATATGCAAGCATTGATTCCTATGTTGGTTTTGACATCCATTGATCTTGATGTAATATTCATCTCCACTTACCACTAACTATCCCATTCCAAAGTGTCCATTATTATTCTACGTACTTAGATTCTATCTTCTTTGTGTGTTCTGCCTTCTTCCACATATGACGCTGTGTGGATTCCAGCATACGGCTTAACCTTTCATCCACTCCCAGAAACAAGACTGTATGGGTGCTTAAGTCTATTATTTATTGATATGGACAATGATGAGAGATGATAACAGATGGATAATTCAGTAGATTGTTGTACAAAATGTGGATGATTCAGGTAAAAACTACAAAAGACAGATAATACAGCAAGTCAGTACTTGTAGACAGTATACAATACACGAATGCTGGCAGGTAATAGCAATGCAGGGTATTATCACAACAGTAGCAATGATACAGGATGCTGTTATCATGCATTATAGAAGAGCTGAGCAATATAACATACACAGCAGCAAAGGGGAAAGAAATATCTAACACAACTAGTGGCTGTCAGCTTTATACTCACTGAACAGAGGATGCATAACTAGAGAATGCTTACAACAAACATGCAGTGAAATAACATCATAGGAGCTGAGCATGCATTGCAAACATCATGGGGGGCTGCATTATGGCTTCTAACACAGATGCATAACTCATAATTGCATTATTCTTACCGGAATCCGCTTGTTATAGCAATGGTTTTGCAAAGAGCTGAGCTAAACACATGTGGGCTGCTCAGGAGACAGAGAAGGGAAACTTATGACATCTACTGGCGATAGCTGGAACAGCACTTAAAAATATCTAGCTGCACAAAATGGGCAGAACATGGTGTTTGTGGTTTTACATATTATGGCTGCCTCCTATGATCATGAAGGAAACCTTGGACTTCTATCTTTTATCTTGCTAATTTTGCTGATAAACAGATAGCTCTATCATTACAACTCCATAATTTTAATGGATGCACTATACCACTAAATTGCATCTATTATAGGTTATCTTGTTATTCAGTGATGCTTTTAGTTAGTAATTTCTTGTTCTCTTTCAAAAAATGCAATGCTAATGAACAATTGCTTTCTTGATTGTTTGACATATTCCTGAACAAATCTGAAGAGGAGATTCTCGAATCATCAGAGTAAATGTTGACTTATAGAAGTTAGATTATGAGTAGTGTTGAGCGATACCATCCGATACCCTAAAATATCGGATTGGATGGTATCGGCCCGATATGAAAAAAGTATCGGGTATCGGACTTCCGATACCGGAAGTCCCATTCAAGTCTATGGGACTTCCGGTATCGGAATAAGAAAAACCCTTTTCTGTCCTTGTACAGCCTCTCGGGGGTGTGTACGGACCTTCCGGGGGTCTGTGCCGGCCTGCCGGGGGTCTGTGCCGACTGCCCGGGGGTCTGTGCAGGCTGCGGGGGTATGTGCAGGCATCGTCCTATGGGACTATAAGTCCCATAGGGCGATGCCTGCTACCATGACGGTGATTGACACATTAGCCAATGATGGGACAGTAGTAGTCCCATCATCCGGCTAATGTGTTGAATGTAAAAAAAAAAAAAAACTACATACATACTACATGCTACATACATACTACATACATGCTACATACATGCAACATACATACATGCTACATGCTACATGCTACATACATACTACATATATACTACATGCATGCAACATACATACATACAACATATATACTACATGCATGCAACATGCATACTACATATATACCACATATATATTACATGCATGCAACATACATACATACTACATATATACCACATGCATGCAACATGCATACTACATATATACCACATATATACTACATGCTTGCAACATACATATATACTACATATATACTACATATGTAGTATATATATGTAGTATGCATGTTGCATGCATGTGGTATATATGTAGTATGTATGCATGTTGCATGCATGTAGTATATATGTAGTATGCATGTTGCATGCATGTAGTATATATGTTGTATGTATGTATGTTGCATGCATGTAGTATATATTTATTATGTATGTAGCATGTATGTAGTATGTATGTAGTATGTAAGTAGCATGTAGTATGTATGTAGTATGCATTTTTTTTTTTTACATTCAACACATTAGCCGGATGATGGGACTGCTACTGTCCCATCATTGGCTAATGTGTCAATCACTGTCATGGTAGCAGGCATCGCCCGATGGGACTTGTAGTCCCATCGGACGATGCCTGCACAGACCCCCGCAGCCTGCACAGACCCCCGGACAGTCGGCACAGACCACCGGCAGGCCGGCACAGCCCCCCGGCTGGCCGGTACAGACTCCCGGGCAGGCCGGTACAGACCCCCGGGCAGTCGGCACAGACCCCCCGGTAGGCCCGAACTGACGGCGCATCATGATGTCATTTCGGCAGCCAATCAGAGCCACAACAGTGGCTCATTGCATTATGGGAACTTCCAATTCCGATATCCGATATTGAAAAAATATCGGTACTCGGTATCGGAATTCAGATGCAGCGAATATCGGCCGATACCCGATATTTGCAGTATCGGAATGCTCAACACTAATTATGAGATATTTATTTATGGCAATGTTAACCATAAAGCAGAACAAAAAGGGTGCATAGAATGATTAGGTTCAATACTAATGTGAGAAAGTTTTCTATTAAAGTACACTCAAAGCGATGTTTGCAATCTGTAACGATAAAGAAGCATTTTTTTTCCAAATCTTAGGATGTATTTAATCAAAACAACTGGAAAATATTTTTAGAAGCTTTAGAGCAATTGATTGCAAGCTTTAGGAGAGAAAGGAAGCACCACTTGCATTGGGAAATTTTCTGATGATGAGATTTAAATGGGTATTATAAAGATCTTAATTTTCTTTAATTAGACAGCATGAAAATAAGCAAGTTTACAATTGACTTGCTTTCTCTATCTGTTCTCATTCTCCTGCAATGAATGCATTTACATTTTTAGAGAACAACTCATGTCCTTGGAACTGGGTCTCCAGACCATGGCCAACTGTGTGCTGTAGTTACATTCCTGGAGAATGTATCCAGCCCATTGAATTCTATACAGCAGTTAGCTGCTTATGTCCCTCCTTTCCCTTTCATCTGAAATGGTGCAGATTTAATTCACAAGCCAATAATTTTCACAACAGGTCTGCTAATCTTGACTCTCTGCTTTCCCCGAAGCTCTGTGCTTGTTCAAATGTCATTTTATCAATATGTGTAAATATAGTGAGACCAGTGCATACACTCCAGAACAAACCACTGATTGGTGAATGTGTTAGGCTGCTTTCACATATCAGTTTTTTGGCGTCAGTCACAATCTGTCAGATCGACAGATCGACGATCCATCGCAGATTGTGAACAACTAATGCGACGTATCCATTTTTTCGTCGGATCCGTAGAAAAAATGGATCCGTCGCATCCATTTTTTCATCCATTTCTTCCGTTTTTTGACGGATCCGTTTTTAAAAATGCCCCCAGACAGATAGATAGATAACAAGAAAAAACTGGAACAGCACCAAAGCAATACCTTATTGAAGTGCATGCTTCCCCAATGAGTGTTCAATTGGCATAGCAGGATAAGTAGCAAAAAACAGGGAAACAGCACATGAAGTAAAAAAGTGAACTTTATTGCCTAATGGTGTGGCAACGTTTCGGATGTGTAATCCTTTTTCAAGCTTGAAACGTTCACATCCGAAACGTTCACATCCGAAACGTTGACACGCCATTGGGCATTAAAGTTCACTTTTTTTTTACTTCATGTGCTGTTTCCCTGTTTTTTGCAACTTAGACAGACAGATTGATAGATATGGGATAGATAGAATACATAGATATATCCATAGGTATATCTATACACATCTATGGATATATCTATGGATATAGATATCCAAAACATTGCCACGGCATTGGGCATTAAAGTTCACTATTTTTTTTACTTTATGTGCTGTTTCCCTGTTTTTTTGATACTTATCCTGCTATGCCAATTGAACACTGGTTGGGGAAGCGTGCACTTCAATAAGGTATTGCTTTGGTGCTGTTCCAGTTTTTTCTTGTTAGATTCTGGATATTCATAGATATATCCATAGATACAGTATATCTATCTTTTCATATACCTATGGATAGATATAGATAGATAGATAAATAATAGCAAGGCCGATGTTTATTAATGAACAATATTTTTTTTAATTAAAAAAAATGAAAAAAAAAATGGCGTGGGCTCCCGCGCCATTTTTTTGTGCAAGAGGGGGAAAGCTGATGGCCGGGGTTCAATATTTGTAGACTGGGAAGGGAGTAATACCCATGGCCCCTTCCCAGGCTATGAATATCAGCCCGCAGCTGTCTGCATAGCCTTTACTGGCTATTAAAATAGGGGGACCCCCAAAGAAATGACATGGGGTCCCCCTATATTTTATAGCCAGAAAGGCTATGCAGACAGCTGCGGGCTAATATTCATAGCCTAGGAAGGGGCCATGGATATTGGCCCCCCTGACTACAAATACCAGCCCGCAGCCACCCCAGAAATGGTGCATCTCTAAGATGTGCCATTTCTGGCACTTTGCCCCCCTCTTCCCACTGCCATGTAGTGGTGGCATATGGGGTAACAAGGGGTTAATGTCACCTTGCTATTGTAAGGTGACATTAAGCCCGGTTAATAATGGAGAGGCGTCAATAAGACGCCTATCCATTATTAATCTTATATTAATAAAGGGTTAAAAAAACACACACATAAGAATAAAGTATTTTAATTAAATAAAACACGACACATTTTTTCATAATTTTTATTACACGCCTATCCATTCAAAGCCCTCGATCACCTGCAAAAAAATAAAAAAAGCCCCAACAATATACTCCCTGTCCAACGTAATCCCATTAATAACAATTGTCCCACAATGATCTCTCATATAGAGCTGTCACATCAGCAGATGTGACCTCTCTATTGGCCTCCTATGACACACTGACCGGAGATAACCCTCCAGCAATGTGTTATTGCAGATAAGCTTCTCGCTTTACGGCACTACAGTGTGACAAAATTCTCACGCTGTAGTGCCGCAAAGTGACAGGTGAACTCAGGTGACCTGTCGGTGGTGGAGTGATACAATGCAGAGGATTATCTCCATCATTGTATCACCGGAGCCCCTGGAGAGCGGTGGCATCAGCTGATGTGACAGCTCTTCACGGGAGATCATCGTGTGACAATCATATTAATTGGATTACGTCGGACACAGGGAGTATAGTGTTTGTTTATTATTTTAATTTTTTTTCAGGTGACCAAGGGCTTCGGGGATTAGCAGAATATGGTGAGTATGAACTATATATGTGTGTATGTTTTTTTTTACATTCAACACATTAGCCGGATGATGGGACTACTAGTGTCCCATCATTGGCTAATGTGTTAATCATTGTCACTGTAGCAGGCATAGCCCGATGGGACTTGTACTCCCATCAGACGATGCCTGCCTACAAACACATGCAGGTTTCCACACAGCCCCACACAGACCCCCGCACAGACCCGCATATGGAGCGCCCAGCGGGGCCGGGGGTTACTCGGCACCGGGCCTTTCAGGCTCTTTGAATGGGAAGTGTGTCACGGTGGTGATGGTGACCCGGTCCGCGGCCCTGGGGGTCCAATGTCAATGATGGAAGTTCAGATGAAGGGGGGAGATGGTAGGATAGTTGTAGGGGAAAAGGGGATTCGTGACGCCACCTGTGGTATTCGGCAATGCAGGTGTTAAGCCGACGCTGCTCTGCAGATCCTCTGGGACGGTGTTAGGGCAATGGGGATGGTAAAGCTCTCCACAGGCAGAGCTGTGTCCCAGGGCAGATGAGCCGGTGACGGTGTTGGTGTTGTTTGCAGTGTGAGGCAGGAGAGATGTAATAAGACAAAGGACACAGTTGGGGGCAGTTTCTGGGTTTTTACTCACGCTTCTTGTTACACAATAACCCACTTGGTACTGTGTCCTCCGGGTGAGGGGTCCAGCCAACTCCCAGGTAAATTGGGTACACCTTTCAAGACTCCTCTTTGTGTTATCCTTTCTAGGCCGTCTCTCTGCGCTGTATTCTCCTCTCACTCCTGCCCTGCGCCTTCGCACTCAGTGTCCCCAAGCCGGCAGCCACGGATCTCAATGAGCGACGTGGGTCAGGCCTCGGAATCCTCTACAGCCACCTTTGCCAGGAATGTATATGGTTGTGGCTGAGGCACTTAAAGTTACCTCGGCCTCCAGATTTCTAGCTGAGCCTTGTAGTACTCCACTAGTCTGAGGGGCTGGCTTCCTCACTGCGGCCTGGTCCTCCCTTTCAGGATGCAGGTCCCACGGTTGGCTTAATGCACGATTCGTGCCCCTAGGGCCCCTTCTCTTCTTTTAGGCGCTTCATTCTAGATTGTTCTCTCACTGACTCGGACTCTCACTCTGTCAGTCCTGCTCCTCCGCTGTCCTGTCATCGACTGACTACTTTCTGGAAAGATCTATTTACCTCAGAGCTAACTCCTCCCACCAACTGTCACCTTTCTCAATCTGATTGGATGCCCAACTATCATTCCACTACTAAGCTCCTCCCACTCTACCTACCATTCCCACCTGCCTCCCAACACCCTTTCCTGGCCAGTCTGGTGTGTATTGGGTGCAAGTGATAGGAGTCCTGTGTGGTGTCCCCTCCTTACCTGAGTGTGGGATACCACATCTCTGGATGAGGTCCAGTACCTCTGTGGTGACTGGACCCTCAGTGGCTCCACATATACCCCTTGCACAAACCCCTGCACAGCCCCAAGCAGAACCCCGCACAGACCCACATAGGCCCCCACACAGTCCTGCACAGACCCACATAGACCCCTGCACAGACCCGCACAGACCCGCATACCCCTGCACAGCCCCACACAGACCCCCACACAGCACCGCACAGCCCCGCATACCCCTGCACAGACCCCCGCACAGCCCCACACAGACCTGCATACCCCTGCACAGACCCTCGCACAGGCCCGCCACACACGCACACACACATAGCCCGCACACACCATCACCCATAGGCTTCCATTGTAGCAAAAATCGGCTGTCCAATTTTACAACGTAGACAAAAAACGTTCCTATGTCTGTTGTCTTCGGCAGACGGACAAAGAATTTTCAACAGATCCGTCGAATGACGGATGAAACGTGCGGCCATCCGTCGCAATCCGTCGCTAATACAAGTCTACGAGAAAAAAACGGATCCGGCGGTATCAGTCGCCGGATCCGTTTTTTTTCAAAATTTGATGGATTGTGACTGATGGCAAAAAACTGATATGTGAAAGGGGCCTTACAGAAAAACTTGTGTTGAACATTGTAGTTCTACTAGCACTACAGCTCTACTTTCACCAGAGTTGTCACACAAAGAGAAGTGCTCATCCCTCACTAAAAACCAGGGAGCAAGAAAACTGCAAAGTCCTGTGCTGCACAAGGAAAACTTGAAAATACTACTTTAAATGAACAGGGTGACCAAACCATTCAAATCCACATATTGTCAGAGTCAAAGCCAGAGCTGTCCATCAATGAAGAAGGGAGATGGAGTTAGAGGGAAAATAAGTAGGTGGGAAAATGCACTTAAATGTTTGGCCATACCAAGAGTGCATTGACTACATGTACTTGGTTTAAACAGTCATTCTGTGCTGATAGACGTCCTTTAAAGTCATCTTCCACCATTGCATTGAAAATGCATTACATACAAATGCTTTATGTATATTCATTCTACCTGGTGCATTCGATTTGCATCCTACTCTGTGACAATAGTATCCAGGGCTATGGGAAAGACCACTATCATAAGTTGTGCAATAGCAGATGAGTGGTATATAAAACTTAACCTTTAATCTAGTTAATTTAAAATATATTGCATTCTTGAAACAAACACAGAGTAAAGCCCATTTGGGCCTAATGTGCTAGAAACAGTGCAGAACAAGCCACTCTACCACTCAGACAGAGTTTTGGGGCTATTTATATTGTCCCCCTCAGGGTATCAGCAGTGACAACCCCTCCAACTATATATACTCTGTCAACAGTGTGTTGATGGTATGGGGCACATCTGTCACTGCTACCTGTTGGTGCAATCTATGTTTTGCCCTAACAACAACACAGTGGCTAAATGTCTTCCCCTGTCAAATGGTGAGAGGCATAGAACTACATAAGGTGGTAAAATTGGAATGCTCTCACTATGCTTGTGACTTTTAGGGGTTGTGTGATCCGGTCCAACAGTTACCCCTGGCATGGGTCTGATTCTCATTCTGTCAGATCCAGAATGCAATTATTGGTGTGCTGCTCTCGATAAGTGTCCTCTATCCTTGATTCATCAGGAGAGACTTATAATACATGAGTGGTCACCATCCCCTCTGTTGCACAGCCATAAAACATAGCGATGACAAGGTGCCAACAGAGGGTATGGTTAAACTTATGTAATACACACCTCTATTTTTGATAACCAGCTATGATAAAGCTGATAGCTGGAGTTTGCAACCATCTGCTGTTGATTTTGCCTGCGCTGGTTATCAAAAATAGAAGAGACTCAACCTTATTTTTTTACCATATATTTATTTATTGCCATCTTTTTACCGCTGGTAACAGCTGCTGGCTCACATGCTGTAATATGTGTAACAGTGTGGGAATCGCAGTTTTCTGACTGGCGATAACAATCTTACCACTGATCAGTGCTGCAGTATTTCTTGCGCTGTCAAACAGATGACAGTGTGGGAAACAGCCATTGTTCGACGTGCCAAACCTGAACAGTAGCACCAACTTCCTGAAGAAGTTTGTGTTCGGGGTCCGTGCACAGACACTAGGTGTTCGGTAGGGCCCCGAACTTTCCTGTTCCAGTTCATGCATCACTAATCAAGTTTATGCAAAGTCTCAATATTTACAGTGTTGACCCTTGCTTTTCAAGACTTCTGCAATTCTTGCCGGCATGCCAAATATCAGCTTCTGAGTCAAAATCTGACTGATTGCAACCCATTCCTGTTTAATCTGTTGGAGTTTATTACAATTTCTGTGTTTCTGTTTATCCTTCCACTTTTTGAGTATTGACTGGGATATGGGAAGTTTCCTTTTCATTGACCCAAAATTTTAATGTTTTATTCACTGATCTATTTAGATATCAATTTTTCCTTGTGACATGGTGCTCCATCATGCTAGGAAAAGCATTATATAGCAACAAATTGCTCCTGGATCATTACTAGAAGATGCTATTTGAAGCGGTTTAGATACCATTATTTATTTATGACAGTGTTCTTAAGCAAAATTGTCTTAAGGGGGCTTCATCAGAGAAAATAACTTAATTCTATTCCATTTTAGCCGTATGCCTGTACTTTCTGCAGAATATCAGTCTGCCCTGACATTCATCTATTATTGCACACCAAAGGAAGAGACCACAGCCCCAACACAAGTGGATTTTTCTGCTTTATTCGATGTACATTAGCAGACTCCATCCCCAGTGGTTTTTCATGTAGTCACAGGAGAGTATTTTATATAATAGGAGGTAGATTGAACACATAGACAGAGGTAAGAGTTTCTTCAATTGCCTGCTTATATTTATTTACTTGAATTGATTCTCACACTAGTTATGCTATTCTATGCACTTTGTATTTGGGGGCATTATATTGGCAAAGACTAGCAACGTGTTATCTTTCAACACATTGGTGTCATGAGTCAAGGTTCGAAACATTGAGCCTGTGCTATGTGGTCTGCTTCTCTTTCCGCCGAGCCACAGCAAATACACCTTCTCTCTGGGTGTTTAGATTCTTTTATCCTTGCTTCAATCTTCTTTGTGTAACAGGTGTTTTCATTTACTCATTTGTCTGCTCTATCATGCTTTATATACTTACCCCCTGATGTTTCCTGCTGTTGAAAGTCTCATTTCATTTGGAAGTATAGCCACTCTGCTGTAGTTTAAGCCAGTCAGTGGAAGACCAGCTAGGGTTTATCTTTCTGCTGTTTATATTTTTTATACTGTATGTATCTTCTATTTCTGTTTGGAAAGTAGGAGTCATATTCTCTACCAATACGTACTTTGTCCTTTGTTTTACTAAGTCTGGGATCTCTTTCTGTTTCAGCACATTTTCCCTTCTGTAGGTAATTTGCACTGTGCTCTGCACTCTGGTTCAGGAAGAACGTGAAGTGCTCGACGTCCTTTCAGGCAGGATAGCCTGAGTTGCCATTGTCTAGTCTGTGGTTAGGGCTATCTCAATTCACACAGGAACCACTAGGGACTGAGTAGTCAAGATCTCTAGTATGTACGGGAAACGGCAGGGTTAGTTGCAGTTTTTAGTGTGTTACTTTTTTTCCCCGAATGAGTTGCTACACTATCATAACAATTGTATTTTACTGTTAAGCATGGGATATTGCACAAGAGCCGTTATTTGAACACCTTAGCTACTATAGTATAGTAAGTAAAGTTATTTTTTTTCTATTGAATTTCTTAAGATATAGTAAATGCCAACATAAAAAATGCTGCAAGCTATGCCAGAAGCTTAGTATGTCTTCACTTGATGCAAAGCATGCCTTCCGTTGGAATTGCATGTGGAATCTTATTATCAGTGAATCAACTGAGGACAAAAGTGCACGTGGTGTTTGTTATATCTGTATTCTCATACAGCGGACAACCCTTCTGTGATTGCATATAGGGGGAATGCACGTTTTTAGGTAAATTAAAATTATATTGCCTACCTACTCAAAGAGAGAGAATAAACTAAAAGAAAAAAATATATAATTAAGAACATAATTTTTATTCGATTGTAATATTAACTATAGGAAACAATAGAAAGCACATAAAGGGGAGCCCCTGGAGTCAAAGGAGCCAATGGGTACTGACTACTGGTAAACACAACTTCTTTTACACTTCCTTGTTTTTAGTGCCTACTTTATTATGTGAATGTTTATCATGTTTTTTCACACAAGTTTATGTACCTTTTTTACAAATGCCATAGGCTATATGTATGGAGGTTTTTATGTTGTAAAGTTACTATACCCATTTCAATACTTCTTGCTGTGGTTTCCCCATATATGCTACTGGTTTCCCTCCCCCATTCATGTGCTTTATATTTTTTCTTATATTTTATATAACATTCCAATAAAAATTATATTTTTTAATTATAATTTCTTTTTCTTTTGGTTTATATTCACTCTTTTTGAGTAGGTATGCAGATTTTGTCTCAGTAAATATCCACACTAATGTAGTAATCTAACTGTCGATTATTTTTCGCCTTGCTGTTGTATAAATTAAAATGATAGATTAAGAATCAGGATCCTTTTAAGCTTTCCAATATTTACAATACATGTACTTCAAAGAGGAAATGGTATAAAATAAAGACGTAACCTATACTTGCATATTGTATCCCAGCCTGCTCTATTTGTCCCCACCAGTCTCTGCTTACATCCTACAGTGTGACATCCTCCATGCTCACATGACTACTGCAGAAAATCTTTGGGATCAGAAGTGATTCTCGCATGGCACATGACCAATGAGGTTGGGATAAACTGTAGTGGCCAAATACACACGGTACATCTTTACTGCAGGAATTAAGAAAAGACAATCAGGCTGCTTCTTTCATTTATACCATTTCATGTATTTTGTCCCCTGCAAGACATTGACAATTCATAATCAGAAGTGATCATGCAGATGAAAAAGAACACACCCTGATGTCTACAGCTACTCTGTATTATATATATACACAGCTGGGTTTCATTCCAAACACATTTGTAGATCTCATTTTATGGCAGTATTAATGTAGAGGGAAGAACAGAGCTGACAGTGAAAAGAGAGCTGCAGTCATAGACATTAGTGATGAGCGAGTATACCTGTTGCTCGGGTTTTCCCGAGCATGCTCGGGTGGCCTCAGAGTATTTTGGCGTGCTCGGAGATTTAGTTTTCGTCGTCTCAGCTGCATGATTTGCAACTTCTAGACAGGCTGAATACATGTGGGAATTCCCTAACAAACAGGCATTCTACACATGTATTCAGGCTGTCTAGCAGTCGCAAATCATGTAGCTGAGACGACAAAAACTAAATCTCCGAGCATGCTAAAACACTTGGAAGACACCCGAGCATGCTTGGAAAACTTGAGCAACGAGCATAATTGCTCATCACTAGTAGACATGTTTGTAGTTATAAGCAGCACTTCTGCATTCTCCCTACCCCCACACTGACTGCTATGAAATGGGATCTGGAAATGTTTGTAATCACATTCAGCTCTGCTCTTTATTACACAGTAGCTGCAAAGATCAGTGCTGGGAGCATGGTGTCTATCTTTACATCTCATAGGGGAAAGCTTGCTCTTAACACCATTCTGGGGGCTTGCTCTTTTTTTATCCATTGAAACATTTGCTTTTGTGTCTAAAAAAAAAAGAGTTCCTAAGGAATATTGCCAAAATATTAATGATAGGAAATGCTCAATTGTAAGTAGTTCCCAAACTTTTACAGACCAAGAAACTGTAAGACTTTCTTTCCATATATCGAGTGAAAAACCATAAAAAAATTTGATGCTAGAACTGTTCCTGTAGGTGTCTATGGGATTATTGTCAGCATCTTGTGTATAATTTGTTGCACTGGACTTGGACTCACAAATTTGCATATGTGAGGATGGCAAACTGGTGAATAAAATTTTGCTTGGTCATGCAAATGCTGTATAATAAAACCCAGTCTTAACCAGCTAGAAACCTCAAAGCCTTACTATGAGGCTTATTCTACTAGATATTAATTTTGTCAGAGATTGCACTTTATTCTAGATTTATTGAAGCAGTTATTGAAGAGTACATAGTTGATTATTAGTAATGAGGGAATAAGGTGCTCTCCTAGCATGGTTGTGTGCTAAGCGAGTGTCTTCGATGTGTCTCGCGGCTGTTCGACAGCAGGATTGCATAACAAACAGGCAATCCCAGAATTTGTTGTAGCTATCGAACAGCAGCAAGACATGCAGGCGCGTGGCTCAAACACATTTTTTGAGCAGGTCGAAAACTCTCTGTTAGCACAGGAACATGTTCGGATAGCACCGTATCTGAGCACATTCGCTTATCACTAGAGTTGAGCGAAACAGGTCGGTCAGATTCAAAAGTTGCCGACTTTCGCCAAAGTCGGGTTTCATGAAACGAAACCCGACCACAGTGTGAAGTTGGCCATGCGGTCGGTGACCCAAGCGTCAAAGTCAGCTTTCGCCGAATGCTTGCACGTGACTTTTTTCAGTTAATGAGAGAAGTGGGAGTGGGAGGGAGAGAGAGAGAAGAGAGAGAGAGATTTTGCCGCCTCTGGGGTTAAAATTCATGCCAGGTGTGTTTACAGTCCTCCACTCACTGCCGACTTTTCTCCCCATTGACTTGCATTGGGTTTCGTGTTTCCTGACTTTTCCCGACTTTTCCCAATAGTGGGCCGATTTCGTTCGACTCAACTTTTGAGAAAGTCGGGTTTCATGAAACCCGACTCGACCCTAAAAAAGGCAAAGTCGCTCATCTCTGCTTATCAATATTGATCATTAAAAATTTCACAAAATGTATAGTTTGTTAAATGTGAAAATTAATCTGGTAGTACATAGAGTGTGCATTATCACAGGATGTAGCTCTGTCTAATTTAACATTGCAGAGGCATAACTAATATTATGTTATAGTATAGCAATGGAAAATGTTAACAGCATAATAAAAATGCAATTCCTTGTGCTTCTCTAAACTGTTTGGGTAGACTGAATAGTACCAGTAAATATATAATTAGACGGTTTTCTCTTTCTTAAATGGTTTCTAAACTGTTCAGTTTTAACAACTTTAGCAACATTCAAAACGAATATAAAAAATCCTCAGTGGATGTCTATGGCAAATTTAAGGCACTTATTTTCAGGCTATTATTGCACGCAGCTTTTTTGGTACGACGTGAGACGCTTTAAGCCTTAAACAAAAGTACTAAAGTTTAATTCCACAACAATCGCTGCTTCACTTTCAATACTATTTTTAATTGGTAGCGGGTCTGTAATAGCATTTTTATGGCTGTTTACAGCTGGATCAAAGTCAGTCATTAAATGGAGTCATTCTGGTTATCATTAATTTTGATTTTCTCAAGCAGATGTTATTTGGTGGCACATAATCCTACTCCATTTGTCTCTCTGAGAGGGAAATTCAATTAAACAGATTAATAAATGTAGCCTCTCGGTAATCCTTTTAATATCTTAGGTATATTTTCAGTGAATTTCTTTTATTTTTATTGCTATATATACCATATTACTGTCTGTATAACTACATAAAAGTATTATTGGTAGGCTGTATAGACCATATCAATAGATTCAAGTAGCAAGAAGCATTGTGTATCTATGACAAACGACTTATTACAAACCTAAGTAGTCAATTTAGTAATATTACAATTATTAGGATTTTTATTTCAATAATTATCTTTTAGAGATTTTAAGCACTTTTTAGTGATTTATTTTTATTTACAGAGCATCATAGAGTTATTTTCAGTAGATCAATAAAATGTAGACACTTTTACAGTGATGATATGAAAGTACATCACTATTTTAGTCAAATCCCTAGTGTTGAAATAATTAGAGTTGAGCGAATTTGTTTGGATTTGGGTCCAAATACAATTGGCAGCGAATATCGTTTTTGCAATATTCGTCGAACACAGCCGAACGTCATTAGAGTAAATGGGAGTAGAAATTACCGATCATAAAACATACATTCGGCACGAATAGGGTACCAATATGGCATGAATATGGCAAATTCAGATTCGGTGACCGAATCCGAACAAATTTGCTTAACTCTAGAAATAATCGACAGGAGCCTATAAAAAATGACCTTATATATGTTCACATGGAGCCCCCAGAGCAACTATTATACAAAAGGGAATCCCAAGTCCTTAATAATAATCTTTGATGTGTACATTTTTAGTTTGCTTTGTTTATTTGCCAACCAAGAATTCTATTAGGCACCAACTATAGTAAAAGTGTATATTTTCATTTGGCCCTCACAGTTTTGTCTTCCATGATAATGGGAAATTTCTGCTCATCAGATTAATCCCCCAAAAGAGGTGTTAGGGTACCATTACATATAGCGATGTTCCAGCGATCCCGACAATGATACGACCTGGTAAGGATCGCTGGTACGTCGCTACATGGTCGCTAGTAAGCTGTCAAACAGGCAGATCTACTCAACGATGCAGAAATGATATGGCGATCCTTATAACGACCTCGGTGGTCGTTGAGACCTTGTCACACAGTAGCTATTCTGACGACTCAGACCTCGATAGGTGTGAGTTCTGAGTCAACAACGAGGTCGCTCGTCATTGATATGGTGTCAAACAGCGATGCATGCTGGCCAGCGGGACACCAATGATCAAAAAATGGCCTGAGCACGATCAGCGATATCGCAGCGGGAGGCCGGTCGCCGCTATGTGTCACACGTAGCGAGATCGCTGGCGAGGTCGCTGTTGCATCACAAAATCTGTGATGTTTCAGTGATCTCGCTAACGATCTCACTATGTGTGAAGTACCCCTTAATTTATGGTGCTGTACCTTCATGGATACCCAGATACCAAGCACTGGGAGCCACGAGCATATCCAACATCTTTTAATGTGAAACTGTCTGCAGTAGTTTTGAGATTAATTCAACAGCATAGGTATAGTGTTATACCTTGAACCTTGAGTCCACTTAGGATACCTATAGCGGTTATAAGAAATGCAGTCTCTGTGTATTTACAATAGCCAAAGATAGTCTCACATTAATGGAAGCTCTACATGATGTCATTGTAATTTATTTTTCAGGATTTTCTCAGGCATACATATACTTTGCATCCTAAAAATCATATTTATTCAAAGCACATGTTTATATGATAGACCTTGTCTCCTTATAGGAAATTAGACCTCATTTTCTCCACTACTTTTAAGCATACACTGACTATATACCATGATATAAACGATTGGAGGGTTTTCCTCCATATTCCTCATAAACCAACATGCATAGGGTGAATTTACATTGACATTCTTGGAACATCAATTTCCTGAATATGGACTTGTCTAAATAGGTTGAAAATCACCTGATAAATGATTCATTTATTCGTAAGGTGAAGGTTTTTAAGCTTGCTTGTTTCTCTAGCACATTTTAAAATAGTTAATGTGCTGCTGAGAACTGAGCATACATGTATACAGTCTACGGTCAGTTAACAATCGCAATTGGCCAACTTGAGAGTTTCATGCCTTCAATTATTGGAAAAAGCAAATTTAGTAGAAAGCACAAATTAGATCTGTCTTCAAATTTCCCAGTACAAGCTGCATACATTATTTATTAAATCATTTATATCTTTTGAGCCTGGCCTTTTTACTTGGAAAATCCATGTGAGAGTGGCTTTATAATCCTGATATCGATATGATCATTTTATGAATTCAGCTGAGTTCAGGTGTACTCAATCTCCATCCACCCAGTCTGACAGACAGCTGCAGCTTAAACTCACACTTTGCTTTTATTGTAGTGAGTGAAAAATGTTTCATTATATTCAAATTTTTTCTATGCATTTTTGATGTCTTATAGAGAAGTTTATAAAAAAAGGGCCAGAAAAATATCACACTTAAAGCAATGTGCCATTTGAAAATAAGCATCAAGTTTTGTAAAATCAAAACACCAGAAAGTGTTAAAAATAGCACAGATTCATTTAAAACATGAATACCAAAAAGAGACAAAACCACAGCGTCATAAACGCAACATAAAAAATGCATGTAAACCCCTTACCCCCATCCTATCCCGATATGCATGGCTTCCTCATCCCTATCCTGGTGTGCATGGCTTCCTCATCCCTATCCTGGTATGCATGGCCTCCTCATCCCTATCTGGGTATGCATGATCCTCTCATCCCTGTCCTGGTATATGTGGGCCCCTCATCCCTATCCTTGTGTGCATGGCCTCCTCATCCCTATCCTGATTGCAAGGCCTCCTCAACCCTATCCTTGTATGCATGGCTCTTCATTCCTATCCTGGTATGCATGATCTTCTCATCCCTATCCTTGTATGCATGGCCCGCATAAGAAAAAAAAACATCCTACTTACTGTACCTGCCCTTCCTTGCTGCATCTTGTTCCGGAGCCAGCAGCTGCAGTGGCGGCGCGACCATGTGTTCCCGCTACTTAAGGGAATGAATATACACTGACCTCCAGGCCTATGTGTGTGCACAGCAGTGCATATTCATTCCCATAAGTTGCAGGCACATGTGACCAACCGGCAGCTGCAGGAAGTCGGCAGGTGCGACTACTATGCCTGCTATTAAAGAGCAATGAATTTTCACTGCCATCACAATGAATATTCATTTCTTCTTAGCAGCGAACACAGGCTTCAGCTGCAGCTGACGGCTCCTGCCTCCTGTGACTTGCTGCTCGGCCGCTGCCGCTCCCTCTCCATCTTCTGGGACCCTCACTTGAGTATAAGTCAAGGGGTGCTTTTTCAGCACATAAAAAATGTGTTGAAAAACTCGGCTTATACTCAAGTATATATGGTAAATTAGTGAAAAACAAAACTAAAATTATTTTGTAAATGCAGCACAGCATTGTGTGTAAATTGAACCTTATGGGCCTTTGCACATAGCTGTTACTTTTTATGGCTTTGATGTGTTTGTCATTTTTTTCTCAAAGACATTTGCACAAGAGAAAAGAAAAACAAGCAAAAAAAAGCTTTTTAAAAATGTTTAAAATTCAATTATTTTTTTGCCAGCACCAAAAAAAGCCACTAAAAAGTACGTGTAATCTTATCAATAATATCGTGTCTTTCCGTTTCCCATTACTTGGGGTTGGATGGCATAAATGCTTTGTAAATCCCGAGTAGCACCTACAGATTGAGTTTATTCAGCGCAATTGCTGTATAATTAGTTAAGCTTTCTCCAGCTATTTATCATCCGCATAATGTGGCCTAATTTACCTTACGTGAGTATTTTCCACTTGCAAGAACATGCCTGAATATTCTGAGAAATGCAAAAAAAAATATTTTTTTTATTTTAACAAAGCTAACTGCCACTTACAGAATTAAATGACCATTAAAAGACATTTCCCTGTTTGTTCAAATTCTATTAACTTTCCCTTCATCCAGAGGAAGGTGAAGAGATTACCTCAGCACTAGAAATCACAGTAATTAATGCCAGCTCCAAGCTGCTAATTGAAATATGCTTTATCCTATTCATTCCACAGCAGCACTCCATGGCAGGCGCTAATGATTGTGCTAGCTCATGATAATTTGACTTCACGGAACAAAACTTTTTTTTATTTTTTTATGTATCTCCGAAAATATTTTATCACGTTTTTAAAGTGAATGTAGTATGAATGATAAAAAGCCATGAATAAAAATGACTGCTTATTTTATTACTTTACACTACGCTGTATTAGCTTTCTTCACAATGTGTAATATAAGTGCCGGGAAAATTATGTTTTAATCATCATAATAAGCATGGCCAATTTTAAAGTAGTAAGGTTACAATATATTATCCATTGTCATACCCAAGCTGAGCTAAAGAACCAATGTCTGAAACCGAGTGAAATCATAACCTAATAGCGCACCTTATTATTTCGTTCTTGTTATTAGTGTAGATGTTCTAACAAGGGGGAAATATTCTATAGAGTTGGCGATCACTCAGACATTGCTTGTACTAATGCTGTGTAGTTATTTTTTAATGTATTCATTCTAGTTATTATTTGCTTGTTAATGCTCACTATTGTACAGAGCGTTGAGGGATTAACTTTGCTTGTATGGAATACATTAACTTTACATTAAAGAATAACCTTGTTATATCCAGGATATCTGGTGGACATTTATTGGAATTGCATGTATACCAACTACAGCTCTGGCAAAAGTTAAGAGACCACCACATCAAAACCCTGTCATGGGCAGCCCATTCTCCAGACCTGAACCCCATTGAAAACCTCTGGAATGTAATCAAGAGGATGATGGATAGTCACAAGCCATCAAAGAAGAACTGCTTACATTTTTGCGCCAAAAGCAGTGTGAAAGACTGGTGCAAGCATGCCAAGATGCATGAAAGCTGTTTTTAAAAATCATGGTTATTCCACAAATTATTGATTTCAGAACTCTTCCTGAGTTAAAACACTAGTATTGTTGTTTCTAAATTGTTATGAACTTGTTTTCTTTGCTTTATTTGAGGTCTAAAAGCACTGTTTTTTTCTAATTTTGTCCATTTTTTGGGGCAGAAAAAAAGTACAAAGATTATTGCTTGGAAATTCAGATACATGTTGTCAGAAGTTTATAGGCTAAAAGAACAATTTACATTTTTTAGAGAAAAATCAGACAAACTGAACATTTGAAAGTGGTCTCCTAATTTTTCCAGAGCTGTATATCGACTAAATTACCTAAAAACTGATAAACCAAAAAATTAACATTATATAGGTCCCTTCATGCCTCAAAATCATCTCTAATCCTTCCTTTGAAGGTGTCCTGTGGTATCTAGTAGAGATGATCAAATCTCTCAAGATTTGAGTCTGCCAATTCTTTACGAATCGAATATTCCTTGTTATTCTATGGGACCGCTCCAGACACCATGGAATAATAAACCTAGGATGTAAAAAAAAATGCTCATCTCACCACTCCTCTGTTCTGCAGCCCACCGTTTGGTACTCCAAGTTTATTTTTTTACTCCATTGCACACACTCTCTTTGGCCTCTTCACTTCAAGCTATAACTTCCAGCTTGACTAGGCATCGGACTCACTGCACATGGAGCAAAGAAGCAGAAGAGAATGTGTGCGACAGGAAAAGGGGTAAAGCATGAAGGAAGGAATGGTGGGCTTTGAAGATTTAGAATAAATGAGCTTAAAGGTAAGTATTCATTTTTATTTAACCATCTGCCTGGCTCTTCATGCTTCTGCAAAATGGCTGCCACAGCTGGTGGTTATCTTGCCGAATTTGCACAAATCAAATTATCTATATTCCGTAGAACACACACATTGGAAAATTTCTACTTGAATAAATGTGTTCATCTCTAGTATCTAGCATTAAGATATAAGCAGAAGATGCTTTAAATTGAATTTGTCAGTAGGATCAACCCTCCTATGCTGCCTATATGGGCATGCAGTTCATAGGAAGCTGAATACAATGATACCTTGATATCTATGATCTGTTGTCTTATTCCCGATACAGCCATGCTTTTATTATATGTAAATAAGCTGTTAAGATCTATGGGCAGAACCCAGATCTGCATGAGAATCTGCCGGCTAGGGTTATTATAAATAAAAGGCTGAGTTAGCGTTGTGAAACAAATAACTAACACTGAAAAGTAAAATTGAACTTTGTCTTCTTGCAAGCATATGTTTTTGCAGCTCTTTATCTCGGTTGTATTGCAATAATATTATGTGTTATGATTGAGTCACCGTAGGAGGCAAAAACAGAAATACTAGCTAAGTCCTGAAAACCAGAGAAGTTGGCAACTATCAGATTGCAGACCCCTGAACCTATCAACACAACTAGCAGTAGCCGTGGGGGGTTCCTACGATGACCTAGACCCCTCGATCACAGCCGGAGAGATACATAGGCCTAAAGAAGGAAAGGGGAAATCTAACTGCCCCAGAGCAGACCCCAAAGCAATAGGCAGCCCCCCACATATAATGATGTTGAAGCAAGATGAAAACACTTACACAGACAGAAAGACAGGCTGAGCAAAGACGAGGCCCAAAAACTATCTAGATAGGAACGGATAGGAAGGCTGCTGTCTGCAATCTGCCAAAACCCTATCAGAGACAAAAGCCAACAAGCTGATATAAAAATGGCCCTGAAGCAACTAAGCTTCAAAAACTAAATCAGCACTCAGGTACTTTCAGAAGACAGAGCTCACGGAACACTGCACACTCCAGCAGGGAGTGACAGAATCCAAAAAGCAAGAAAAAACAAAAACAAATCTTAGATGTAAAAAGGCAAAACAGAAAACTTAGCTTTAGGAGAGCAGGAATCAGACTGGAGTCCAAGAGTCCACAGAGAAATCACCCGCAGGGCAGAAAGGGCGTAGGCTGCCTTAAATCCAGTCAGTGACTCCACTCAGCCAATCGTCTTCATTAGTCCCAGGTGTCTGATAATCAGGCTCACTACCTTCCTTCACTAGAATAGGGAGTTCACCAGGCCTCAGTGACAGAGGGGAAAATGAACTCACAACAATTATGTCACTCTTTGTCTGTGAAATGGATGCTGAAGCATTGAAAGGAACCTGCAGATGTGTCAGCTATAGTCACACCACACAGCTCTGCAGTGAGATCAGGAGATCAGAGAGTGCCCATTACACATCACACTGGTGGTAACTTCCCCTTCAATATAAAATAATCTCTGGAGGCAGATTCTCTTGCAGATCAATGTCCGGCCCATAGCCTGGAACAGCTAATTTACATATAAGAAAAACATCATATTATTCAGCTGCTATGACCTCCATGCCCATATAAATGAATAAATGACAGATTCCCTTTAAGCCCTGTAAGTTACAAGATGGGTCTTTCATGGATCAGTTTGTTGTTTTTTAACACATCACACAGATGCTCAGCTTGATTTAGATATACAGAATTTGGAAACAAGACATCACCATGAATGCCACTCATATTCCTCAAACCATTCCTGAATAAATTTTACATACTATCCGGCTAACAAGGTCAAAGTCATTAGGGAATAACACTTAATAGATGTACCTTGTCTGATGTTTAAATAGGATGTATGTGATAAAGTAAAATCTATGTAAGGCTACGGTCACACATTCAGTATGTGGTCAGCATTTTCCATCGGTAAGTGTAAGCCAAAACCAGGAGTGGAACAGTCAGAGGAAAAGTATAATTATTATTATTATTATTATGCATTTATATAGCGCCATTTATTCCATGGTGCTTTACATGTGAAAAGGGGAAATATAGACAAGTTTAATAAAAATGTGTAAGACAAGGGACACACAAGTACATAAGGAGAGGGGACCCTGCCCACAAGGGCTTACAGTCTACAGGGATGGGTGAGGATACAGTAGGAGAGGGTAGAGCAGGTTGTGCGGTGGTTCAGTAGACCGAGGATCACTGCAGGCTGTAGGCTTGTCGGAGCAGGTGGGTCTTCAGGTTCTTCTGGATGGTTTCCGTTGATGGTGAGAGACTGATGTGTTGCGGCAGAAAGTTCCAGAGTATGGGGGAAGCACGGGAGAAGTCTTGCATTTCGGTTGTGGGAAGAAGAGATAAGGGGGAGTAGAGAAGGAGATCTTGAGATGATCGAAGGTTGCGTACGGGTAGGTACCTAGAGACCATGTCACAGATGTATGGAGGAGACAAGTTGTGGATGGCTTTGTATGTCACGGTTAAGGTTTTGAATTGGAGCCTCTGGGCAATAGGAAGCCAGTGAAGGGCCTAGCGAGAGGGGGGAGGCTGGGGAATAGCGGGGAGACAGGTGGATTAGTCGGGCAGCAGAGTGTAGGATGGACTGGAGTGGAGCAAGAGTGCTAGAGGGGAGGCGAGAGAGTAGGAGGTTGCAGTAGTCGAGGCGGGAGATGATAAGAGAATGCACTAGTGTTTTTGTGGTTTCGTGGTTGAGGAATGAGCGGATCTGGGAAAAATTTTTGAGTTAGAGGCGGAAGGAGGAGGCAAGGGCTTGGATACGTGGTTTGAAAGAGAGCGCAGAGTCGAGGATCACCCCAGGCACCAAGCGTGCGGGACTGGGGAAAGAAAGCAGCCATTGACATTGATGGATAGGTCTGGTGGAGGGGTAGAGTGAGATGGGGGAAAGATGATGAATTCTGTTTTGTCCATGTTCAGTTTGAGAAAGCGAGCAGAGAAGAAGGCTGAGATAGCAGACAGACATTGTAGGATTTCAGTCAGTAAGGCGGCGAGGTTGGGTCCAGATAGGTAGATCTGCGTGTCATTGGCATAGAGGTGATACTGCAAACCGTAGGATTCTATGAGCTGTTCCAAGCCAAAGGTGTAGAAGGAGAATAGTAGGGGTCCTAGGACAGATGTGATGTCACGGATGACTGGATACTCCGTCTCCAGCAGGATGAATTTCTATGACACCCGTGACCCTGGATACACCGCCTCCAGCAGGGTGAATTTAAACAATGAAACGTGCAGCCAGATACACCGCCTCCAGCAGGCGAATTTCAATAGTTACATGTGTATCTGGATACACCGCCTCCAGCAGGGCGAATTTACAGAGATAAGGGAAACACCAGGGAAACGGATACAATGGAGGGCCCTGCAATAGGGAACCAGGACGTGGAGACCACCTGGACTCCCCTGAGTCAGTGCCTCTACACTCCTGACGGTCCCTAGGCAGGTTCCGCACCTGACGACGAGCGGGATACCTAAAAACAATAGCTCACCCTGCACCTATTCCTTTCTAATGAAATGCATGGTGCAGAAACTAATCCCACCACTGCACTAAAACACACATAAGGAAAGTTGCAAACAGGGAAAAACCACTTAGCTTTGCTCTGTTGCTATTGCTCCTAGCAACAGAGTCCAGCACCTGAGTGCAGCTTTCGTCCTGAATAGCTGTTACTTCACCAAAGCTCTGTCAGAGCTGCAAGGAACTCCTCACTGTTGCTCCTTCCACACCAGGACTCAGACTGAGCTGCGAGGAACTCTTCTCTAGCTCCTTCCTCCACCAAGGATGGTTGGAAATGACCAATATCACCAACAATGAGACCACCTGACTCTCCTTTGTAGGCAAGAGCCAGAGCAATCACACCTGCTAGTGATTCCCATGTAATAATACTAGCTACCACCGGGGCCAAAACTAGAACTAAAGACACCACTGTGTAATGACCCTAATGGCCACTGGGGGGCAAAACTAACTTTAAGCAAACAGCTTAAAGGAAAAAAAAGGTTACATGTGCTTTTATCTGTCACAATCCAGGATGGATCGTGACAGTACCCTCCCTCAATGAGGGACCTCTGGACCCTCAAGACCGTTCCTCATCAGGGAACCACCTACAGAGGGGATGCACAGATCCAGAATTCACCCCAGCCACTACCTGAACTTAGGTTCATGACAAACGAGCACCGCTGGTATTGGTAATGTATCTTCTGGAGGCACCACACATCTCCAAAGCGCCGACCTGTGGAACGAGTTGTATATGTGCATGTTTGGGGTAACTCGAGCTGGCAAGACTCCGCAACACACTTCCATTGGATGTTTTTTGGTGGCCACCCATACATGCTTGTTCACACATAGGTCCGGACCTGAATGTTTATTGCCACACATTAGTTTGTCACAATACGGTGAAGTCTTGCTGGAATTGACAACAGAGGTGTCCCCCTGTGTCATAACACTCACACCCCAACAAGGCTCAGAGGCAACCTCTCCTCTCTCCCCCCATCCGAAGAGGACTCCGACTCAGAGGGGCAGCTTGTGGTGAGGGTTGCGACTTACCCCTACTCCCTGGCAGCACCCCTGCTGCCACTACTGGAGGAGAAGGTGACGGGGATATGGAAGAAATATACACTCCTTGGTCGTCTTCCTCCACACGACTAGGAGGGGGTGGCTTCTTAGATGGTAAAGAATTTTCAGCGTGAGCCCTGCGGACCATATCACCAGTCTGCTCACTACAGGGATGTACCCCTTCACCTCGGGGAACCCCAGACAGCACCATGGGGACACCAACTCCTCCCACCTGCGTGGGTGCGTCCGCCTGTATGAGCAAGTCCTGCTCCTCAGCAGGGACTCCAGGTGGCATATTTGCCAAAGCCGCACATTGTGGTTCTGGTTGAGCCAGAGGGGAGGCCCCAGACCCTGATAAGTGCTGCTGCTGCTCCCACACACCACACAGCGCCTCACTCTCCTCAGCGAGAACCAGCAGCAACTGCCCACCTGACTGTACTAGGCCCATGGCTCACCAGAGAAAATGTATGGTTGGTGATAATGTGATGTCACGGGTGACTGGATACTCCGCCTCAAGCTAGGCAAATTTCTATGACACCCGTGACCCTGGATACACCGCCTCCAGGGCGAATTTAAACAATGAAACATGCAGCCAGATACACAGCCTCCAGCAGGCGAATTTCAATAGTTACATGTGTATCTGGATACACCACCTCCAGCAGGGCGAATTTACAGAGATAAGGGAAACACCAGCAACAGAGTCCAGCACCTGAGTGCAGCTTTCGTCCTGAATAGCTGTTACTTCACCAAAAGCTCTGTCAGAGCTGCAAGGAACTCCTTACTGCTGCTCCTTCCACACCAGGACTCTGACTGAGCTGTGAGGAACTCTTCTCTAGCTCCTTCCTCCACCAAGGATGGTTGGAAATGACCAATATCACCAACAGTGAGTGAGACCACCTAACTCTGCTTTATAGGCAAGAGCCAGAGCAATCACACCTACTAGTGATTCCCATGTAATAATACTAGCCACCACCGGGGGGCAAAACTAGAACTAAAGACACCACTGTGTAATGACCCTAATGGCCACCGTGGGCAAACCTAACTTTAAGCAAACAGCTTAAAGGAAAAAAAAGGTTATATGTGCTTTTATCTGTCACAATCGAGCATGGATCGTGACAACAGAGCCTTGAGGAACACCAACAGACAGGGGGCGAGGTGAGGAGGTGGTGTGTGAGAGGGAGACACTAAATGTTCGGTCTGTTAGGTATGATGAGATCCAGGATAGGGCCAAGTCTGTGATGCCAAGAGATGCGAGAGTCTGTAGCAGGAGAACACATAAAGAAAAAAAGTATATGCACACAAATAGGGATCACCACAAGGATATGATAATCAAAAAGTATCAATTTTATTAATGGACACAACAAACAGACACTTTGCTTAAAAACAAATAAAAAGTCTGAACAACCAGACACTGATAACAAAACAAAGACAATGGGTCATTTTGATAAATAGTTAAATACTATGGGTCCCAAGGCCAACCATTCAGTATAATGCCAGGTATCTGCTAGTTACCATAACCTAGGGTCTATCAAATCAATTGTAATAACAATCATGACCTTGGATCAAAAATACCATATTATCAATAACTACTATGGTTACATAGAGATTCCACATATGCCATAAATAGAAAATTGAATACTTATCATGTTGCCAACACAAATAAACATACATTAACAAGTCCCTTTCCCTATATATAAAGGATCTCAACAGAACATTACACTGACCTTGAGAAAGACACATCACTGTGTCGATACGCGTGGGTTTGGGGGGGTCCCATGTAACCTACCCGGTAGCTTGTTCATCCTCAGAAACCAGGTGATATCATGCTAGGGAAAGGGACTTGTTAAGTTTCAGTTGAGTGATGTGGTCAGAAGCCAGATTGTACCCAGTCAAAGAGGGAACAGGAGGAGAGGTGGGAGGACAGTTCAAGATATACATGCTGTTCCAGTAGTTTTGAGGCGTAAGGGAGAAGAGATATCGGGCGATAGACACAGAGGATGGATCAAGGGAGGGCTTTTTGAGGATGGGTGTGATTGAGGCATGTTTGAAGGATAAGGGAAAGATACCATTTGTAAGTGATAGGTTGAAGAGGTGTGTTAGAGATGGGATGAAGACTGTGGCCAAGTTAGGGATGAGGTGAGACGGGAGTGGGTCGAGGGCACAAGCAGTGAGGTGTGATCTTGACAGAAGGGTGGAGAGCTGATCTTCTGTCATGGTGGAGAAGCTGGCTTTTGCAGAACAGGGCTGAGCGGCTAAGAGGGGCATTGGGGACTGCGGGCCAAAGTTTTGTCTGATCTTGTATAATAAAAACATGTTACCACTTCTGCACTTATCACCCACTCCTGGTTATAGCTTACAAATGTAAAGTACTGACCAAACACTGAACATGTGATAGTGGCCTAAATGTCAGGGCCCAAGGTATCCCAGAAGAACATTAACCAGATCAAACTGCCTGTCTTCTAATAGTGAATCCTAGTGTCATATCTTTGCTGGGTAAGCAAAGCACACACTTAACAATCCAAAAAATGTTATTTATCAGACCAGTCCACCATCTTACATTACTATTCAGTCTAGTTTTGATGGTCATGTTATCATTGTATGAAAAGAAAACAAGACACTTATGGAAATATAGTGGTACACAAGTAGGATAGCCAAATCTATCAACTGTAATGTAGAGACACTTGGCACTTGTACAGGTGTATTCAAAATTCAAAGAAAATTTATTAAGCATAGTAAATCCAGAAAAATAAGAAATGTTTCAGTAAACAAAAGACCTTCCTCAGTCGTCTGGATAGAGGAAAACCCCTGACTCCCCCTGAAAAAGGCACGCCGCCGAAACGCATGTAGGGGAAGTGGCACTATCACATGGTGAGGTAAGATATGTTTATTACATTCATTACATTAATGTAGGATACTATGGTCTTCAATCTAAGCTTCAGTGTTCTATCCAATCTGTATTGCAGGCACTTAAGTTGTAATTTTGAGGCTTATGGGAATATATTTCTAGTCTCTGGATGCAGGTTTTATTTATGTTGGTATTTATTTGTGTATTTTCAATCTTTGACTACGTTGTCAATTAGCATTACATCTTGCTTTTGCCTGCCATCTGATGGTGCCACTTTCTTTCTTTGACTCATCCCCTTGCACTATATTGGCACTTTTTTAACATTATTTGTCTTTTAAACTATTTCTAATAAAATATTGTAATTTTATTCTTCATCTTATGCCTCTTCTTATATGCTCTCTCTGTTGTAGCGTAGAACAGCTTTTTATACAGTCCTATTTGAATGATAGAAAACTTTTTGTCCCACTGGACCATATAATTATTTTTGATTATTATTAGCATCATTTGCTAGGGATCAATCTGTGCTTTTGTAGGAACACAGTGAACTAGTTGAAGGTCTGCGGTGTCTGCCGCTAAGACTAAAAGAATTAAGACATACCCATCCATATACTTTGAACCCTTAACCCCCAAGGGTGGTTTACACGTTAATGACCGGGCCAATTTTTACAATTCTGACCACTGTCCCTTTATGAGGTAATAACTCTGGAATGCTTCCATGGATCCCGGTGATTCTGATTGTTTTCTCGTGACATATTGTACTTCATGTTAGTGGTAAAATTTTATTGATATAACTTGCGTTTATTTGTGAAAAAACGGAAATTTGGCAAAAATTTTGAAAATTTCGCAATTTTCCAACTTTGAACGTTTATGCCCTTAAATCATAGAGATAAGGCACACAAAAAACTTAATAAATAACATTTCCCACATGTTTTCTTTACATCAGCACAATTTGGGAACCAAAACTTTTTTTTGTTAGGAAGTTATAAGGGTTAAAAGTTGACCAGCGATTTCTCATTTTTATAACACCATTTTATTTTTAGGAACCACATCACATTTTAAGTCACTTTGAGGGGTCTATATGATAGAAAATACCCAAAAGTGACACCATGCTAAAATCTGCACCCCTCAAGGTGCTCAAAACCAGATTCAAGTAGTTTATTAACCCTTCAGGTTCTTCACAGGAATTTTTTGAATGTTTTAAAAAAAAATGAACATTTAACTTTTTTCAAAAAAAAATTATTTCAGGTCCAATTTTTTTTATTTTACCAAGGGTAACAGGAGAAACTGGATGGCAAACGTTATTGTGCAATTTGTCCTGAGTAAGCTGATACCTGATATGTGGGGGGACCACTGTTTCGGCGCATGACAGATCTCAGAGGGGAAGGAGCGCCGTTTGACTTTTTTACTGCAAAATTGTCTGGAGTTCACATCGGACGCCATGTCATGTTTGGAGAGCCCCTGATGTGCCAAAACAGTGTAAACCCCCCACAAATGACCCCATTTTAAAAACTAGACCCCCACAAGGAACTTATCTAGATGTGTGGTGAGAACTTTGAACCCCAAGGGCTTCACAGAAGTTTATAACATACAGCCATACAATTAAAGAACCATATTTTTTCCACAAAAATGATCTTTTCACCCCAATTTTTGTTTTCCCAAGGATAACCGGACCACAAAAGTTATTGTGCAATTTGTCCTGAGTACGATGATACCCCACATGTGGGGGTAAACCACTACTTGGGCGCATGGCAGAGCTCGGAAGGGAAGCAGCTCCATTTGACTTTTTTGGCTGGAATTGAGATTGGCCGCCATGTCGCGCTTGGATAGCCCCTGATGTGCCAAAACAGTGGAAACCCCCCAAAAATGACACTATTTTAGAAACTAGACCCCCAAGGAACTTATCTAGATGTGTGGTGAGCACTTTGAACTCCTAAGTTCTTCACAGAAGTTTGTAATGCCCGGGCGTGAAAATAAAAAAAACATATTTTTTCCACAAACATGATCTTAGTCTCAAGTAAATGCCAATTTTTCCTGATCACAGTTCTGATATAATTGTCCATGCGACTGAATGTGAAGCAAAATGTGAACCTTTTTTACCTAGTTTTTTTAGTAGAATTAACCTGGGTGGAACTCTGCTTTTCAACACGTGCCATTGCGGTATCAAGTACTGGACTAGGATAGCCTCTTTCAATAAACCGTTTACGCAAATCATGCGCTTGCCTGTAAAAGCCATCTTTTTTACTGTTGAACCTGTTTATTCTAAGGAACTGCCCATAAGGTAGGGAATTTTTTACATAATCGGGATGTGCACTCTCAAAATGCAATAAACTGTTTGCAGATGAAGGTTTACGGTAAATTTCAGTGTGAATCGAACCTTCTATCCATAAATTAATATCCAAAAATTCTAACTGTAAACCTCCAAATTTTGATGTAAATTTCATATTCATGAAATTTTCTCTATTTAAGAAATCAACAAATGATTGAAAAACAATTTCTGTCCCATCCCAGACTACGAAAATATCATCCACATAACGAATGAACAATTTTATGTGTTTCAAGAAAGGATTTTGGGTGGAATATACGTACTTCTCTTCAAAGACTGCAAGAAACAGATTTGCAAATGTACATGCAACTGGTGTCCCCATTGCTGTTCCCTCTATTTGTTTAACACTAGAACTACCGGAGGGGTCATTTTTACCCTTTTGCTATTTCTTTTTCCTATAATTTCTAAAATTTTAACAAATGAGTTCTGACTTTTTGTGACTTTTATTTATTCATGGTAGTGTATATTTTAGGACACAAAAATAAATTGTAACTTTTTCAGGGGCCCGGATTTTACAATTCATACCTATAAGTACTGAAGGGGTCAATTTGACCCCATACAGTGGGGCAAAAAAGTATTTAGTCAGTCAGCAATAGTGCAAGTTCCACCACTTAAAAAGATGAGAGGCGTCTGTAATTTACATCATAGGTAGACCTCAACTATGGGAGACAAACTGAGAAAAAAAAATCCAGAAAATCACATTGTCTGTTTCATTTTATTTGCATATTATGGTGGAAAATAAGTATTTGGTCAGAAACAAGCAATCAAGATTTCTGGCTCTCACAGACCTGTAACTTCTTCTTTAAGAGTCTCCTCTTTCCTCCACTCATTACCTGCAGTAATGGCACCTGTTTAAACTTGTTATCAGTATAAAAAGACACCTGTGCACACCCTCAAACAGTCTGACTCCAAACTCCATTATGGTGAAGACCAAAGAGCTGTCAAAGGACACCAGAAACAAAATTGTAGCCCTGCACCAGGCTGGGAAGACTGAATCTGCAATAGCCAACCAGCTTGGAGTGAAGAAATCAACTGTGGGAGCAATAATTAGAAAATGGAAGACATACAAGACCACTGATAATCTCCCTCGATCTGGTGCTCCACGCAAAATCCCACCCCGTGGGGTCAGAATGATCACAAGAACGGTGAGCAAAAATCCCAGAACCATGCAGGGGGACCTAGTGAATGAACTGCAGAGAGCTGGGACCAATGTAACAAGGCCTACCATAAGTAACACACTACGCCACCATGGACTCAGATCCTGCAGTGCCAGACGTGTCCCACTGCTTAAGCCTGTACATGTCCGGGCCCATCTGAAGTTTGCTAGAGAGCATTTGGATGATCCAGAGGAGTTTTGGGAGAATGTCCTATGGTCTGATGAAACCAAACTGGAACTGTTTGGTAGAAACACAACTTGTCGTGTTTGGAGGAAAAAGAATACTGAGTTGCATCCATCAAACACCATACCTACTGTAAAGCATGGTGGTGGAAACATCATGCTTTGGGGCTGTTTCTCTGCAAAGGGGCCAGGACGACTGATCCGGGTACATGAAAGAATGAATGGGGCCATGTATCGTGAGATTTTGAGTGCAAACCTCCTTCCATCAGCAAGGGCATTGAAGATGAAACGTGGCTGGGTCTTTCAACATGACAATGATCCAAAGCACACCGCCAGGGCAACGAAGGAGTGGCTTCGTAAGAAGCATTTCAAGGTCCTGGAGTGGCCTAGCCAGTCTCCAGATCTCAACCCTATAGAAAACCTTTGGAGGGAGTTGAAAGTCCGTGTTGCCAAGCGAAAAGCCAAAAACATCACTGCTCTAGAGGAGATCTGCATGGAGGAATGGGCCAACATACCAACAACAGTGTGTGGCAACCTTGTGAAGACTTACAGAAAACGTTTGACCTCTGTCATTGCCAACAAAGGATATATCACAAAGTATTGAGATGAAATTTTGTTTCTGACCAAATACTTATTTTCCACCATAATATGCAAATAAAATGAAAAAAAAACAGACAATGTGATTTTCTGGATTTTTTTTTCTCAGTTTGTCTCCCATAGTTGAGGTCTACCTATGATGTAAATTACAGACGCCTCTCATCTTTTTAAGTGGTGGAACTTGCACTATTGCTGACTGACTAAATACTTTTTTGCCCCACTGTACATAAAAGTAGTAGTAGGCAAGTCACCTAATATTACAGAGTACAGAAAATCACAGTGCTTCTCCCTAGTTGTAGAGTGTAATTGTATCTTTGCATATCAGGGATGATTCAGCATTTTGTTTTGTCTAAACTTGTCTGAACATGTTTGATCCATGTCTCTTGTAGCGATTTCTGTCTGCACTTCAGTAGCAAACATTACAGTTGAAGCTACAACTCTGCATGTTTGTACAGTGTCGTTTTATTACTTCTGCGATCTTACAAGTCCCTTTTTGCGACGTATATTTGAAGCATGAGTAAGCAGAGGGGTCTGACAAGTGATGAAATTTTGAAATGTCTTCAGAATTTATCTGAAAATTAGTCAGAAGTGGCCCATCATCCGCAATGTCTGAACCACAAACAAAAGGACAAGAAATCCTCAAGCGTCGAAATGTGGAGTTGGAAGATGCAGCGAAAGCAAAACAACTAAAACTTGCGCAAGCTGTAACAAACCAGTTTGTGGAAAATGCACAGGGAAAGTGGAAGAAAGTACTGTTTGTGTTAACTGTTGGACACCACATGCTATGACCATGTAAAAGGAAAATGCGCATTGTACTTGATCTTAACACTGTTCCTACTAACCTTCTCAATTAGATATGAATAAACCAAAATAAATTCCAAATTCATAAAGACTTAAAAAGTTTTTATTTAGTTGCACAATAAAAGGAAAACCAAACAAGTTGGACATAATACAATACCAAAAAATGTCATAGTATAAGGAGATAGTTAAATAGTAAACACATGGGCCATGAATAAATATAGTGATCATAAAAAATCCATCAGCAATCTAAAGTGCATATAGTAAGCAGACACAGACTCCTTGAGAAAGCCACGGTAGGCGAAACGTACGTTGGAGGGAGCTGGAGACACATTGAGCCACTGATCACGGGTATCTATGATCTTATTACATTTCCTATGCACTTTATTTGAGCTTTCAGACCCTGTGTCTGCTTACTATATGCACTTTAGATTGCTGATGGATTTTTTATGATCACTATATTTATTCATGGCCCATGTGTTTACTATGTAACTATCCCCTTATACTATGACATTTTATGGTATTGTATTATGTCCAACTTGTTTGGTTTTCCTTTTATTGCATAATTAAATAAAAACTTTTTAAGTCTTTATTAGGGATGGGCGAATCCTGAAATATTCGGAATCGCTAGGCTGTAACGAGTCCGACTTGGAAACTCGCTATTCGTTGCAAGTCTAGCGGGTCCAATGTTAATGAATGGGGATGCGAGTTTTGCAGCGATTCCTGTGCTGGGGAGGAGGAGAATGGGGATGCAGATTTTTTTTTTTGCAGAGTTTCTTAGCGATTTTGTGTCAGCAGCTGGACACAAAATCGCTAAGAAACTAGGATTGCTTGCATTAAACTGTTAAAAAACTAGCTAGGAGTTCTCTCTCTCTGTTTTGCAGCGATTCCTGTGCTGGGGAGGAGGAGAGAGAGAGAGAGAACTCCTAGCTAGTTTTTTCACAGTTTAATACAAGCAATCCTAGTTTCTTAGCGATTTTGTGTCCAGCTAGGACACACAAAACTAGCTAGGAGTTCTCTCTCTCTCTCCCCTCCAGCACAGGAATCGCTGCAAAACTCGCATCCCCATTCTCCTCCTCCCCAGCACAGGAATCCCCCAGCACAGGAATCGCTGCAAAACAGAGAGAGAGAACTCCTAGCTAGTTTTTTCACAGTTTAATACAAGCAATCCTAGTTTCTTAGCGATTTTGTGTCCAGCTGCTGACACAAAATCGCTAAGAAACTCTGCAAAAACTAGGATTGCCATTCATTTGCATTGGACTCGTTACTGTGCGAGTAATCGCTTGGAAACTCGCAGAGTACCGACTCCTGCGAGTCCCCTACTACTCGCAGAGTAACGAGTCCTAACGAGTAGATTCGCCCATCCCTAGTCTTTATCAATTTCGACATTATTTTGGTTTATTCATATCTAATTGAGAAGGTTTCTATTGTCTTTTATGAATATTCATATATGCTATCTGTGTATATAGTGAGTGATTCTCACTAATTGTTGACTGTTCCTACTAAGTTAAAATAAATGTTCTTTAATTTGTTGGCAACAAAAAAGTTATTTTTACTCCAGAGTCAGTACTTTTGAATGGGGGTCAAAATGACCCCTAATGGTAGTTATAGGTATTACAAAACATGCGGTAGTTCTAGTGTTAAACCAAGAATCACCAAATTTAAATGCATTATGGGTTATAATAAACATTAATCCTTCACAAATTAAGTTCACAGTACCTGCGTCCTTTCCCGTGCTGCTGACAATCTGCCTGATCGATTCAACCCCCATCCCATGTGGAATCCTAGTATACACTCTCAACATCAATTGAGGCCAAATAGATATTTTCTTGCCAATCAAAATCCTTTACAATTTTTATAAAATCTTTCGAATCTTTGACATATGAAGGAATTTCTCTAAGTAGGGGACGTAATAGCCACTTGATATACTGAGACAAGGGCTCTGTGAGCGACCCTATCCCAGAAACGATGGGGCGACCAGGAGGGCAAACTAAACATTTATGTACCTTCAGAATATGGTACCAGTGGGGCTTCCTTGGGAAGTCAGGTAACAATTTCTGTGCTTTTTGTTTAGACAAGATATTATTCTCAACATATTTATTGAAAAAGGATCATAAATTTTCTTTGAATGTATTGGTGGGATCAAATTTCAGTGCAGTATAGGTTTGAGTGTCCGATAACTGTTTTTTGCCTCAGTTAAATAAAATTCTCTTGTGAGGAGGACCACGTTGCCTCCTTTTTCCACTGGACAGACAATGATGTCTGACCTGCTCTGTATTTCTTTTATTGCATTTTTTTCTTTTAAAGACGAATTAAGGGGAGACTGTTGATAAACTAATGCTTCCATGTCCTTAATGACCTGTGTCTCGAAGACGTCTACAATATTGCCAGGGGAGGTAGGTGGCATGAAAGTTGATTTACAACCTCCCATAAAAGGCTGAACTAAAATATCCTCATCTTTATTAAATTCCTCCTGTTGTGCATTAAGTTCTAATAATTGTAGAGCGTCCTCTCTGACATCAACTAGAGCTCCCATACCCGCCATGAAAGCTAGAGGACCAATCATACAGGGAATTTCACCTGGAAAGGAAAGGGTGTTAGTGGAATTCGCCGACATATATGTTTTGTGCAAATGTGTCTTTCTCAAAGCTTTGAACAAATCAATTTTAAAATCAACCATTTTGAAATCTGTGGGTACACAAAAATTGAGACCATGTGGTCACATGGTCACCTGCACATTCAGTCCCATGGACAATTATATCAGAGCTTTGATCAGAAAAATTGGCATTTACTTGAGAAGATAAAGATTTAATGGAAATTGTTAAGAGAGATCCTTTATTTGCTAGTCACCGCAGTAATAATCTCAAGGACCTATTGGTCCATAATCGGTTTATTAGTGGCAGTGAGAATTGGCTATGCTCAAATAGCCCTGTAGGAATTTATAAATTAAAGAATTGCCCTTTCTGTCCTTTTAAATTAACAGGCAAATCCCTTAAAATCGGAACTATTCACCATGAGATTCGGAATTTCGTTTCATGCAAAACATCATTTGCAGTATATGTCATTTTTTGCCCATGTGGCTTTTTTATATAAGAAAAACTATTCGTCCATTATATGTTCGATTTAGGGAGCATTTTTACTCCATATCCTCTGGAAAAGGGGTTCCTCGCTTGATTGATCACATAAAGGAAGTGCATGGGGGCAACCCAGAATCTATGCGGTTTGCAAGAATAGAGAGAGTTTTCTTACCGTAGCAAGGAGGGAATCATCACAGCCTTCTCTTATAGAGAGAAGCCAGATGGATTCTGCGGTCTAGTGCCACAGGACCACTAGGACTAAATTAAAAAATTGATATGTCTGTTCTCTTGTAAAGATTATAATGATATCAACAGTGTCTAGGTGTTTTTCTGTATTTAGTTATTGTGTTTTAATTGTATTAAATGTATATTTACATTTTTGTTCACTCTATTAAGTGGGAGTTGGTGTCGGTAACTAGGAGGTGTGTTCACACCTGTGAGTGTATTTAGTTCGACCTTCCTGTTGCCTGACTTCAGGACCCGTTGAAGCGCAGTTGGCGTGAAACAGCCATTGTCCACAGTTCACACATCTCTCTTGAGCCTATGCTTTTTATCTGAAAATAAATTCACTTCTTCAGAACGGTGAATGCCATCCGTTTTGTTCTTTTTCATACAACGTAGCCATGCATGTTTTTCTTTGGATTGAGCACCGGTTCTGTGGGTAGTTGGCGTGCAGCCCAGGTGTGTGACTTTGTACCGCACTATAATGCACATTAAGGTGGTGGCAGTGGTGCCAAATTTTCTTCTTTCTTCTTGGACATCTCAGTCTTTTTGGTCACGCGTTATTGCACTTTTTGTTCGGTGGTATGATAATAAAGCATTATATTTTACCTGGTTTTTTATTTTTATTTTTTAAGGGGTTCACTAAAGGGGTTAACTGGTGGGACAGTTTTATAGGGCGGGTCGTTATGGACACGGCAATACTAAATATGTGTACTTTTATTGTTTTTCTTATTTCCAAAAATGAATTTATTAGGGATTATTTATTTTTTTAATTTATTTAGTGACTTTTTATAAAATATTTTTACACTTTTTTTTTACACTATTACTTTGTCCCGGGAGGGGACATTACTGTGAGGTGTCAGATCGCTGATCTGACACTTCACACAGTGCTGTGTCAGATCAGCGATCTGACAGGCATTGCAGCAGGCTTCATCATGCCTGCTCTCTGTAAGCACTGAGGAAGCCGCCTTCCTGCAGACCCCCGAAGGCCTCCGCAGCCATCTTGGATCCGGGGACCTGCAGGAAAGGAGAACGTCGGAGCAGTGCAGCACATCGCACTGCTCCGGTGGTCTCAGGGAAGAACGGAGGGAGCCCCCTCCCTGCCGATGCTTCCCTAATCCCCCGGTAAACTGCGATCATGTTTGAGCGCAGTGTGCCAGGGGTTAAAGTACCGGGGGCAGTCCGTGACCACCCCTGACACATAGTGTCAGGTGTCAGCTGTGATAATCAATTGACACCCGGCCACGATCAGCGGCGCTCCCCCCCGGGGGCGCCGCTGATCATGATGACGTACTATCCTGTCCCCGGTCACAGGGGCCCAGGTACTGTGGACGGGTAGTACATCAGATGTCAGAAAAGGGTTAACTAACTGACTTAGAATGTGTTCTGCTGCCAAAAAACGCTCTATTAGTAAGCATAAAAATGGCTATTTGCTTAGAGAAATGAAATACATGTAGCATATGATAAAAATAACTACATGTTTGGTACTTTAGCATATCAATCTGCGGATATCAACTGCCTAAGTTACTTTTAAAATAAATTTTGCAGATTGATCGAGATTGATCTTAATAAAAATGATTGTTGGAGTAAATTATGTCAACAAATTTATTAAAAAAGTGTACACCATTTGTTTAGGTTTTGGCTTTTACTTTAAAAAAGTAAACAAATGAAATCGACCCCTCCAATGAGTATGTGCAAATTTGTGCCTTAAATTGCGAGACTTTTCTGTTGTAAGGCAAATTATGTCTGTCTAAAAGTGGTTGACCTCCATATTCTCTTTTTCACCAGCAGGTTGCAAAAATATAAAATGTTGCATGATTTACATCTTTTTGACTAAAACACTCACTTTATTGTGTATGACTAGAGGGAACTTTGTGGGTCTGAGTATGTTAGTCGCCAGGATTCTCCCGCTACACGGGAAGGATCTCAAGCCTTGTCTGGTGCTGTGGTCTTCCATTCAGGCTTAGCCACTGGCATGACTGCTCAGCACAGACTTCAGTCCCAGGGCCTTGCCCAGGCTCATGCTGCACATGTAGTTACTGCTGGCTCTTCAGCTAAGCCTGTGGAGACTACTGCCTTACACATGCAGCATTGTACTCTGGAGTCTAAGTCCAGATTTCATCCTACTGAGCATGTCTGAGATGTGATGCCATCTCATTGGTGCTCAGACATCACCTGCTCTGGTTATGTGGCAGCTTCTGATTGGTCCACAGGCAAGGTCCTGTCTGTCTGGACTTGAGCTGTATGTACGAAAAGGTCCTCTGGAGCGCAGGCCTGTGCGCTAGTATCATGTGTGTTTGGTGTGTTAGTGGTTACTTTACCACCTTGTGTGCATGTGTGCTGCTAATAGCACTGCGAGTGTTGGTCTAGACAGGCAGTGTAGGGTGGAAACTCCCGCTTGAACTTAGCATCTGCACCGGGTGTCCTCAGGTGCGCATGCTAAAGAACACCATGTGTCAGAGCAGGGTGAACCACCAGCTTAGTCTTCCCTGGGGGGTTAAGTTATAGGGACCCCAATTAGTATTTTTCTAGATGCCTGGCAGTCTAAAAGGGTATAGTCCTTTTTGCTTTGCTTCATAGTACCGCTCTGTGGTGTAACAGAGCTTGTTACTTTGCGCTCTGTGCACACTGAGTGACATTTAACTCAGTGTGCTTTAAGTGTTTTCTCGCAGCCTTGCTTCACCATTGTGCTAGCTGCGGTTTCCCCATCACCGCATGGTGGACCCCGGGTTGCGAGCGCACCTTAATATAATTTCTTATTTGGTGCATTCCGATAATCCTAACAGTGTCTTATTGTTTTCTTTTAAAGGAGCCTACATCTAAAATTCTAAAGTTAACACCTTCTCTAACCTTTTCATTGTTATACTTATAATCTTGTAAGTAAAAGCTGCCCCCAATGTTGCCTAATGTTATCTAATGCACAACCTCCACTTAGCACCCAACAATAAATACGAGTAATGTAGGCCGGGGTTATTTATTTAAATATCTGCATTATACATGTTTATTGTTACATTTCATTTTTCTGTGCTTTCTTCATACCCAAATTGTTTTCTTTCGGAAACTGTGTAGCTGCGTTACAAAACAAGATCAGTCAGCTTCTATATCAGTTAGTAGATCCAGTGACAAAGGTGTAATGTATTTCCATATCTTTTAAAGTGATAAGTGGTTGTGTTTCCTTTAGATAATAATGGAGAGAACACATGAAATTGTTATACTTTTGTATCCAGTATAAAGACATACAAAAGAAATATTAATTTGTTTCTGTCCCAATTCTGGTCTACTTAGCTAATCCGTCAAGCAATATTTTAAAATTAGAATTAGAAAAGAGATGTTCTTTTTGTTCTTGGTAGAAAATACTAAGTATAAATTTTATCTTCTCAAAATAAACACTTGAATCATTGGCACATGTTGCTGTGAAGAATCTGAGTTATATTGTTCAGGTGCAGTTGATTGTATGGAATATAAGTACTGTACAAAAGAAATCATCTTTGCTAAGAACTTGGGTTTTCCCATTCTACTGGCTTCTTAAAATTGGAAACTATGATCACTAAGTGGCAACACTTTCTTAAACCTCACTGTGCTCTGCAACGATTCGTCATTGTCGCTCCTGGGAACAGCAGTCAAGAATTCGATATAGAAACTCCTGGGAAGTACCTGTTTAGTGGGCATGGCCTCTCTCAATACAAGTGTATTGAGTAAGGCTACGCCCACTATACGGGTTCTTCCCAGGAGTATGCATATCACATACTTGACCACCTGATTTTGCCTGTAGATTGAGTATACATGCCCGCTGTCTTGGGGTCATGCTTGACTCTGAGCTTTCCTTTGTCCCTCACATCCGATCACTGTCTCGCTCTTGTTATCTGCACCTCAAACACATTTCTGGAATTTGACCTTTTCTTACATTTGACTCCGCATAAACTCTTACTGTTTCTCTTATTCATTCTCGTCTCGACTATTGTAACTCTCTTCTAATCGGTCTCTCTCTTACCAAACTCTCCCCCTTCCAGTCTGTCTTGAATGCTGCAGCCAGGATCATATTACTCGCCAATCATTACACCGATGCCTCTACCTTGTGCCAGTTATTACACTGGCTACCCATCCACTCCAGAATCCAGTACAAACTTATTACCCTCACCCACAAAGCTGTTCATGGCTGAGCACCACCCTACATCTCCTCTCTTGCTTCAGTATACCATCCTACCAATGCACTCCATTCTGCTGATGACCTGGGGTTAGCATCCTCAATAATCAGAACCTCCCACTCCCGTCTCCAAGATTATACATGTGCTGCGCCAATTCTTTGGAATGCATTTCCCAGGTCAATACGATTAGTCCTCAATCCCCACAATTTTAAGCGTGCCCTGAAAACTCATTTATTCAGACTGGCCTACCGCCTCAACACATTAACCTAATCTATCCCTATGTGGCACAGCCAAAAGTTTTTACCACAACCAGGTTCCCCGCATCATGATCCCACATGCTTTATGCATCCATTAGCCCTCTGCGTCTGTACTGTTACACACTTAACATTATGGCTGGTCCATACAATCAGGGCAACTGTTACCACCCACCTTTCGTGTCTCCCTTTTTTCCTCATAGACTGTAAGCTTGCGAGCAGGGCCCTCATTCCTCTTGGCATCTGTTATGATCTATGTGATTATTGTTATGCTGTAATGTCTATTGTCTGTACAAGTCCCCTCTGAAATGTAAAGTGCTGCGGAATATGTCAGCGCTATAGAAATAAAATGTATTATTATTATTATATTGAGAAGGAAAGATCAGTCCAGGAGGACAAAGAGTAATATTTCTCCGATATTTCAAAGTTTCTTATTTTTATGCATAGTATTAATTTTTGGAAAAAAAACCCTGACATAATGGCTACTCTTAAAGTAAAAATAAAAAAAAATGGCTTGTTAGAGCAATGAATGATAGAACAAAAAAAATTGTATGGTAGTATGAGCAAGTACATCACAAAAACTTAATTGAGTATATGTAAGTGTTATGTTTTGTATTTTATATTTGCTTGTATGCATGTTTGTATATTTTTTGTGCATGCATAATGTGTTAATATTTATAATGTATTTATATTTTTAAATGAGTTCCTAATAAGAATATTTATGTAAATGTATGTATATAAGCAGGAGGAGTTTGATGGATGAGTGGCCCAGACACAAGTTCTGCATAAAGAGTCTTCACTGTCAGTGTCCATTTCTGCTATAATTGTTGACAATTTTACCAATTCCTAAGTCCATTAATGCAGACATAATGATATTTCTAAATTATGGGTTTCATAGATATTGTGAATAGATATTGTGGTAATTGGACTGTTGTTGCTTCATTGACTTACATTCAATATTCAGCTCACACCTACATTTGGTGCAAATAACACAATTCTAAAAATCTTAAGTGACATAACATTTTTTAGCAAATGGAAAATGTACTCCTATGCTGATGTTATAAAGCAGGAGTCCACAACCTGTCCCTTTTATCAGATGAAAACTCACTGCACGAAGGGGACAGATCGTCCCTGAAACACATAGTGTTTAATAAATCAATATGCCTTGATCCAGTATGTCTGGCTTCCTCACTACACACCTGATGAAGGGGACGGATCATCCCTGAAATGCATAAATCAATATACCTTGACCCAGTATGTCTGGCTTCCTCACTACACACCTGATGAAGGGGACGGATCATCCCTGAAATGCATGAATCAATATAACTTGACCCAGTATGTCTGGCTTCCTCACTACACACCTGATGAAGGGGACAGATCATTCCTGAATTGGGAATTGTTTTATAAATCAACATACCTTGCTCCGGTCTGGCTGGCTTCCTTACTCACAGTCTGTCACCCTGAACATATTCTCTCGCTACTACCATCATCTTTCTTCTGATATGGCTCCTGAGTTATTTTGCTGGTAGACATTATAACTAAAACTGTTTAGTCATAGAGGTCCTCCTGCCCATTTGAGTCCATCATAAAGCAAATCTGGCTCAGCAGAAGAACTTCCTAATTCCCTATTACGGTGGCTGGGGTCTGTAGGTAACCTTAATTGTATTTTCCTTTATGAGAAAAATTTGTTAGAAAAATTTAACCCACCAAGTAGAAAAGTAAATTAAGAAATTAATGAGCAAAGAGTATTTAATTTATTTAGAATAATAACAAGCAACAACTCAATTTATTCAAAGGCAGGACATTAACTTTAAGAAATAAAGTTAGCAAAGATATGGAGTGTAGCTATTTTTCGTCTTTGGGTCTCTGTTCAGGTGTTACTTCTTCAGTGCCACCCAGCAATCTATGATCAGATTGTGTCTTGTTGTATATAAATAAACCACTTCTCCTTACTATCTACAGCAGGGCACACTGCTCAGCTCATATGATAGCAACAAAATTGAGCTATCTAATCTTTGATATTTTATATAATTCATTCCCTTTGTACAGTGAGAGTATATAGCATGATGATAACGCAAATAGGAAAAGATGAGGTAGAAAGAAGCAATAAATGAAAAAAAATCACTTTGAAAACCAATAAATGGGGATAAATGAAACTAACTTTTCTCAACTGACACTGAAGTAAGTAATATAGTTTATCACTAAAGTAAAGGAGTAGAGTTGTTCGGTTGAAATTGAAAATGAATTCACTTAAAATAGGAGCATACAGTAAATAATACACTCACGGATGGGCTATGTGTGATCCATGACATTAAAGGTTATGGATCTTCTATTAACATACATGCCCATGCTATGCCGAATATGGGCTTACATTAATTTCATTAAAACTTTTTTTTTGTATTCTTCACATTTTTATGCCTCCTAGCCCTGAAATTTGAGGCTTACAAATACTGGTTTCTGGATTATTCTGTATTTTACTGATGTACAATATACCAAAATGATAGTATTTATTGACTTCCAATGCAGAATACACAAATGTGTTGGTAAAATATACCCTAAACTGGCTGTAATTATGGTAAGTCCTAGTTTTTGCATAATGCCAACGGGAGCCTAAAACATATCCTTTGAAACCCATGATAATTCTGTGGAGGTTCGAGTTTGAGTCAGATTTCCTGAAATTTGTGGTTTCATACCCATTTGATTCAAACAATTTTAGATTTTATTCATGATTTGCCAAAAAAAGTTGCCTGTCACCATTTCTCTCAGATGGTAAAGCATCAGTGAGTAGGATAAGGACATTTTGAGGGGTGTTCAGGCTTCTCCATAATGGACAGCAGCTATGCCATTATATCCCAGTTTATATATCAGATTTTTATACAATATACATTGGGTCATTGGAGATCAGTCGATCCAGTAGAGCCCAGTTTGGCGCAAGACTCTTAGTACATACAATAGAGCTGGATTCCATCTCCAGATTCACCAGGTAACCAGGTAGACAGATCATATTGAAACAAAATGTCTATTGCTGTATTTTATCTTTTTGGCCCAACCCCACTCCCCCATTTGCCCCCTTCCGTTCAAATACTGAAATCCATGAAAATGTACTCGCCACAAATGAAATTTCAGGAGAAAATTTGGCAGAATCACTATTTAAGAGATCCGTTCATCACTGACTAAAACAAAAAAGTTGTATGTGACAAAAAGCTACAAATATTGTTTTTCCCAATGTGTATTTTTAAAGATAATATGTTGAAACTATGAAAAATAGAAAGTGGTAAAAAATGATGTATTTAAGAGTCCTACATGCTGCTTCACATATTACCAACTGGGCCCTGCCAGGAGAATTAAGGGTTTCTTAATGAAGTTCTAAATTAAGAATGTGAAACAACAGCTTTTTTAATCAACAGATGAAGTTCTACTTTTGAATTGAATCCATCGACACTAGAAATAATGTTTGCAGCAACATTGCTTTGTGCCAGCTGGCTCCATGTAAAGTATAATTGACTAATTTCTTCTTTAACCCTGCAGAATATCATAAGCAGTCATTCTTAATTTACTCTTTGGCATCGGCAGCTTGCTAATGTTTTGCTACTGTATATTCCAAAAGGTAGTCACAGTATTTCTAGCCACATTAAGTAGATACGTGCCAAGATCTGAAGTCTTTAAAAAAGCCCATTTAATAGTGTTTACATTTAATTCTGTTAAACTTTCTTTATAAATAATTCAATCTTTATATATGACTGCATTTATTATCTTTGTCTTATAATATTATTTTCCTGATTATTATTACTATTATCTCAATTGTATAGTTGTGCAAAAATTTTCACAGGATTGTAGTCCAGTGTCCGTGACCGCCAGTTCATAACCCTGCGAATTTATTCCTATATGCCAGCATTCCTGGTGCCACGTCTGATCACTAGGCACAGCACCACAACATTGTTGACAAGTGATACACATTTGGTATCATGCCGGGATTAATAATCAGGAGAGGAATCAGGGATGGCGATTTGCAGTGGTCTGATCTGGACCAAATGATCTACTGACGCTGAGGTTGGATCATGGTCTTGCAAATCTTTTTGCCATCGCTATACCATCAGCATCATTATCCCTGGGCACCTGAGATTTCAGACCCTGATTCTAAGCTCTGATCCTGAATTACATAGACTTTGTATTTCTTTCTTTTATAATAGATGGAAGCATTTAGTCATTTTTGTATACCCTACTGAGGAGATATATATGGTATATAAAATACTTGTCAACATTTGACGCAAGTAACAGAGCTCATGGAAGCCTCACTCTCCCATACTTATTCTCTGCATGAAAATCTTCCCAGAATACCTTTTATTCCAAAAAATTTAAAGCTCGTTTGACCGGGCCTGAAGGATTTGGATTCTGCAGATTTGGGGTCCAGAAGGTACCTACTTAAACTATATGACAGTATTATTTTAGCGCAATGTTATGATTTCATTTTGAGCTAGTATATTATTTTATTTGTTTATTATACAGTATGATGGTGTTATTTAGGTGCTATGTTGTATTGTTTGACACAGTATAGATAGTGCTATGTTCTATAACGGTAACTCCGGAGCAATGCTTAGCACCTATGCAAGTATTTTTTCTGCTTCGGTGGTAAATGTTTTGCCAATTTTTACATCTAGATCCGTTGTTTTCCTTGCAGTAATATTCTCAAAAAAGTTCACTAACCTCTGAATTCAAATACATAATCATTTTCCTAGTCTTTACTTCATACATGTATTGGCTCTTATTTATTCAGTTATGTCATGTAATGTAACACTTTGCTATGGAAATATTTATGTACAGTATCTATGTAAAATATATGACACATTTGGAATTAGCTTAAGGAAAATAAGCTGAAATTTTAGCTGAGCTTCCACATGTTGATCGCCCTGACAATGTGGTTGGACACTCTATAGATTATACATTTCTTTGTAGATTAGAAAGTCATACAGTTATAAAGTTATCAATGACTTTGTTTCTGGGTCTGGGCTAGTCCTTGCTCTGTCACTGTGTTGTGAACAATGAAAGCGCAATCTCTTGCTGGCTTAGATCAGTAGTAATGAGCCGGTAACAGAGCACATTGTAAAATGAATACACAGTTTGCGTAGACCAGAGCCGCCCTCACAATTGACATCACATCCTTGCCAGATATCCATCTTACAACGTGTTCTGCTCCCGGCTCGTTACTACTGACATGAGCTGGCTGAAGAGCCCACTGTCTTTGTTCTGATTGCACAGTGACATTACAGGGACTATCCAAGCCCTTGTAAAAAGGTCAATGATGATACTTCATTTTAGGGAGGGAGCTGGGGCTGCAGCAGTGACCACAGACTCTGCCCCCTGATGACATTTAGTTTGAGTATCTTAACATGCACTGGGATTCTCAGAAGAAGCAACATCTAAAAGGAAGTAGAAAAAACAGAAAAGCTGTTAGTGTAATAAGGGAAGGATAGGGAATTTTTAATTCAAGTATATTAGAAAATAGTTTAGATTATGACATCAAATAGATAGGTATTTAGAGTGAAAATTAGCTTGTATTTCGGACCCAGAAGAAGGCCTCTCTCTTTGTTTATTGCTCACCATATTAACAATATACCCTGATGTCCAATATACAGGCAGCATTGCATAAAGCAACACGAGCTGGGTAGATAGATATATAGCTGTGTTGGAAATTATGAAGTATAACTTGCTGCTTATTTAAATCTCTTCTCATTCTGGGATTGCAGAAGCTCATTTACCAGTGGCTACTGTTTATCCCCAGACACGGATTACATTGTGGAACAGAATGGCAGACAGTTGAGGGATATTGTTGTTTTTTCATTTTTGTTTTATTACAGGAGATAAGGGCTTCGGTGGAATAGGTGTTAGGTGATTATAACTGAGTTTGTTATTTTTATATAATAATGGAAACATGTGTTTTGTTTTATTTCAAATAAAATAATTTATTCTGGCTGTGTGTTTATTTACAATATAACTATAGGATTAGTAATGGATAGGGACAAATTTGAAGAGCCAGGCAAGATATGCCTTTTTTGGGTGGCTGCAGGCTGCTATTTTTAGGTTGGGGGGCAATATCCATAGCCCCTTACCAACAGGAGAATTCCAGCCCCAGCTGTCTGCTGTAGTTGGCTGGTTATCAAAAATGGGAGACACCTCATGCCTTTTTTAAATTATTTATTTAAATAATTTTTAAAAGTGTCTGAACCTCTCTATTCTTGATAACCAGCCTTGCTGAAGCTGACAGATGAGGGTTGCAGCCTTCAGCTGTGAGTTTTGCTTGTCTGGTTATCAAAAATATAGGGGAACCCACGCCTTTTTTCAAATTGTTTATTTGCAGCACAGGAGCGGCTAAAGAATACACCCATCTGCTGCTACTGCTCTCATTGTTATTAACGGCAGAAGGTGTCGGCTGTTGGGAGCAGTTGTCCAATCAGTTGACACCAGTGACCAGAGATGAACTGTATATCTCCAATCACAGCTGCTGACTCACACTGTCTTTTGCAGCATGGGAACTGTGGCTCTCTGACTGGCGGTGATGATTTTACCGACAATGAGAAGCGGTGTTTGCCACGGTGTCATGCATGTGACAGCGTGGAAAACACTGGATGTTTGGGCCCTCATTTCAAGTGAATGGAGTCTGAGTTTGGGTTCAGGTCCGGGTACTGTTCTGGTACTTGAACCCAAACATTTTGTAACTGTTCAGCCGAACCCGAACATTTAGTCATCCACCCATCTCTACTCACAAGGCATTCATTTCTCAAAGCGCTTGTGATTAAAAGGGCCTATTCCCACAATTTGACCTCACTAGTGATAGTCTGAGTTAGACAAAACAAAACAGCTACAACAATAAATTTGCCAGCCAAAAAAAATAGTTATGATGCCACTAACTGAGAGCGAAAGAATGAAAATGGTAATAATGGCACTAAAACAAATTACCTGATCATTAATATTAAGTCCCATTTATTAGTCATTTGGTGGAAAGCAACCATAAATTAAAGGGCCTTAGTGTGAATTCTGCTATTGTACCTCCTATTACTATGGCCTTGCAGTTCACTCATGTGAGCAGATAAGCACCTTCTGGCAACTTCCAGTGGAAAAATCTCCTGTTGTTTTATCGCTCATAAGGAAAATGAGAGCCTGATGAGTCAGTGATGCTTTATCTTGGCCTGTTTTCTAAAGCTGAAACCTCTTACATATTAAATATGATAAGTTCTACAATAGGACAAATATATCAAAAATCATCTTCGAAAAATGCTGTAGTTTGCTCAAACAACAAATTAAAAATTACTATTTTTTTGTATACTAAGCTACTCTGATATAAAACAAGGGCACTGAACAATTGCGATTGGTAATAAAGCTACTTTATCCCTTTTGATACACAAAGTTGATTTTTCTAATACCTGTACTGTATGACATGCTTTTCTTTGGTTTAATTGACCTTGTAATAGCAATTGCATTTTCATTTTTTTCTTTATGATTGATGAGTTTATTAATTCTAACCTAAAAAATCTTTCTAATGCACCAATACGTTGCAAAAATATAGATTTTCCATTTTGAAAACAAACTACTAAGCTAAACTCATGTCCAATTGTACTGTAAATAGTCGACTTCTACAATGTTTTGCCTTTTGGAAAAAAATCAATTTGTGTTATGCCGTAATAAGCTTGGAACAGTTCTCAGGACTGCCTGCAGCATAACAATTTTCAGTTCATGCTAATGGACTTGGAATAGTTTTACATTTTAGTACCTGCGTGACACAATGTTTTCCATCATGTCAAATGAACATCTCATCTTTTCATATCCAGTTTAAAAATGATGCCAGTGTCACCATGCATGTATATTTATGCCAGTCTGGAACATATATATTGTATTCACCAGAAAATTAAAAAGTACAATTTACAATTGTATTTCTAGGTTACCTTACATTTTTCCTAACCTACTTTTATATACATTAGCCTTCCTTAACTTTTACAAAGAATTTACATTTTCTGTTCTTTTTCAGATTGTGGTAAATAGCTAAAATGGGTTTCCAGCTACACATTGTTAGGCGCCGTGATATTTCTGCTGCACGAAACGGATCCCATATCTTGTCTGGTGCTGTGGTCTCACATTAAGGCTCGGTCGCTGGGATGACTCCTCAGCATAGACTTCGGTCCCAGCACCTTGCCCAGGCTCATGCTGCATGTGTAGTTGCTGCTAGCTCTCCAGCTAAGCCTATGGTGACTACTGATATACACGTGCAGCGTTGTACTCTGAAGCCTAAGTCCAGATTTCACCCTTCTGAGCATGTCCGTGATGTGGCGCCTTCTCATTGGTGCTCGGATGTCAGCTGCCCTGGCGATGTGGTAGCTTCAGATTGGTCCACAGGCAAGGTCCTGTCATCTGGACATGAGCGTAAGTTATAAAAGGCTCTCAATGGCGCACGTCTGTGCGCTAGCATCAATTGCGCTGTGTGTGTGTGGGTGGAGACTCTGCCGCTCTGTCGGCTTATATGAATGCCTAGTTTTCCTTAGAGAGGCAGGTTTTTATTTTCGCTTGACCTAACGCCTGTCTCGGCCACGTGTGCGGTTAGCACGAGCTGTTTACAGGGCACAGTCAACACACAAGCTTAAACCCTATTGTTTTTACTGGGTATTGCACACACCTTATTTTGTACCGCTCCGCGGTTAGCTGAGTTAGTGCTTATGTTTTTGCATCACTCTGTGGTCTGCCGAGTTAGTTATTTATATTTTCTTTGCCACTCGGCAGTTAGCTGAGCTGGTATTCCTCTTCCTGTGCATACCTCTCTGAGACTTTATCAGAGACTGGTATTTTCAATTCTGTTCACATTGTTGTATAGTTAACACAGCGTGTTTCTTGGTGAACGCTCGTCGCACGGCTCCGCTATTGTTTATTAGCAGTAGTACATAATCTCTGCATGGTGGAACCCAGGTTTGCCTCGCACTCTATCGTAATTTATATTTAGTGCGATCTGCCAAACCTAACATACATTATTAGTAGTGAAGAGCGAGCATGCTGTGCACTGCTAGGAACTTGAACAAGCATTGGGTTGCTCTATCAAGTATTGAGAAGTGAAGAGTATCGCGTAGTGGTTGAGTACTCAGGTCTAGAGTTGAGCGAATTTTTTTGGGTCCCCGCTTATTTGGCAAGCTATAGCGATTACCGAATAAGCTACAAGCTGGGAACTCCGATTACCGAATAAGCTGGGAACTCCGATACATGGAGCACGCCGCCTGATCAGCTGATCGGTGCCGCAGCTGCATGTATCGCGGCTGTGTCACTGTCACAGCACATGCATGGAGAGCCCCTGTGTTGGGCTCTCCATACATGTGTTGTGACAGTGAAACAGTCACAACACATACAGCTGTGGCGCCAAACAGCTGATCAGCCAGAGTGATCCAGGAAGCTGGGTTCCCGCTGTAGCTTATTCGGTAAGCACTATAGCTGCCAAATAAATTCGCTCAACTCTACTCAGGTTCTCCATGAGAAGCTCATTTAAAATATATTAGCCAGGAAGAAGAGAGAGACTCGTGAAAAAACCTTGAGTTTGCCATTCACTTCCATTTACTCGCTACTCCAGTCGAGCATGTTGATTTGAGTAACGAGTACTCAAGCATTTCAGTGCTCAATCAATACTAGTAATTATCAGCTCAACTGTCCATCAAAAAATTTTAAGCGTATACTTAATTTCAGGACTGGCAGCAGGCAAAATAAGCATTGAAAACGTCACCAACTTTCTAAGTAAAAGATTTTTTAAAGGTGCTATTAATATGAAATTCTTACCAGATGTGGGTAACTACACATCCAATCCACACATGCAAATAAATTAAGTCATAGATGTCTATTAATGATGAGAAAACATACTTAGATAATGTCGGTTTGCTTAGCAATCCTGTCCAACAACCACAAATCATGCAGATGCAGGCACTCCAACATATTATCCAAGCACGCCCAAGATACTCGGATAATACATGAGTATGCTCGGATAACACATTATGCGAGCACATTCGCACATTGCTAATATCTACAAATTAAGTAATCTGCTATATAATCTTCTAATTCTCTCTGTGTGTCTGTAACGGAAATCCTGTGTCGCTGATTGGTTGCATCTGGCCGCGACCAATCAGTGACAAGCACAGTTCGGCTGCGAATTGGCACGGCATTCGAATGACGCACCCCACCGCTACCGTCAGGAGATCTTCGGCGCTAGCCGCTGATCTCCTGACAGTTGCCACGAGTCATCTCCTGCCGCACCAAGGTCAGCGGCGATGCAGCCGGGAGATGACCGGCGCCGCGCTCAATGTGCGGATGGTACCCAGGGTCCGGAGGAGAGAAAACTCTCCTCCAGGCCCTCATTACCATGAACCTGTATAAAATAGAATTAAAATAAAAAATAGTGATTTACTCACCTTCTGACGGCCCCCGGACTCTTTCCCTCCTCTCACCATGCGCCCGGCATCTTCCGGTCCCAGTAATGCTTTGCGCGAAAGTCCGCTGATGACGTCGCGCTCTTGAGAGAGTGACGTCATCTCCAGTCCGTCACGCTAAGCATTACTGGGACTGGAAGATGCCGGGAGCATGGAGAGGAGATCGGGGGCCATCAGGAGGTGAGTATATCTCTCTGTTTGTAACGGAAATCCCGCATGCAGAGCACTGTGCCCTCGGGCCTCCATCTAGTGTGTAATAAAGAGAAATGACTCAGGGAGTAAGTATTGCACACAGTTGCTGAAATTTAATTAATACTGTGTATAAAAACCTTTGTTGGTGATAACAGCTTCAAGTTGCCTCCTGTATGGAGAAACTTATCACATATATTCCTCACATGTGATTTTGGCCCATTCTTTTACACAAACACTCTTCAAATCCTGAAGATTTTGTAGGTTCCTTCTATGAATTCAGGGCAGGTGATTGGCTGGGCCTGAAATTATGTTTTTTCCACTTCCAGATTATGGCCCCAACAATGATTACTGGAACCCTCAGTATTTTGGAAATTCTTCGGTAACCAAGGCTATCAGTATGCTTTGCAAGAATAAGGTTGCAAAGGACTTGCGACTGCTCATTGGTTTTACCAATCATGAGATGTTTCTTGTGTGCCACCTTGGTAATAAGACCTTTTTATAGGACATCAGTGAAATCAGCTGATATTCTTTTTAACTCAGGATTGCTTTATAATGACTGATAGATTTCAGCTGGTGTCACGACTTTCCATGGCTTTTTGCACCTCTCTTTCTTCATGTGTTCCATACATTTTTTTCCCTATATCATTTCTCATTATAACACATATCTTAATTTATGAACATCTGTGGTTTGATTCTTTCATCCATATGGATTGTATAGGTTCTTACCAACACTTTTAGTAATATCTTACTGTTCAAAACAGCTGACATGTCCTGGGAAAGATGTTGGCTCACCGCCAGAGCCCACATCAAAGGGAGGGTGTTATGATTGGGTCACCGAGGAGGAGAGCAAGCCCAAGCTAAGCCACAGAAAACCAGAGAGGTTGGTCACTAAGCGGATTGCAGACCCCTTATCCTATCCACACAACTAGCAGTAGCCGTGGAGCGTGCCTACTATGATCCTAGATGCTTCGGCACAGCCGGAGAGCTAATTAGGCCTAAAGCAAGAAAGGGGAAATCTAAACTGCCCCAGAGCAGACCCCAAAGGAATAGATAGCCCCCAAACATATATAGTCGGTGAGACAAGATGAAAACACAAACGCAGGCAGGAAAATAGACTGAGCAAATGATGGGGCCCACACTGACTAGACAGGACAGGAAAGGAAAGACACTGTCTGCAATCACGCAAAAAACCCTGCAAAAAGTCCAACACGTCTGATGTAAAAATACTGAAGTCGCACAACTTCGCCCAATATATCAGCACTCTGGTATATTCTGAAAGCAGAGCAAAAAGAGGCCAATCTAATAAAGGAGAAAAAACAAACTGGCACAAGCAGAAACATATGGACGGGGATTCAGCACAGCCCCAGCCAGAGCTGGTTGACCCACACAAAACTGAGATAGACAAAACCAGATCAAATGTAAACAGAATAGCAAATGAACACTTAGTGGAACATGCAGGGACTGAGCTGGAAACAAAGACCTCATGAGGCAGGAAGAAAATCACCAGTAGGGATAGAGGGAGTCGGCTGTCTTAAATCCTAATCTGAAACCCCAGATCTCCAATCGTCATCCTCATTATCAGGTGGCAAGCCTCTGTTAATCAAATCAGCTCCATTACCTCCAGTAACCACCAGAGGGAGCCCAGAAAGAGAACTCGCAACCCCTTTGTCAATTTGACCTGCTCCACTACCTTCAGTAATGACCAGAGGGAGGCCAGAAAGCGAATTCACAACAGGAGAGAGACTGTGTGCAAACTGTAAAGCACTGCGGAATATGTTAGCGCTATATAAAAATAAAGATTATTATTGTTAAAAAGTGCTCAATACTTATTTAACCCGCTGTGCATAATATTGCCATGAATTGCTCAATTCTAGATGAGCTGATCTTTTCAGATTTGAGTTCACTGCTGGATTTTCCCACTCTCTGGTGCTTCAGCTTTGTGGGAAATAGCTCCAGGCCAGATTTTTTGTGAACTATGAATCTCAAAGATATTGATTTTGTGTGAAATCATAAAACTAAAATTGTGCAATTTTTCCGATACCGGTAACATCTCTATTTTTCGTGATCTTGGATTGGGTGAGGGCTTATTTTTTGCATGATGAGCTGATATTTTTAATTATACCATTTTGGTGCAGATACGATCTTTTAATCGCCCGTTATTGCATTTTCATGCAATGTGGCGGCAACCAAAAAATTGTAATTCTGGTGTTTTTACTTTTTTTCTCACTACGCCGCTCAGGGATCAGGTTAATCCTTTTTTTATTGATAGATCGGGGAATCCTGAATGTGATGATACCAAATATGTGTGTGTTTGATTTTTTGATTGTTTTTTTTTTAATGGGGCTAAAGGGGGATGATTTGAACTTTTTTATATTCTTAAGCACATTTTTTTAACTTTTGGTGTGCTTCAATAGTCTCCATAGGAGACTAGAAGGTGCCACAACTTGATCGGCTCTGCTACATAGAGGCACTGGTCCGATCGCCTCTATGTAGCAGAATTAGTGACTTGCTATGAGCGCCGACCACTGGGTGGTGCTCACAGCAAGCCAGCATTGACAACTATAGAGGTCTTCAGGAGACCTCTGGTTGTCATGCCAACACACCGGTGACCCGCGATCATTTGATGTGGGTCAACGGTGGGCGTATTTCCATCGCGATTGCCGTAAAGAGATCCGGTGACTTCTAAAATGAATCCCTGTGCCTTCTTTTCTCGAAAATTCTCCCCATCTGAATGTAACTATGACGTGGGGAATCAGGAATTGTTGGCCATGAAATGGGCATTTGAAGAGTGGAGACAATGGTTGGAGGGAGATAGACATTAAGTTTTGGTCCTCACCGACCACAAGAATTTGATTTATCTTGAATCAGCCTAACGCTTGAATCCTAGACAGGTTAGGTGGGCCTTGTTTTTCACGTGTTTTAATTTTGTGGTCTCTTTTCTTCCGGGCACTAAGAATGTTAAGGCGGACGCCCTTTCTAGGAGTTTCTTTGCGGATTCTCTTGATATGACTGGGCCTACTACCATTCTAAATGAGGGTGTAGTTCTTTCCGCCATCTCACCCGATTTGAGATGTGCCCTGGAGGAATTTCAGGAGGACAAACCTGAACGTTGCCCTATGGGAAAATTGTATGTCCCTGACCAGTGGAGGAAAAGAGTAATGTCTGAAATTCATTGCTCCGCGTTGGCTGGTCATCCAGGTATTTTTGATACCAGAAATTTGGTGAGTCGATCTTTTTGGTGGCCTGGCTTATCTCATGATATCAGGAATTTTGTGCAGTCCTGTGGGACTTGTTCTCGGTCTAAGCCCTGTTCTCATTCTAGTGAGTTGTTGAGGCCCCTGCCGGGGCCCAGGAGGCAATGGACCCATATCTCAATGGATTTTATTTCTGATCTTCCTGTCTCTCAGAGAATGAATGTTATCTGGGTGATTTGTGATAGATTTTCTAAGATGGTCCATCTTGTACCACTCCCAAAGTTGCCATCTTCTTCTGAGTTGCTGCCCTTGTTTTTACAACAGGTGGTTTGGTTGCACGGGATTCCTGAGAACATTGTATCGGACAGAGGAGTTCAGTTTGTTTCCAGATTTTGGAGAGCTTTTTGTTCCAAACTGGGAATTCAGTTATCTTTCTCCTCTGCATTTCATCCTCAGACCAATGGGCAGACTGAGAGAACAAAGCAGACTTTGGAGTCCTATTTGAGATGTTTCACATCTGCTGATCAGGATGACAGGGTCTCATTTTTGCCCTTGGCCGAATTCACGCTAAACAATAAAGCTAGTTCTGCCACTTTGATGTCGCCCTTTTTCTGTAACTTTGTGTTTCATCCTCGATTTTCTTCAGGGCAGGTGGAATCTTTGGCCTGCCCAAGTGTGGATTCTGTGGTTGAAAGAATGCAGCAGATTTGGGACCAAGTGGTGGATAAGTTGTCCCACTCTCAGGAAAAAGCCCAACAATTTTCCAACCGGCATAGGACCATTGGTCCCCGGTTTAAAGTGGGTGATAAGGTTTGGTTGTCTTCAAAGAATATTAGTATGAAGGTTGCATCTCCAAAATTCAAGCCAAGATTCATTGGACCTTATATGATTTTGGAAATCCTTAATCCCGTTTCTTTCCGTTTGGCTCTTCCAGTTACGTTTACGATTCATATAGTGTTTCATATATCTTTGTTGAAGAGGTTTGTGGAGCCAGTAGTTCCTATGGTGGCACCTCCTGACCCTGTATTGGTTAAAGGCAATTTGCAATATGAGGTAGAGAAAATATTGGATTCTTGTTTGGCTAGATGGAGACTCCAGTACTTGATCAAATGGAGGGGTTATGACCAGGAGGATAATTCTTGGGTCTGGTGGCATGGATGAGGGTTCGGTGACCCCTCCTCAAGGGGGGGTACTATTGTGAAATCTCTTTCTGGCCTCCCTCTGGTTATTACTGAAGATAGTGGAGCTGGTCAGGTTGACAGAGGGGTTGCGAGTTCTCTTCTGGGCTCCCTGTGGTGGTAACTGGAGGTAGTGGAGCTGATCTGATTGACAGAGGCTTGCCACCTGATAATGAGGATGACGATTGGAGATCTGGGGTTTCAGATTGGGATTTAAGACGGCCGACTCCCTCTATCCCTGCTAGTGATTTTCTTCCTGTGCCTTCAGAGGTCTGATGTATCCTGCTCTGTCCCTGCATGATTCATCTAAGTGGTTCATTAACTTTTCTGTTTGCATTTGATCTGGTTTTGTCTATCTCTGCTTTGTGCGGGTCAGCCAGCTCTGGCTGGGGCTGTGCTGAATCACTGCCCATATGTTACTGCTTGTGCCAGTTTGTTTTGTCCCCTGTTATACTGGTCTCTTTTTGTTTTGCTTTCAGAATATAAAAGAGTGCTGATATAGTGGTGGGGTGAAGTCGTGCGACTTCAGTGTTTTTGTGCATCAGACGTGTTGGACGTTTTACTGCCACAGCAGAGCAGGGTGACTTACCCACACTAGGGGAGGGCCTGGGGTCCGATACTGCAGTGAAAGTTCAAGCAGACAGGACCTGCGACACTGAAAGTAGTAAGGAGTATAAGGAGCTACGATCATGTGACTGCAGGGGGCGGGGCTTAGCGTCCTACTGCTGCAGATGATGTAATATACTTACTGCAGAGATACTGTAGTAGAGGAGAGGGAAACGCAGGTCATACAAGCAGAGGTCATACACGAAGAGGGCGGTGCAGTACCAGAGGGACGAGCAGAGAATAGTCAAGTCACAGGCAGAGAGTCATACACAGAGAGGGTAGCGCAGTACAAGAGGGACAGGCAGAACTCGTAACAGGGACGGAACTGGATCAAAACCAAACAAGCAACAAGTTAACAGGCACAAGGCACACGTACACAAGAGGTCAACTAACTCAGCCGAAGGCAGGAGTATAACTGACACCAGACCTAGGTCGAGTGGCCACTAAATAGCCACCCTCTGCCAGAGAGAGGCAGAAACAATTAACCCCTGTCTGACCAGGACGGGCCAAAGACAAAACCCCATCCTATATCATGACAGTACCCCCCTCTCAACGAGGGGTCACTGGACCCTTGGGTCTCTCAGGATACTTGGTATGAAAGGCCCAGACCAACTGATCTGCATGAACTGTTCGGGAAGGAACCCACGACCGGTCCTCAGGACCGTAGCCTTTCCAATGCACAAGATACTGAAGAGCACGACGGACCAACCTAGAGTCAACAATACGTTCCACCTCGTACTCAGACTGCCCGTCTACCAAAACCGGTGGCGGGGAAGACAATAATCCCTCCCCACAGGACCCCACAGGTTTCGAAAGGGCCCTATGGAACACATTGGGGATCCGTAGAGACGGCGGGAGACGCAACCGAAAAGCCACCAGGTTAACCGCTTCGGTAATTTCATAGGGACCAATAAATTTAGGTCCATGCTTCGCAGAGGGGACCTTGAGCCTTATATTCTTCATAGACAGCCATACCTTATCCCCAACCTGGAACACTGGCCCCACGGACCATTTTTTGTCTGCAAAAAACTTATATTTAGCCTGAGCCTTCGTAATGTTACTCTGGACCTCCCGCCATACCTCCCCTAACCGCTGGATAGTCTCATCCGCCCCAGGACACATAGAGTCAAAACGGGAGAACTCTCTAAAATGTGGATGAAACCTATAGTTGCAGAAAAAGGGAGATTTACCCGTAGACTGGTTAATGCGGTTGTTAAACGCAAACTTGGCCAAAGGTAACGCAGTACACCAATCATCCTGTCGGGCTGAGGTCAGGCAATGCAGAATTTGCTCCAGAGACTGATTGGTCTGCTCAGTCTGCCCATTAGTCTCTGGATGATAAGCGGATGAAAAAGACAGACCAATACCCAACCTCTTACAAAATGCCCTCCAAAATCTGGAAACAAATTGCACCCCCCCATCAGACAACACATTCAAGGGTACCCCATGCAACCACACCACATGCTCAACAAACAATCTGGACAACGTTTCCGCTTTAGGTAGAGCCACCAAGGGTACAAAATGTGCCTGCTTACTAAACCTGTCCACCACTACAATAAAAGGTTCAGACGGGTCCGGTTGAATAAGAACCGGAGCAGATATGAAACATTTTTCTAAAAACTGAAATGCCGCTATCGCTGCAGCTGACCAATTCTTGATATCGGCCCCCTTTTGAGTCATATCTGTGAGAGATTTAACTACCTGTGAGAACCCCCTTATAAACTTGCGGTAATAATTAGCGAATCCTAGGAAATGCTGCAGATTATGTAATTTACTTACTGCAGAGATACTGTAGTAGAGGAGAGGGAAACGCAGGTCAGACAAGCAGAGGTCATACACGAAGAGGGCGGTACGGTACCAGAGGGACGAGCAGAGAATTGTCAAGTCACAGGCAGAGAGTCATACACAGAGAGGGTAGCGCAGTACAAGAGGGACAGGCAGAACTCGTAACAAGGATGGAACCGGATCAAAACCAAACAAGCAACAAGTTAACAGGCACAAGGCACACATACGCAAGAGGTCAACTAACTCAGCCGAGGGCAGGACTATAACTGACACCGGACCTAGGTCGCGTGGCCACTAAATAGCCACCCTCTGCCAGAGAGAGGCAGAAACAATTAACCCCTGTCTGACCAGGATGGGCCAAAGACAAAACCCCATCCTGGATCATGACACCTGTCCTGTCTAATCAGTGTGGGCCCCATCGTCTGCTCAGTCTATTTTCCTACCTGCGTTTGTGTTTTCATCTTGTCTCACTGACATATGTTTGGGGGCTACCTATTCCTTTGGGGTCTTCTCTGGGGCAGGTTAGATTTCCCCTTTCTTCCTTTAGGCTTAGTTAGCTCTCCGGCTGTGCCGAGGCGTCTAGGATCATCGTAGGTACGCTCCATGGCTACTGCTAGTTGTGTGTGGATAGGATCAGGGGTCTGCAATCTGCTTAGTTACCAACCTCTCTGGTTTTCTGTGGCTTAGCCTGGGCCTGCTATCCTCCTCAGTGACCAGTTCATAACAATAACCTGTGTTTAACCACTTATTGACCATCAATACGTCTTTTAACTGACCTGAGATATAAGAGACTATCATCCTCCTACAGCTGACAATCCAGCATCTGTCAGCTGTGCACTATAGCTGACAACTTGCTGCATCAGCCACGATCAGTGTTGTCACCGTCCATATCTGTTTAACCATTTAAATGCTGCTGTCAATAGTGACTATATCATATTAATGTTATAAAGTGTGTGGCTTCTCCCTCTTTATCCCATTTGGCACTCTGAGATCATGATTGTGTGGTCCTGATGTTTGCTATGGCAATTCATGAGTAAATAGCGTCCTTAGAGTCTGCCGGCTACACTGACCTGTTCAAAAGTCAGCAACATTTAGGTGGTAAAAATCAACTTTTTCATTCCTATCATGCCATTTTGTATTAATTCCTGAAAAACACCTGAAGGGTTAATAAACTACAGCAGTTTTCAATAAGTCAAGGGGTGCTGTTTTTAAAATGCTATCACTTTTGAGATTTTTCCAATATATACGACCCCAAAAGTCACTTCAAACCTGAAGAGGTCCCTAAAAAAAAACATTTTGTAAATTTCCATGAAAAAATGAAAAATAACTGCTACATTTCAACCTCCTAAAATGCTAACAAAATAAAATAACATTTTTTCAAATGGTGCTCATGTATAGCAGACAAGTGGGAAATAATATTTATTAAAGTTTTGCTATGGTATGACTATCTGAATTAAAGGGATAATCATTCAAAGTTTGAAAATTGCTAATTTTTTTACATATTTGTCAAATTTCTGATATTTTTATAAATAAACACAAAACATGTGAACCTAAATTTACCATGATCATAACCTATAATGTGTCACGAAAAAACAATCTCAAAATCAGTGGATTTTGTCAAATCGTTCCAGAGTTATTACCACATAAAGTGACACTGGTCAGATTTTTAAAATTTGGCTCTGTCACTAAGGGGTTAAGTCAATGAAACCTCCACTCGTTCTGGGATTTTCGGTCCAGTGGGCGGTCCTATCAGTGAATGACAGGTATCCTGCATAAATGAGAATACAGATATGGCTGTGAATTATTGATAGGACCACCCACTGGACTGAGTATCACAGATAGAGCAGAGGCACTATTAAAGTGTGGTATATTATGAATCTTTTCTCGCAAAACTACATGTCAATGCATTTACTTCCCTACAGAAAATGCAAATTTTTAAACTAGGTAAGAAAATAATTTTTAATTTACCAATGTATTTCTAAGCTTGTGTTGGTCTGTTGAAAGAAAAAACAACATATAACAACTTGTATAATTTCCTGGCATTGTAATTTCAGATGAGCGAGAATTAAAATTTCCAGCTGCCGGAGTAATTGAACTGTGTGATTCCAAATGCAAAATGGTTTAAATCTAGGCCCAGAATGATAAACTTCAAACACTCCGACAATTTGCTTGCCTAGCTGATTTGTTTTATTTCAGCTCAAACATACCTATATTTGAACTGTTAAATGGAATATTTTGTATCATGGATTAGGAGCTAGGACTTTGTTTTTAAACTTATTGAGGTTTGAAATCAATGGTATTGTCTAATATTTAAGTATATTTTTAAAGTGAAAGCTACAGAATAACTCCTAGAACTAAAATGTTAGATTCACCTTTTTTCCAGATCAGAGGTTTAACCGTTTGTGAATGCTTAATAACTATATATGTTGGAGTGGTTCCCTACTATCTCTTCAGGACTGTACTATACAATTCTCTAAAAGTAGCCACTAAATGCCTGTTAATAATGACTGCACCATCTTAGTAGTGAGATAGAGGGTTGGGGCTGACATTTTGCCATGGCAGCTGTGTGATGAACAATACCACCAGCCTGCCATGGCTATATACCAAAGTTTTATACAAGCATTCTAAAGAAGGGGTTATAATTAATATTATTTATTTATTTATTATTTAAAGGCCTTCGGGTCAATCTCAAGCTGGATGGATGAACGATCTGTAGGAAGATAAATCTTGTACAAGCCTAGATTAGTTCACCAGGATCTTCTCCATCATTATCTTGATACCATCAAGACTTCAAATTGCTGGTTTTCCTCTTGGCTTTGTTCTTTCTATTCTTCTGACCATAATGTCATTCTCCAGTGATTGCACTCCTGAGATGATATGTCCAAAGTAGGCAAGTCGTAGCTTGATGATGCCTTACTTGACATTTTCTAAAATTGATTTTTTTTCTTCTTCTTGCCATTCATGGTATTGATAACACTAGAGATGGGCAAACTTGGATGTTCGGGTCCGACGGGTTCGGCCGAATAGTTACAAAAAGATCTGGTTCAAGTACCAGAGCAGTACCCGGACCCGAACCCGAACCCGAACCCAGGCCCCATTCACTTGAATTGGGGCCCGAACATCCGGTGTATACCACGCTGTCATGTGCATGACAGCGCGGCAAACACGATTCTGATCGGCGATGAAATCATCCCCACTGGACAGAAAGCCACGGTTCTCACACTTTCAAAAGACAGCGTGAGCACTCAGTTGTGATCAGAAGTATATAGCATACCTCCGGTCACTGTTGTCAGCTGGTGGGACTACAGATCCCATCATCCGACACCTGCTGCCGCTAATTACAGTGAGAGCAGGAGCGGCAGATGGGAGTATTCATTACTGTCAGCACTGTCAATAAATAATTTAAATAAAAAACGGTGTGGGTTCCCCTGTATTTTTGCTAACCAGCTAGACAAAACTCACAGCTGGGGGCTGCAACCATCAGCTGTCAGCTTCAGCAAGGCTAGTTATCAAGTATAGAGGGGTCTCCACTGTTTTTTTTTTAAATTATTTAAATAAATAATTAAAAAAACACGGTGTGGGATCCCCCCCATCTTTGACAACCCCATTCTTTTTTAATAAATTTGCAAAAATTTCTACATCTCTGTTTTTTTTTCAGTCAAGATGAGGTGCAGAGTGTACATTAATGAGAAAACAATGAACTTTTCTGAATTTACCAAGTGGCTGCAATGAAACAAAGAGTAAAAATTTAAAGGGGTCTTAATACTTTCCGAACCCACTGTATTTAACATAGCCAAAGCCATTGAACTTAGTGGTGCTGACTAGTGTTGAGCGATACCTTCCGATATCGGGAAATATCGGATCGGATTGGATTGGACCGATACCCCAAAAATATCCGTTATCTCCAATTCCGATACCGGAAACCAATGCAAGTCAATGGGACACAAATATCGGAATGAAAATAAACCCTTACTTTCCTTGTAGGTTAATTCTACATGAAGGAAAACAACTAAAAATAATGTAGAATGTATTGGGGGAGGTGGAGGAGACATTAAAGGCATAGAGGTTTAGCCCAATCAAATGGAATAGCAGGAATTAATTTTTTTTTAAGACGTTCGGAGTTACAAAGATATTGACTATGTTAAAGGGGTTGTGTAGCAATAGAGGGAGACGTTCATAAATGGCACATGTTGGCGGAGTGTTGGAATGGAGTGCTTCATCTAGCTTGGAGGTTGACTGAGCCCCTGACCCGGAGGACACGGCACCGATGCGGGCACCTGTATGCCCAACAGACTGTGAGTAAAGTTTTGGAACTACATGTCCTGGTGTTCTCCAGTTATTCCTGCACCAACACACTCAGCACTGCTACATCTCTGTGCCTGGCACTGCACCATCTACATCTCTTCACTACCTCTCCATCTACACTGCCCTGGGACTACAGCCCTACCTGTGGAGGGCCACAACATCAAAGCTGCACCACACCATCTGTCCCAGAGGATCTGTCTGCAGCGTTGGCTTAACATCTTCATTGCCTAACACCACAGGTGGCATCACAAATCATTCACTCATAATCTTTAATCATCATCCACACGTTCAACATCTCCCTTTTACAATGGACGCCCAGAGCCACGGACCGGGTCAAAGCTACCGTGACATCTCCCATTGAAACCAACGGGCCCGGTACCGAGTACCTCACCATCCCTGGCAGGCGATTCAACTTGGCGGAAATACATAACAGAGCAGGTTGTCCGGGCTTTTCACATAATCTCAGTGCATATCTAGGCTGCAGAATGCTGACAATAAGTCATTTACCTTCTGTGGCTAGTCTGCACGGTTTCCAAGATATCATCTCTTGCTTCTAAGATAAACGTCCAGGGGGGGATGTTCTGGCATTGAAATGAGAACTGGTCGTTTCCTCCTCCCTCACTAGTTTCATTTTCCATAGATCACTGTTCAGCGTGTGTCTGGGGGAGGAGCAGCGGGGTGGTCTGCTCGCAGCCAATCACAGCCATGCCATTAGTTAACATGCCTAACATGCATAACAGGATGTGCCCACACTTCTTAGGAGTCCTCATTGGCTGAATAAAATTAAACTGGCTCATTGCATTATGGGAACTTCCAATTCCGGTATTCGATATGCAAAAAGTATCGGAACTCAGTATCGGAATTCCGATACCGCGAATATCGGCCGATACCCGATATTTGCAGTATCGGAATGCTCAACACTAGTGTTGACTGTTCAGTCTCAAAATATTATTAAATAAAGGGTGGTACAACAGCCTGCACCCCCATCGGTCAGCTGTTTTAAACTCTGTTGTCAGACAGATATAAACACATTAAAGAGAGCTGCGATGTGTAGCACCATTCAATGAGTATATGCCACTGCCAAGTACTGTTCCTATGTTCTGCAGCACCTGGCAGCAACCACTACACTTTGAATGGAGCTGCCTCCCTATACCACTGAAGATTATAACAGCTGATCAGTGAGAGAGCTATGTGTCAGATCCTCACCGATCTGATTTTGATGACGGATCCTGAAGTCATCAATATCACATCAATTTCTTGTAACAGAAAAACAAATTTTGTGAACACCACCACATTTGTCCACTGCCTGTGAGACAGAAATATAACTAGTAGTATCTGAATTACATGAGTGGCCATTTATCTAAATGGCTGATAGGTTATGCTACATTTCAACAGCAGTAGCTATATTTAGCCCCCTTAAAGGGGCTGCCCGGGCTTATCACAAAAGTCTGCATTCACTCTATACGCGCTCTGTGAGGATTCCCCAGTGCTGATTGCGAGTCCGAGTGGTCATATGACTCCAAGTATGAGATTTGCAGACTCCTGCCAGAATTTCATGATAAGCTCAGGCAACCCCTTTAAAGTGCACATACAATGACCAAAGAGCAAACTTTTGTCAAGCAGTACATTTTTCTGAAAAAGTGTGTAGCAAATACGTATAATGTTAGAATTCGGCTCTGATAGACAGTTAGAAGCCGTCATAAGACTGGAAGTATTTGCACTAAATTGAGTTCATGTTCTGACTAGATACTCATCTACTTCTCTCAGTAGAACATTGCTTCTTCATTTGTGACATTAGGGAATCTGTGATAAAGAAAACTAATTAGTGTTTTCAGTGATACATTACAACAGCAATATTCATGTTCTTTGTGCCGTCAGCTAACTCTTTTAAAGAACTAACATTATTCCCGTGAAGACCAGGTGTCCAGCTCCTCCGCGGAAAGCCCTTGGATCACCTATGGTCCAAAACTGTAATGAAAAACTGTAACAGGGCCATCAACTCTGCCATATACCATTTATGATACAGTGCACAAAAATATGTCATTTTGCTATTAGGTGAATACACCCCCATAGCTTACAAGACCTCAGTACCAATAGACTATCTATACATTTGGTTTGCTAACCCTTGTATGGATAACCTCACTGATAACTTCCTTTTCAATGTTGCCTTATGCTAAAATAAAATTTACTAAATAATCTGGAATTAAAAAGCCTCTTCATTCCTTAGATTATTACTTGTTTCATAGTGATCCAAAAAATGCAGGTCTTAAAGTCACGTTCCATCACACCTTGGCTCAGTAATCAAGCATGTGCACACAGGGGACTTTAGAATCGCGTTCTTGGTATTGCATACATTTATGCATGCCTTCCACAGGAGAGGTGATGAATGTGTTTTTTGGAACAAGTCCATTAAGGTAGCAGATATCTTTATACAAGCCAGGAGTAGAAGAACCAATAGAAACCTGATAGAAGTCATTGCCTTGTTATTCCATTCCAAAATATCACCCGCCTTATGGGCTGCGTAAGTATAAGTTAATATATATCACTTTTACTTTTATATATAAAATAATGATTCCTGCTCATTTCTAAAACCACTAAAGAAACCTTCAGACGTTAACTGTACTGTATTATCTACAAATTGAGCAATTAAAGAATCACATTTACAAATTCTCATTAAGCCAGGGGGCTGCGTCAATGCCTTGTACATCGAAGATTTGGCTTATTTAACTTGATATTTCTATAGTTATTACCCTAAATCACATCCAAGACAGCAGGTTGTAATATGAATAGATTGCTTCGTCAGACTAATGCAAAACTGAGCAAAGTAATAAATAAATGGATGCAGCCATTACAGTGCGTAATGATCTTTAAATACGGGGTGATAGGAGCAAACGTACTAGGAGATGCTTAATTATATGGGAACGGGATGCTGTAAAAAAGCTCTCTCTGACTTTAAGAAAAGAGTTATGAACTTCCAGTGTGTGCAAGCTCTTTTTTAATATAAGAAATCGTACTGTATATATCTATGTCTGCCTTGATAAATGCCTTAATACCCGGAGGAACAGTGCAGGCCACTGTCAAGGACAATGTAACTTTCATTGTCTCAATATCTCCATAGTTAGTAATGCCAGGCATTTTATTTTCAGTATATAGAACTTAAAGATAAGTTCTTCCATTAACATAAAATTATTCTGAACCAGAAGCCGTGTGAGTAGCCATTGCCAAAGGGGGAAAGGACTTATCTGTTTGCTTTATTTAAAATATAATCGAGAACTAGGAAACGGAAGGTGTATGAGAATGAGCCACCATAAAAGTGATACATTCTATTCTTTATCTCAGCGTTATTTTTTTCTCTTACTTAATAATTCTTTTTAGATGTTGTCTTTCACCAACACATTTGTCTGTGTAACGGCCAGATCAATACTGTGCGCTAGAACAAGAAGCGTCTTCTGAAAACAAAGTCACATTTTCATGGGATAAAAATGATGCATTTTGGCAATAAAGGATGTTTATTAGCTGTTTGTCTAACTCCGTACTTACGAGCAAATGTTGCCACCTGAAAAATGAGCAACGAAAAGAAAAGAAAGAAGCTTAATGTTATACATATAAACTTCAAGCGCCTCCATCATGATCTTACTCAAAGACATTTCTTGATGGAGACAAACTCATCTTTAGGAGCTTTGACTCAGTTTTTTTTTTTTAAAAAGTTTTTCGCTACAAAGCCACAAATGAATGCTGTAGGAAAAATAAGTTTAAGTCCTTCAGTATTTTATATTTCTTTTGAATCAAATTCTGGCTTTGGCTCAAAAAAGTTCCATTTTTTTAAAAACTTCACGTGAAGCCACCCTTATTTGTCTTAACTTGGGTAGACTAAGGGTATATCCACATGCAACGTGAAATTCTGTGATTCAACCCATTATCTGAGGGAAGACTACACAATTACAAACACTTGCAGAAAAAAAAACATTCTGATAAACAAAACTAATTTTAAGTCACAGAAATTCCACTGGCTAATCTGTTGTATGTGAGGACAGCCTCGGGCTACGTTTAGACAAATGTAATTGTGGCTCCTGAGTTGGTTGCGTTTACAGTGTTCTCCAAGTAACCAATATAAGTTAATGTGACAGCCCATCGAAAAGAAGCGGCACCAGTCACTAGTCTCTATTTTAGCAAGATATAGTGCTCATTTCAATTCTGCTAAACTGGGCAAAGCTTGTGTGCCTATTTGTGACATCGATAAATGCAGAATGGAATGGCACATAACTTTGGCTCATGAAATGTCCTGTTTGAACCTATCCTAAGGCTACCTTATTTAGGAGACATTATTTCAATGAAATCAGTGGTTTTACGTTGTTTTTCATGCAGTTGTTGAGAGTTTACGGGGTGGCGCTTCCAGCAGTACCAGCTTATGATATAACTCTAAGTTAGAAGACCTCCCCATGATTAGGGACTAGAGTTGAGCAAAATGTTTCATAATTGGTATAGGGCCACGTGAGAAGTCTGTGGTTACCAGACCAGAGCCATGTGAATCACACACTTACTGCTCTCCTGAGTTTCTTCTGAGTTGGTAGGCCTCCTGGGGCAACATCATGCATGTATTATTCCAGAATGGGGATGTTTTGTAGTGCCTAGTAATCAGAACAGACATCATGGGTGATAGCAGGTAGGATGAGTTTCGTTGAGCTCTGGTCTGGTGACAATAGACTACTGCTGAAAACTTGCTTAAGTGTATTACATACACATTTAGTGCACAGGGAAACCCAGTATATCAGGTATCACTGGTGTCAACCAGTCATCCATGATCTGTGCTTGGCGCACCGATGCAGCGAAAGGCACATAACGATGCATGTACAAGGTGAGGCTGGCTTTACTGTTCCCTCATGGTCAGGGGCACACCCCATGATGGTAATATGGTGAGGAAACAGGAGAGGCAGCAGTGATGTTGTAACATCAGAAGTAAACTACATTTAAAGCAGCAGATGTAAAACAGCAGGAGATGGCACACAAACTTGATGGTTACATGTCTGATTATTACAGAGGCACTTTTCCTAAGGCGGAATCCAATGACAACAGCAGAAATAGGTACACTGGGAATAAATGGGAATGCCATAGCTTTTCATAAGCTAACCTTCCCCCTTAACTCTTCCCTAGCCAACACCTAAATAGTGAAGTTAGTATTTACAGTATAAAAATTTACTAACTGTATAAAGGGATATTGCTTAAACACTTAAACACACTAAAAATGATATTAATGGTTGACTGAGCATATTTGAACAAAGGCTATCATGGTGCAGAGGAAGATGGCATAGGTCTATCCTATTCATTTACGAGTCTTACTTTTATGCATATGTGTCCTTAGCTGTCAATTGCAAAGGGATCTTGATGATTTATGTGCCCTAAGTGCATTGAGCATGGCAGAACATTCCTCAGACAGACTTTATTAACTCCTTCTTGACATATGACGTACTATTACGTCCTGATGAGGCAGGTCCTTAATACCCATGGACGGGATAGTACGTCATCGTGATCAGCTGCATTCATGGGGGGAGCGCAGCTGATCTCGGCCGGGAGTCAGCTGATTATCACAGCTGACACCCGACACTGTGCCCGGAACAGTCATGGACCACTCCCGGCACATTAACCCGGGACATAGGGAAGAAGCACACAGGGAGGGAGCTCCCTGCGTGCTTCCCGGAGACCCTCAGAGCAACACGATGTGCTCGCATTGTTCCAAGGGCCTCCTCCCTGCAGGCCCCCAGATCCAAGATGGCCGCAGGGGCCTTCGGGGTCCTGCTGGGAGGAGGCTTCTCAGTGCCTGCTGAGAGCAGGCGCTGAGAAGCCAGCTTCACTGCCTGTCAGATCGCTAATCTGACACAGCGCAGTGCAAAGTGTCAGATCAGCAATCTGACACTAAATAGTAATGTCCCCCTCGGAACAATGTAATAAAGTAAAAAAAAAATGTGTAAAAATCATTTTTAAAAAATTCCTAAATAAATAAAAAAAATATTACCTAATAAATTCTTTTTTTGTAAATAAAAAAAATAAAAGTACACATATTTACTATTGCTGCGTCCATAATGACGTGCCCCATAAAAATGTCTTGCTAGTTAACCCCTTTAGTGAATCCCTTCACAAAAACAATGCTTTATCATCATACCGCCGACCAAAAAGTGCAATAACACGCATCAAAAGATGGATATAAATAACCATAGTACCGCTGAAAACATCATCTTGTCCCACAAAAAACGAGCCACCATACAGCATCATCAGCTAAAAAATAAAAAAGTTATAGCTCGCAGAATAAAGTGATGCAAAAATAATTATTTTTTATATAAAATTGTTTTTATTGTATAAAAGCGCCAAAACCTAAAAAAATATAAATGAGGTATCGCTATAATCGTACTGACCCAAAGAATAAAACCGTTTTATCAATTTTGCCGCACGCGGAATGGTGTAAATGCCCCCCCAAAGAAATTCAAGAATTGCTGTTTTTTGTTCATTCTGCGTCACAAAAATCGGAATAAAAAGCAATTGAAAAAAGTCATGTGCCCGAAAATGGTACCAATAAAAACGTCAACTTGTCCAACAAAAAATAAGACCTCACATGACTCTGTGAGCCAAAATATGGAAAAATTATAGCTCTCAAAATATGGTGATGCAAAAACTATTTTTTGCAATAAAAAGCATCTTATGGTGTATGACAGCAGGCAAGCATAAAAACCCGCCATGAATAGTAAATCAAACCCCCCTTTATCACCCCCTTACTTAGGGAAAAATAATAAAATAAAAAAATGTATTTATTTTCATTTTCCCACTAGGGTTAGGGTTGGGGCTAGGGTTAGGGCTAGGGTTAGTGTTAGGGTTAGGGCTAGGGTTAGGGTTGGGATTAGGCTTTGGGGTGTGTTGGTGTTAGGGTTGGAGTTAGAATTGGGGGATTTCCACTGTTCAGTCACTCCAAACGCGACCTGGCATCTGATCTCAATTCCAGCCAATTCTGCATTGAAAAAGTCAAACGGTGCGCCTTCCCTTCCAAGTTCTGCAGTGGTTTACCCCCACATATGGGGTATCAGCCTACTCAGGACAAATTGCACAACTTTTGGGGTCCAATTTCTCCTGTTACCCTTGGGAAAATAAAAAATAGGGGGCAAAAAGATCATTTTTGTGGAAAAAAATATGATTTTTTTTATTTTTATGCCTCTATGTTATAAACTTCTGTGAAGCCCTGGGGATTCAAAGTGCTCACCACACATCTAGATAAGTTCCTTGGGGGGGTCTATTTTCCAAAATAGGGTCACTTGTGGGGGGCTTCCACTGTTTAGGCACATCAAGGGCTCTCCAAACGTGACATGACACCTGCAGACCATTCCATCAAAGTGTGCATTCCAAAACGTCACTACTTCCTTTCCGAGCCATGACGTGTGCCCATACAGTACTTTTCTCCAACATATGGGGTATCAGCAAACTCTGGACAATTTGGACAACAACTTTTGGGGTCCAATTTCTCCTGTTACCCTTGGGAAATTGAGGATTTAAAGATCATGTTTGTGCAAAAAATATGATTTTTTTTCAAAGTGCTCACAACACGTCTAGATAAGTCCCTTGGAGGGTCTAGTTTACAAAATGGGGTCATTTGTCAGGGGTTTCCACTGTTCAGGCACATCAGAGGCTCTTCAAATGCAACATGACATCCTATCTCAATTCCAGCCAATTTTGTGTTGAATAAGTCAAACGGCGCGTCTTCCCTTCCAAGCTATGCCATGCACCCAAACAGTGGTTGCCCCACATATCAGGTATCAGCGTACTCAGGACAAATTGCACAACAATTTTTGTAGTCCAATTTCTCCTGTTACCCTTGGTAAAATAAAAAAAATTGGACCTGAACTAATTTTTTTCGTGTTCATTTTTTTTAAACATTCAAAAAATTCCTGTGAAGCATCTGAAGGGATAATAAACTTCTTGAATGTGGTTTTGAGCACCTTGATGGGTGCAGTTTTTTGAATAGTGTCAATTTGGGTATTTTCTAACATATAGACCCCTCAAAGTGACTTCAAATGTGATGTGGTCCCTAAAAGAAATAGTGTTGTAAAAATGAGAAATCGCTGGTCAATTTTTAACCCTTATAACTTCCTAACAAAAAAAATTTTGGTTCAAAAATTGTGCTGATGTAAAGCAGACATGTGGGAAATGTTACTTATTAAGTTTTTTGTGTCCCATATCTCTGTGATTTAAGGGTATGAAAATTGAAAGTTGAAAAATTGCAAAATTTTCAAAATTTCCACCAAATTTCCATTTTTTCACAAATAAACTCAAGTTATATCAAAGAAATTTTACCACTTTCATGAAGTACAATATGTCATGAGAAAACATTGTCAGAATCACCAGGATCCATTAAAGTGTTCCAGTGTTATTACCTCATAAAGGGACAGTGGTCAGAATTGTAAAAATTGGCCCAATCATTAACTTTCAAACCACCCTTGGGAGTAAAGGGGTTAAATATTTAATTGCCCCTAAATGTGCATTGCAAAAAAAGAACAAATTGCCAAGACCCATCTATGTTCCTTGTTTCGGGATTCTGATTTACAATTAGTGTATATTTTTTGTGCCCTGATTCAGACTGGAACACCGAAACTGCATCAGAAGTTTGATATTTTTAAGAGTGACACCACAAATTCTACTTGTAATACTTGTAAAACAGGAATGGGCAATTGTGAAACTTACAGGCACAAATGTGGAAGGTTGTCCTAATGTAGCCCTGCCAAAAATGTTTTTGATATGAGACTACAAAGCATCAACACAAATTGTGTGGTAGTCGGCTTTGGAAACAATACTTATGTCAAAATGCACACCTTTTGTTGCAGCCATGCCAAATGTTGTGTATAAGAAAAAAAATAAGCCCAGGTTTGGTATTGGCATGTAAGTGATGGAAAAAAAAGTTTTATTAGGTAATTTGACCATACATAAATGGATTCTGCAACACTTGATTTCTTGAAATTGAATTTTTCAGTAGAAAAAATAGCTATATCTACACATACGCATTTGCATTACAGCATGTATTAGCTAGGGATGAGCGAGCACTAATATGCTTGGATGCTCTTTGTTTGAACAAAACAATCTCTAATGCCCGGATGCCCATTTCAAGTATTGAGTATAATGGGAGTCAATGGAAAATCACAGCATTTTTCTTTCAGACCCTACAAGGAGGTCTGCGAGGCAGTGAAAATGTTGAAATGGATGGGAAAAGTGCTGACAACATCATGGGCAAGATCCCTGGAAGCATCTCTGACTCCCAGATCAATTCTGAGAACAATAGTGTCACGCTTTTACTCCACTTTAAGGAATATCAACAATAAAACATTAAAAATCAATGAGAAATTGGAGTTTACAGGAAAGATTTTTTTTAGAAACATTCTTTCCTGTATAATGACTTGTACATAAGACAAACATTTTTTTTAAAAAATGGAAGGAAGGAAGTTGGGAGAGCATCCTATCAGTGCGCACACTGGAGGACTCAATAAAATCAACAAAGGATGAAAAAACGGACATGTCAAAAAATTCAATTTAAGAAAATATTTATTAAGAGGTATATAAGAAAGTAAGGTGGGGTTTAATATATATCTTCCATATTTATTATTTTACCGACTTACTGCTATATTATTTTGCAATCAATGTCCCTTGTGTTGTGCCCCTTTCTGGTATGTGTCCCCGACCCCACCTTACTTTGTTATATACCTCCTTAGCAAATATTTTCATATATTGAATTTTTCCACATGTCTTTTGGTTTTTCTTCCTTTATCGATTATCCTAAATTCCCGTTTTGTCCTTTGTATGCGCCCATTGGTGCACATTTGGTGGTGGTGATGGTATTTTCCTTTAATGTGATATTTGTACAATGACAATTTTTTTATGTGTACCTTGCCTTAAGTATTTTACCTCTAGGACACAGTGACTGTCTGGCGCCTGTGCAGAAGATCCCTGAATACAGTGTCTATAGAAAGGAGGAAAAGGTATGCACAGTTGTGCTCAAAAGTTTACATACTACGTGCCTCCTTACTGTGCTTCAAGTGCCTCCATATTGAGAATCTTGAAACAGCCACACCGCTAGTTTTCAGAGTGTCCTGTATTTCAGCTGATGATATTTGTGGGTTTTTCCTTCCATCCCGAACAATTTTCCCAGCATTTATCACAGGTCACAGGTGAGGATGTTACCTTTAGTAGCCATTCAAACCCATTTGTGTCAACTTCTGTGCATGTTATCAGGCCAAAATCACCAGGGTATGTGAACTTTTGATCATGGTCATTTGGATGTTTTGGGTTGTCATTATGATGTAAAAAGAGAAAACACAGTAGTTTGACAATAAATGGCTTCACCCAACCACTAACCAAGAGTGGAGAAGAAGTTTTGGTGTTATCATTCATATTCTCTGAAAAAAAGGCCAAGAAAGCAAAAATTCTGCTACGCTATGTAACCTTTTGAACACAACTGTATTTCTGAGGGAGTGCAGGGTGCAGGTCCAGGACTCCAGGGCAATAACTGATGTGAATGGGAGAGGGGTAGTACTGTAAGGAGTAGAGGAGGTAGGGAATTCTTCCAGGCACTGCACGCCATGGAGCCAGGAAGAAATCATTAGCATAAAGACAGAATGTAACATTTTTCAACAACAAGACTATTAATATGAGGCATAGATGTATGACTAGTGTAACATTTCTATTACCTGTATGCCCATATTAATAGGTCATATACGTCCCGGGAGGTGACAGATTCCCTTTAAAAGCAGCTCATCAGATCATCAAACAATATCCAGTTTGTATCTCAAGTGGATAAGATGCTGTATGAAATAAATAAGTAACACATTATGCTTTTAGCATTCCACGCCTATTCAATCATATTTCAGGAAAGAAATGTATTTTGTCAAGCTTTAGAGGATTATATCCTTTCAAGCTTTGTGCACAGAAAGAAATCAACATGAAGTTCTTTATCAATAAGTAATTGGACATCGTAAGTCTCTCAACCTTTTAAGACACTAATGAGGGTGATTTTGTGCTTTACGCGACATTTTACTGTTGTAATGGCCACATTCAGATATTCATTAGGAACACTTTTGAGCTGTATAGAAGAAAAAATGAAGAGTATGTGAAGGTGACAGGCAAGAAAACACTGACATGCTTCACAATAAGTGGGCGAGCAAAACGACTGCTTATGGTAATTAGTGTAATGAAAATTATTATATCTAAAAGCAGTTACTTAATTTGTGTTGGTAATTTGTGATAGACATACTTAATCCATGTACTTAATATAGCTTTAACCACAAGCTAAAAAAATGATGAATCTTAATGAAACAGTTTGAATTGTAGTGTTTAAAATCGTATTTGTTTTGTTTGTTTAGTTCATCCTAAAGAATCCCTCTAATTTACTATGATGTTGAGAGAATTGTTTCAGGTCCAGCCACCAAGCCAAACTTTGCTCCTTCATTGGTCATTTCAAGGAAAATAATACTACATGATGCCATTAAATGAAGACTTGAATGGACCAAAGCAATAACCACTGCTTGTAGCAGTGTTCCATGTTTGCCCATAAAGGGTGGTCATGAGGGACGATCTCTATCTAGGAATCGGAAGTCTAAATCAAAAAATGTTTTTAACAGTTTGAAATAACATGAAAACACTCTTTATTTATTGAAGAAATGTATTAAGAATTGTTCTGACCATTTTGTGCGCACAAAAGAAGGGTTGGTACAAAACTGTGAAAGGGGTGGAATGAGTCATGGCAATGGTTTGCTGCCTTTGCATGTCTTGTCGCTTCATTTTGGCTACTTACCCAAGGGTTATTATTTAGAATAAAAAACATAGAACTGATCATATGATAAAGCTGTAGGACATTTAGTGGAACTCTTGGTGTAGAATGTGGTCCAGAATTTAGCCAACACGAAACTTATGTCTTACATAATGCTGAAAAAGACCATGGATCACACCTCCAAAAATCATACAATGATCTACTGCCTCTAGGCAAAAATATATCTAAGTGAACATAAGGTTCTTAGTTTAACATTCTGATCAGACTTGTAGGGAATGTACTCGCTCAGGTGCAATGGGAGTCAATCAGCAGGCGCGTTCCTTTTAAAGATCATAGGGTTTATTGCTTTACAAGCCCATAAAGTAGGACATAACAAAAGAAATAGCCTTTATCTCAGGCGGAAGAAAGCCCAAATGTCCATTACTTCAGGCTCAGTCCTGGAGCCTCAGCACACACAGGAGGCTTATCCCTCCCCACATACAGCTCTGTGTTTCAGGAGTTGTCTACATTATAAAGGTATAGCCACACCCATGACCCCACCAGCTGACCAGTCACGTGACTGTGACATCACCACAGGTCCTTGAATACATTAAAAGTATAGTGACATCCTTTAGTGCTTATGTGTACTAAAGAAAACACTCTGGGCTTACACCACAGAGACAAGCCACCTCTGAGACACATACCTCCCATCGACTATACAACCCTTAGCCATGCCACATACCTCCCCCTCTGCCTAAAGCAGTGGGGCTTGGCACTTTCCCCTACTAGACAAGGGATTCTTGAGAGGGCATCGGCATTACCATGTAGCTTCCCTGCCCTATGTTCTACATCGAAGCTGAAGTCTTGCAGGGCTAAGAACCAGTGGGTGACCCTAGCATTCATACCCTTTGTTTCCCTCATCCATCTGAGTGGGGCATGGTCGGATATTAATCTAAACTTAGGTCCCACCAGATAGTGCCGTAATGTATACACTGCCCATTTTATGGCCAAACACTCCCTCTCTATGACTGAGTAGTTCCTTTTGCAAGAAGATAGCTTTCTACTCAGGTAGCGGACAGGGTGCTCCTCCTCATGTATCTCCTGGGAAAGGACTGTTCCTACCCAGACATCTGAGGCAGCTGTCTGAAGGATAAACTCTTTTTTAAAGTCCAGGGCCACCAGAACGGGTTGCTTACATAGAGCCCCTTTCATTTCTTGGAAATTTGACTCTGCCTCTTGAGACCATCTGACTATTACTGACTTTGTCCACTTTAGGAGTTCAGTTAGAGGCGCAGCCATCATGGCAAAGTTTGGGATGAACCTCCAGTAATATCCCACGATCCCCAGGAAGGCTCTAACTTGCTTTTTGGACAGAGGTCTCGGCCATGTTTGCATTGCCTCCACTTTATTGATTTGGGGTTGGATCTCGCCACGCCCCACTACATACCCCAGGTACGTGGCTTCTTCTTTACTCAAGGCACACTTCTTTGGGTTTATTGTAAACCCCGCCTCCCTTAGAGCATCAAACACTGCTTGGACCTTTTCCAGGTGACTCTTCCAGTCCGGGGTAAAGATGACGATATCATCCAGGTACGCGGCAGCATATAGCTTATGAGGTGCAAGGATTCTATCCATAGCCCTCTGGAAGGTCGCCGGAGCTCCCTGCAGGCCAAACAGCATCCGGACATACTGGAAGCACCCTCAGGTGTAGAAAATGCTGTCTTCTCCTTGGCCTCCTGTGCCATGGGGATCTGTCAATATCCCTTTGTCAAATCTAAGGTGGTTATGTGCCAGGCAGGTCCAAGTCTCTCAATGAGCTCATCAACGCGTGGCATGGGATATGCGTCGAACTTGGAGACCTCATTCAGCTTCCGGTAGTCATTGTAGAACCTCCATTCACCATCAGGTTTTGGGACCAGGATAATCGGGCTCGACCAACCGCTCTTGGATTCCTCAATGACCCCGAGCTTCAACATACGCTGCACCTCATTGGAGATTACTTCTCAACGGGCCTCAGGAATTCGTTAAGGCTTCACGTTCACCCGCACATGTGGCTCGGTCAGAACTTCATGCTCAATGACCTTCGTGCACCCTGGTAAGTCTGAAAACAGGTCCCTGTTTCTCTGGAGTAACTCCCGACACTGCTGTTTCTGGGCCTTCGATAGCATCTCCGCTATAGTAATACCTGCAACCTCATCTTCTGGGTTGCCCAGCGACCACGGAGTTACCGCTGGCTCTCTATCTTACCATGGCTTGATGAGGTTGACATGGTAAACCTGGTATGGTTTCCATCTTCCTGGTTGGTGAATCTTATAGTTTACCTCCCCAAGCTTCTCCACGACCTCATACGGCCCTTGCCATTTGGCCAAGAACTTGCTTTCCACTGTTGGAACCAGCACGAGAACTCGGTCTCCCGGATTGAACTGCCTCACTCTTGCTGACCGGTTGTAGACCCTGGCCTGAGCTTCTTGTGGCTGGCGGAGGTGTTCTTTCACGATGAGCATCACCGTTGCAATCCTCTGCTGCATTAGTGCCACATGCTCAATGACGCTTCTGTGGGGCGTGACTTCAGCTTCCCAGGTTTCCTTGGCTATATCTAGGAGACCTCGCGGATGCCAGACATACAGAAGCTCGAAGGGCGAGAATCCCATGGAGGCCTGGGGGAATTCACAGATAGAAAACAGTAGATACGGTAAGAGACAATCCCAGTCTCTACCGTCTTTCTCTATGACTTTTCTTAACATGCTCTTCAATGTCTTGTTAAATCTCTCAACAAGGCCATCTGACTGCGGATGGTACACTGAAGTACTCAACTGGGAGATTTGCAGAACCTTGCACAACTCCCTCATCACCTTGTTCATAAAAGGTGTCCCCTGGTTGGTCAGGATCTCCTTTGGCAAACCCGTCCGGGAAAACACATAGACCAACTCACGGGCTATACTCTTCGCGGAGGAATTTCTCAGGGGACTTGCCTCAGGATAGCGTGTGGCATATTCCAGGACGACTAATATATACTGATGGCCCCTGGCTGATATTACTAAGTGACCGACCAAGTCCATGGCAATTCTCTCAAATGGCACCTCAATAATGGGCAATGGCACAAGGGGGTTCCAGAAATGAGAGGTGGGGCAGTTAACTGACATGTAAGGCAGGACCTGCAATAGTTTACTATTTCCCAGTGACACCCAGGCCAGTAGAACCTCTGCACAACCCGTTCCTGCATTTTGTCCACCCCCAGGTGTCCCCCCAAGATGTGTGAATGGGCCATGTCCAACACTTTCCGTCTATAGGGGCCTGATACTATTAACTGCTCTACCAACTCCTCCCTTATTTTCGTGACCCGGTATAACAACTCCCCACTCATCATAAAATAGGGAATCATTGTGTCCGCCCCCGCCTCTTGTGCAACCCCATTAATGACGGTGACATTGTTGAAGGCTTTCCTCAGTGTTGGGTCCCTATGTTGGGCAGTCCCAAAATTCTCACCGGCTACCCCTAACTCTGGAATGTCAGATGCAGGGGACGCTTCCTCTTCATCCCCCACAAGGACAAAAAAGGAAACCCGTCTGCCTCTGGTGGTGGCTATACTTATTAGGGTTCATTGGTTCCCTGCTCTTGCTAGAGACCTCAGAACAGACTCCACAGATCCCAAAACAGACAGAATTCCTGGCCTATAATTATAGGATGCAACAAGTCCCAAATGACGCCAACTTTATGGGACTCGGTGCCATTCCCCGTTTCAATGTTCACCCTGGCCATAGGGTAATCCTTTGCATCACCATGTACAGTTGGGGCCAAAAGTATTGACACCCCTGCAATTCTGTCAGATAATACTCAGTTTCTTCCTGAAAATGATTGCAAACACAAATTCTTTGGTATTATTATCTTCATTTAATTTGTCTTAAATGAAAAAACACAAAAAGAATTGTCCTAAAGCCAAATTGGATATAATTCCAAACCAAACATAAAAAAAGTGGGTGGACAAAAGTATTGGCACTGTTCGAAAAATCATGTGATGCTTCTCTAATTTGTGTAATTAACAGCACCTGTAACTTACCTGTGGCACCTAACAGGTGTTGGCAATAACTAAATCACACTTGCAGCCAGTTGACATGTATTAAAGTTGACTCAACCTCTGTCCTGTGTCCATGTGTGTACCACATTGAGCATGGAGAAAAGAAAGCAGACCAAAGAACTGTCTGAGGACTTGAGAAACCAACTTGTGAGGAAGCATGAGCAATCTTAAGGCTACAAGTCCATCTCCAAAGACCTGAATGTTCCTGTGTCTACCGTGCGCAGTGTCATCAAGAAGTTTAAAGCCCATGGCACTGTGGCTAACCTCCCTAGAAGTGGACGGAAAAGAAAAATTGACAAGAGATTTCAACGCAAGATTGTGCGGATGTTGGATAAAGAACCTCGACTAACATCCAAACAAGTTCAAGCTGCTCTGCAGTCCGAAGGTACAACAGTGTCAATCCATACTATCCGTCGGCGTCTGAATGAAAAGGGACTGTATAGTAGGAGACCCAGGAAGACCCCACTTCTTACCCCGAGACATAAAAAAGCCAGGCTGGAGTTTGCCAAAACTTACCTGAAAAAGCCTAAAACGTTTTGGAAGAATGTTCTCTGATCAGATGAGACAAAAGTAGAGCTTTTTGGGCAAAGGCATCAACATAGAGTTTACAGGAGAAAAAAAGAGGCATTCAAAGAAAAGAACACGGTCCCTACAGTCAAACATGGCGGAGGTTCCCTGATGTTTTGGGGTTGCTTTGCTGCCTCTGGCACTGGACTGCTTGACCGTGTGCATGGCATTATGAAGTCAGAAGACTACCAACAAATTTTGCAGCATAATGTAGGGCCCAGTGTGAGAAAGCTGGGTCTCCCTTAGAGGTCATGTGTCTTCCAGCAGCACAATGACCCAAAACACACTTCAAAAAGCACTAGAAGATGATTTGCGAGAAAGCACTGGAGACTTCTAAGGTGGCCAGCAATGAGTCCAGACCTGAATCCCATAGAACACCTGTGGAGAGATCTAAAAATGGCAGCTTGGAGAAGGCACCCTTCAAATATCAGGGACCTGGAGCAGTTTGCCAAAGAAGAATGGTCTAAAATTCCAGCAGAGCATTGTAAGAAACTCATTGATGGTTACCGTAAGTGGTTGGTCGCAGTTATTTTGGCTAAAGGTTGTGCACCCAAGTATTAGGCTGAGGGTTCCAATACTTTTGTCTGGCCCATTTTTGGAGTTTTGTGTGAAATGATCAATGTTTTGCTTTTTGCTTCATTCTCTTTTGTGTTTTTTCATTTAAGACAAATTAAATGAAGATAATAATACCAAAGAATTTGTGTTTGCAATCATTTTCAGGAAGAAACTGAGTATTATCTGACAGAATTACAGGGGTGTTAATACTTTTGGCCACAACTGTATGCACCGAACGCCAACCTTTTTACCCGGGAGTAGGTTGAGAGGAAAAGTGGCCCTTACCAGGGTCACCAAGCTCCCGGAGTCCAACAGCTCCATTACTGCTTGACTGTTCACCTTCACGGGACACACTTGAGGCCCCTCGTTAGGTGGAGAGTTCACACTGCAGGCTGGATATGCATAGTATGAACTACGGCATCCCATGTCTGGGGACAACGGGCAGCTATATGTCCTGGCCCGTAGCACCTCCAACAAATAATATCACCCGTGGGGACCTTGGGCACTACCTCCCCCACCCCTTTTGACCTTGGATGCCCCACCCCTTTTTGGGACTCCACCCCCTGCTGGAACCCCCAATGCGGAATGGGCTGCTTCCCCAAGGAGCCCTCCATCCCCTGGTATCTCTTGACCAGTCCGACCAGTTCATCTGCATTCTGGGGATCACCCTGGGCAACCCAAGTCTGTAGGGGTCTCGGCAGGGAATGCACAAACCGATCCATCACCACTCGCTATACCATCTGCACAGGCGTGGAAGACTCTAGCTGCAGCCATTTCTGGACCAGGTGCAACAGGTCGAACATTTGGGAGCGAGGCAGTTTGTCCCGGTGATAGGCCCAATGGTGAATTCGCTGTGCCCTGACAGAAATTGTTACCCCCAAATGTGTGATAATTTCAGCTTTTAATTTGGGATTCTCCTTGGCGTCTTGCAAAGTTAAGTCATAGTACGCCTTCTGGGGTTCCCCCGTCAGGTTTGGGGCCAGTACCTCTGCCCACTGCTCTGGCTGAAGTTTTTCCCTCTCAGCCACCCTCTCAAATACAGTCAGGAAGACCTTAACATCATCCTCAGGGGTCATTTTTTGTAATGCGCATCTTATCGCCTCCCTGACATGGGTGTCACCAGCCAGACCGGGGTTTGGGGTGCTCGTCCTGCCCTGGATGGCGGTTGCCAGAAGCTGCATCTGCTGCCGTTGCTCCTGTTGGCTCTGTTGTATTTGTTGCAACAACAGCCTGTTGGTCTCCTGCTGTTGTGACTGAGACTGGACCAGGGGTTTCAGCAGGTCCTCCATTATTCCAGGCAATGCTTGCTGCCTTGCTGCAAACTTGACCCAGGACATGCAGTAACAGTCTCAAGTCTCTGCTGGGAACGCTGCCCGCGTTCTCCACCAATTGTAGGGATTGTACTCTCTTAGGTGCAATGGGAGTCAATCAGGAGGCGCGTTCCTTTTAAAGTTCATAGGGTTTATTGCTTCACCAACCCATAAAGCAGCACAAAACAAAATAAATAGCCTTTAGCTCAGGCAGAAGAAAGCCCAAATGTCCATTACTTCAGTCTCAGTCCTGGAGCCTCAGCACACACAGGAGGCTTATCCCTCCCCACATACAGCTCTGTGTTTCAGGAGTAGTCTACATTATAATGGTATAGCCACACCCACGACCCCACCAGCTGACTAGTCACGTGACTGTGACATCACCACAGGTCCTTGAACACATTATAAGTATAGTGACATCCTTTGTGCTTATGTATACTAAAGAAAACACTCTGGGCTTACATCACAGAGACAAGCCATCTCTGAGACACGTACCTCCCATCAACTATACAACCCTTAACCATGCCACAGACTGTATGAAGCCCACTGCCACATCACGGCAATCCTCTTAGTGGGTCCCTATTGCCCTAACGGAGTGGAGCCTTGAAACCGAACACCGCCGCAGAGACAATGCACCAGCAGTGTGGATGGCCAAGTGCCTCACAGCGCTCATGCTGCAAGACTGAGTCTCCATTACTCCATACCGTGCCATCCAACCAGCACAAAACTACAGCAACAATGGCTGCAACACAACACCAACACCAAATGAAAGTAGCATTGAAACTCACCTTCCTCAAGCTCTCAAGTGAGAGCAGAAATGGGCTAGACCCCTTTCTTTGCATGTCTTACATAAGTAAAGCGTAAGGGTCATACTACAAGGTATCCAGCTGTTTTATTAATATGTTGATTATAGCATAATGTCTAGATATTTAATATATTAAAAGTATTTGATTTATGTATCTCTTAATGATGGACTGTGCAAAAAAAGCGAATGGTATTTTTGCGCCATTTGCCCATACTCTGGAAAAGTCAATGGACTTCTCTGAAGTAGTTAGTGGTCAACAATCCAGATGTTAGAGTTGACTGTGTACTTTCTATTCAAACACATCGTTTTCAATAGGAAACAGTTTTATAAAAAATATTGTTTTTTATTGTTGGTTAAGATCTCGTTCTCGATGGGACTACTATAGCTTCTGTGCAAATTTACAGCAATGGATTCCCAAAGGATGCACATAAAGGCATACATTATATTTAGTCGCAAAATGGCACTACTTTTCAAAATAAAGAGAGTACCACTGGACTCACCAAATTTTTAAGATCTAACATACACTCACTGGCCACTTTATTAGGTACACCTGTCCAACTGTGTGTTAAGACTTAATTTCTAATCAGCCAATCACATGGCGGCAACTCAGTGCATTTAGGCATGTAGACATGGTCAAGACAATCTCCTGCAGTTCAAACCGAGCATCAGTATGGGGAAGAAAGGTGATTTGAGTGCCTTTGAACGTGGCATGATTGTTGGTGCCAGAAGGGCTGGTCTGAGTATTTCAGAAACTGCTGATCTACTGGGATTTTCACGCACAACCATCTCTAGGGTTTACAGAGAATGGTCCGAAAAAGAAAAAAAATCCAGTGAGCGGCAGTTCTGTGGCCGGAAATGCCTTGTTGATGCCAGAGGTCAGAGGAGAATGGGCATACTGGTTCGAGCTGATAGAAAGGCAACAGTGACTCAAATTGCCACCCGTTACAACCAAGGTAGGCAGAAGAGCATCTCTGAACGCACAGTGCGTCGAACTTTGAGGCAGATGGGCTACAGCAGCAGAAGACCACACCGGGTACCACTCCTCTCAGCTAAGAACAGGAAACTGAGGCTACAATTTGCACAAGCTCATCGAAATTGGACAGTAGAAGATTGGAAAAACGTTGCCTGGTCTGATGAGTCTCGATTTCTGCTGCGACATTCGGATGGTAGGGTCAGAATTTGGCGTAAACAACATGAAAGCATGGATCCATCCTGCCTTGTATCAACGGTTCAGGCTGGTGGTGGTGGTGTCATGGTGTGGGGAATTTTTTCTTGGCACTCTTTGGGCCCCTTGGTACCAATTGAGCATCGTTGCAACGCCACAGCCTACCTGAGTATTGTTGCTGACCATGTCCATCCCTTTATGACCACAATGTACCCAACATCTGATGGCTACTTTCAGCAGGATAATGCGCCATGTCATAAAGCTCGAATCATCTCAGATTGGTTTCTTGAACATGACAATGTTCACTGTACTCAAATGGCCTCCTCAGTCACCAGATCTCAATCCAATAGAGCATCTTTGGGATGTGGTGGATCGGGAGATTCGCATCAGGGATGTGCAGCCGACAAATCTGCGCCAACTGTGTGATGCCATCATGTCAATATGGTCCAAAATCTCTGAGGAATGCTTCCAGCACCTTGTTGAATCTCTGCCACGAAGAATTGAGGCAGTTCTGAAGGCAAAAGGGGGTCCAACCCGTTACTAACATGGTGTACCTAATAAAGTGGCCAGTGAGTGTACATAGTCCTTTTAAACTTTATTACGATCTTTATTTTTATTTGATATGCTGATTTATTTGGTTTAATATTCTGATTCATTTCTTATTAATTCAATACAGAGTGGCAGTTTTTTGCTGATATAGAAATCAAAATAGTTAGAGGGAAACTTTCACCTCTCGAAATGCTTTCTACATGTTGATATAGTGGTAATCTATAGATAGAATATAAATCATGTCTGGCTGGCTTACTGAAACAGTGGCTAAAGGTAGAAAATGAAGTGGTATTTCCCCTGCAGACAGTCACTTCCAGACATGGAAAAGAGCAGGTGGCTCATTGTCGCCATTCTAGGCAATGTGTCACGGGATGTACTGAATTGAAGTCTATATTATTGCAACCACTAGGAGGCACAGAGGCAGATAACATAGTCAGATGACAGCCGGGGGTCTGTATATTGGAGAGGCAGTTCGGTAGCAGAGGATCAGGCTGATAACGTAGTCAGATGACAGCCGGGGGTCGGTACACTGGAGAGGCAGTTCGGTAGCAGAGGATCAAGCTGATAACATAGTCAGATGACAGCCGGGGGTCGATACACTGGAGAGGCAGTTAGGTAGCAGAGGATCAGCAGAAGGAAGAGCTTGACTAGAGGCTGGAAGCACAATAATCTCGCACTGCAGCAATCACAAGGCCAGGTTTATATAGGGCATGTAATTAGCAATCAGAGGGCCAATTAGAGAACACAGGGTGGAGCTGATCAGGAACAACAGTCACTGGTATCTGGGGTTTAGCAAGGAGCTGTCCAGCTGACTTGAATAGCTTAGGAGGTAGAGCTGCTGGGTCATGGACAGGAGGTATTAATAATAATAATAATTTTTATTCATATAGCGCCAACATATTCCGCAGCACTTTACAATTAAGCGGGGACATGTACAGACAATAAATTCAATACAAGTTAAGACAATTCAAACAGTAACATTAGGAGTGAGGTCCCTGCTCGCAAGCTTACAATCTACAAGGAAATGGGGGGACACAGTAGGTGAGAAATGCTTGTTAATTCAGGTCTGGCAATTATAATAGGGATTTTCATATAAAGCTGCATGATCCGGTCATCAGCCCGTGTGTTTAAGTGCAATAGACAAGTATCAAGTGCAGTTATCATGTGCATGAAGGGTGTGGAGACAGATGAATAGTAGATATTGGGTTCGATTCCTGACAGTACTCCCCTCCTTTCAGGATGGCCTCTGGACATCTCAGTGCCTAGTTTATCTGGATATCTCCAGTGAAAGGCTCTTGTAAATCTAGAAGCATGAACATTGTCCTCTGGTTCCCAAGAATTTTCTTCCGGTCCGTAATCTTTCCATTGCACCAGATAATGTAAATTACCTCTAATTCTCCTAGAGTCCAGAATCCTGTCCACGATATATCCTTCTTCACCATGAATCTTTTCTGGTGGAGGAGGTGGCTGAGTTCTTCCCGGAAATGGATTCTCACAGAATGGTTTGAGTAAGGATACATGGAATACTTGGTGAATTCTCAGATTGCTAGGAAGTTTCAAATGGAAAGCAACTTGGTTAATTTGTGCCGAGATTTGAAAAGGTCCAATGAATCTTTGACTCAATTTAGCAGATGGTACATGAGTTTTTAAATTTTTAGTGGACAGCCAAACCTTGTCACCCACCTGAAAAGTAGGCGGGGCTCTCTGATGTCTATTTGCTGCTTTTTTATAGTCCTCCTGGGCCTTCTGCAACATCTCAATTAATTTCTTCTGAATCTCCTGCAAGTTTTCAAGTCTGTCGGTAACAGCAGGGATGGAAGTGTTAACTGGAAGGTTAGGAATCATCACTGGATGTAAGACATAGTTAGCATAAAATGGACTTTGGGATGTAGAACTGTGTTTCGAATTGTTATAAGCAAATTCAGCTGTCGCTAAATAGTCCACCTAGTCATCTTGAAGGTATGAAATAAAGCAGCAGAGGTATTGTTCGAGACTCTGGTTAGTCCAATCCGTCTGACCATTGGATTGAGGGTGGAATGCAGTAGACAAATTAACAGCCACTCCCAGAACTGTACAGAAGCTCTTCCAAAACCTCAATGTGAATTGCACCCCTCTGTCAGAGACTATATTGTCAGGAATTCCATGCAGCCTAAATACTTATGTAAGCATTAATTCTGTGGTTTGTTCCGCTGTAAGAATCCCTTTAGTTGGGATGAAGTGGGCCATTTTTGTGAGTCAATCCACCACAACAAGGATCACAGTCATCACTTTAGAAGGAGTTAGATCCACGATAAAATCCATTGAGATTGATCCCCAAAGCCAGGATGGAATTGGAAGGGGTTGAAGAAGTCCTAATGGAAAAGATCGTCGTGTCTTGTTTCGTGCGCATGTTAAGCAGGAGGAAACATACTTCTTCACATCGTTCGTACAACTAGGCCACCAAAATGAATGAAGCAGTAGTTCTTGTGTCTTCTTAACTCCAGGGTGTCCTGCGAGTTTAGAATCATGGACTAGTTTGAGAACTTCCAGTCGTACAGCTCCAGGAACATATATTCTGTGGTTCAGCATCCAAAACCCATCCTTAAAAGAGAGATTGACATCCTTCGGGGGATGGTCAAGAAAAGGGTCATCTTGGTATCCATCTTTAATCTTGGTATAAAAAATTTTAGAGTCCAGTATTCCCAAAATATTTTCAGGGTATAGAATTTTACCGTCAGAGTTTGACCCCTCCTGAGGTTCAGAAAAAATCCTGGACAGTGCATCAGCCTTGTCATTTTTTGATCCAGGCAGATAGGAAATTATAAAATTAAATCTGGATAAAAACAAGGCCCATCATGCTTGTCTTGCAGACAATCATTTAGCTGTACAGATGAACTCCAGATTCTTGTGGTCAGTTAGGACAGTCACTGAATGATTTGCACCTTCCAAATGGTGTCTCCATTTGGAGAAGGCAGCTTTAATGACTAACAGTTCTTTATTTCCGAAATCTTAGTTCCTTTCTGCAGATGAAATGGTGTAAGAAAGAAATGCACATTGGTGAAGTTGCATCTTCTCTCCAACTCGCTGAGATAACACGGCTCCTACCGCAGCGTCTGAGGCGGCCACTTCCACAACAAAAGGTAATTCCGGATTTGGATGGACAAGTATGGGTGCAGAAGTAAAAAGAGTTTTTAATTTGTCAAAAGCCTCCTGTGCCTCAGAAGACCAAAAAAATGCCTTGGTTTTTTTTGTAAGTAAGGTGATTGGTAAGATGATCCTTGAGAATTTTTTTCTAAATCTCCTGTAGAAATTGGCAAAACCTACAAAGCGCTGAATGTCCTTTAAATTTCTTGGAGTAGGCCAGTCAACTATCGCATTGATTTTGCTAGAATCAATGCTCAGACCTTCTGGGGAGATGATATATCCTCAAAATTGAATCTTGGATTGCTCAAACTCACACTTATTGAGTTTGATGTAGAGATGGCTCTCCTGTAGACGTTCCAAGACTAATTGGACTTGCCTGCGATGTTCCTCCAAGGTATCTGAAAATATAAGAATGTCATCCAGATAAGCAGCAACAAATTGGTCCAAGAAATCTCAAAAAACATAATTGATGAAATGCTGAAAGGAGGCCGGGGCATTGGTAAGGCCAAAGGGCATGACTAGATACTCAAAATGTCCATATCTTGTTCTGAAAGTGGTTTTCCACTCATCCCCTGGGCGAATCCCATATGAGATTGTAAGGCCCTCTTAGATCCAGCTTGGTAAAGATCTTCGCAGAATGGAGTCTTTCAAATAACTCAGGAGTTAAGGGAAGTGGGTAGTGGTTTTTGACTGTAAATTTATTTAATTCTCTGTAATCGATGCATGGCTGCAGAGTGGAGTCTTTCTTTTATACAAATAACAAAGGTGCCCCTGCTGGAGATGTAGAAGGTCGAATGAAGCTCTTCTCCAAATTTTCATCAAGATATTCCATTAGTACTTTTAATTCTGGTTCAGAAAGGTTATAAATCCACTCAAATGGAATGTTTGTTCCAGGAAGCAATTCAATGGGGCAGTCATAAGAACGATGAGGAGGCAATTGATCAGCTTTTCTCTTACTGAAAACATCAGAGAACTGTTGATACTGAGGTAGCAGTTTATCTTCATTCCTATGACAGATTTCTGAGACTGTGGTTTGTTTGAAAACAGGTGGATTACTATGGCAATTGTTCTTACAGTACTCAGATGGAAAACTAATGGTCCTTGATGCCCAATTGATGGAAGGATTATGAACAGAAAACCAGGGGATTCCTAGAATCACTGGAAATTTCGGAGACGAAATAAGGTAAAAACTGACAGCTTCACAATGGCTAGGTTCAATAGAAATCTCAAGTTCAATTGTCTCATGCGTAACAGGTCCAGAAGATAAGGGTGAACCGTCCACTGTTTCCATTTCAATAGGCATGGATTTGGTCCTACTTGAAATATTATTGTCGAGTGTGAATTTTAAGTCCATAAAATTTCCTCCTGATCCGGAATCTAACAAGGCAGAATATTGTATTTTTTGGGTGCCCATTATGACCTGAATGGGGATGACAAAATGAGATGATGACAAAGGTATTTTGTCATTAATTTGTGTTACCGATGAGATGATCTGCATAACTGGATCTGGCTGTTGAAAAAGGTCCAAATTGCTTGCAGACCTGGTGTTTGTGAAAGCTATAGTCCTCTTGTTAGGACAATTAATGGCAATATGTCCAGAGCCCCCACAATAGAGGCATAGGTTCTCGGCACATCGCCTCTCCTTCTCTTGGACTGGGAGAGGTTTTCAGATGACATCAATTTGCATGGGTTCAAATGCATTTTCCCTTCTTTGTTGATGGTTTGCTGCTGAAAAGGAGAAGGCTGGATTATTTTCAAGGACCCCCAGTCTTTCCTTTCTGTGTTCAGTAAGTCTCTGATCAATTCAGATGCATAATTGAATAAAGTCTTCCAAATGATCTGGGGTTTCGACCCTGACAAGCTCGTCCTTCACTAGCTCTGATAATCCTCGATGAAATTGACTCCTCTGGGCTGCTGGATTCCATGTGGTGTCAGCCACCCAGCGGTGGAATTCTGATATGTATTCAGCAACCGAACGTCGTCCTTGACGTAAATTATGCAATCTGGTTTCCGCTGTGGCACAGTGATTTGGGTCATCAAAAATTGATCCATAGCTGTGATGAAGGAATCTAAGTTATTGAGGAGGTCACAGTTCTTTTCCACATATGGTGAGGCCCATGCAAGTGCTTCATCAGTCAGGAGGTTAATCATGAACAGCACTTTTTCCTGTCACTGGTAAAAGGAGCAGGTTGCATATGGAAGTAAACCCGGCATTGGTTGAGGAATCCTCGATAATGCTGACGATTCCCACTGAACTTGGCAGGCAGAGGCATCCAAGCATTTGAGTCTGAGCTTGAATTGCGCACATCCAGGAGTTGCCTTTGTAACTCAATTATTTCCTGCTGTTGACCCGATACCACGGTTTGTAACTTAGAAAATTTTTCTTGGTAGGTGGTACCAAAGTTTTGAAGTTCAGCAACTTGCTGCCTTAAGGTTGTTACAACGGACTCCATTTTGGCGCGAGATTATTCTGTCACGGGCTGTACTGAATTGGAGTCTATATTATTGCAACCACTAGGGGGCACAGAGGCAGATAACGTAGTCAGATGACAGCCGGGGATCGGTACATTGGAGAGGCAGTTCGGTAGCAGAGGATCAAGCAGATAACATAGTCTGATGACAGCCGGGGGTCGGTACACTGGAGAGACAGTTCGGTAGCAGAGGATCAAGCAGATTACCTAGTCAGATGACAGCCGGGGGTCGGTACACTGGAGAGGCAGTTTGGTAGCAGAGGATCAGCAGAAGGAAGAGCTTGACTAGAGGCTGCAAGCACAGTAATCTCACACTGCAGCAATCACAAGGCCAGGTTTATATAGGGCGTGTAATTAGCAATCAGAGGGCCAATTAGAGAACACAGGGTGGAGTCGATCAGGAACAACAGTCACTGGTATCTGGATTTTAGCAAGGAGCTGTCCAGCTGACTTGAATAGCTCAGGCAGTAGAGCTGCTGGGTCGTGGATAGGAGTTACTGGGTTCGATTCCTGACACAATGAGTGCTCTGCAATTCTGCACATAAATGTTGTATACACATTCTGCAGAGCTAAAGAAGACATATTCTATATTTCTCTGCCACAATCCCAATGACTGAGAAGTCTCTTCTTATGTGTGCAAAGGAGAAACCACTTGGGTCTCCCTTAGACTAGTCATCTACAACGTAACCCTCTGAAAAGCTGCAGCATTTCAGAATGAGACATTTATGACTGGATAATCTGTGCCTGATTTATGCTGCTTGTGTTTCGGGCGGTGTAAGCATGTTGTGGGATGCAGTGACAGCCAAAAGGCAGAGCAAGGGTTAACAAATTTAACAGTTTTAATTTAACAGGGCGTTAACTCCTTGCAGGGAGATAAATGGTTAAATGAGGGTTAAATAGTTCAATGGCAAGCAATAGGCAAAGTCAATGAGTAGTGATGGGCGCGTAGCATCGTTGCTCGGGTCTTGCCGAGCATACTCGGGTGATCTCCGAGTATTTTGGAGTGCTCAGAGATTTAGATTTCGTCATCTCGGGTGCATGATTTGCGACTTGTAGACAGGCAGAATACATGTGGAAATTCCCTAACAAACAGGCATTCCCCACATGTATTCAAGCTGTCTAGCAGTCGCAAATCATGCAGCTGAGACGACGAAAACTAAATCTCCGAGCACGCCAAAATACTCGGAGACCACCCAAACATGCTTGGAAGACCCGAGCAAAGAGTATACTTGCTCAACACTATTAATGAGCAATAAACAAGATAACGGCAATTCTTTAACCCACTTATGTCAGAGGCTTCCCAGTCATAACTGAAGCTTTGTAGGCGGTGGCGCCAACAACGGCTAGCGCGGTGCTGTTCCAGTGGGGATCGCAAACAACGGTCAGTCTTCTGGTGGCAACGGTCGGTCTCCGGCATCTTCCGCTGAGCGCCTAGTCCATAAGTTGGTGTGGCCAAAGCAAACAGGGTCGCAGCACTGACAGAGTCCAATGTGAACTGGGAAGTGTCAACTGGCAAGGTAGGCCTCAAATGTCTGTCCAGTACTTGGCTTTCTCTATGCTGCATGTGCGCTGTACTCACAGTCACGGAGTGCACATGTCTCTCTCTTAGCAGCTGCCATCACCTGAATGGCTGCTCTGCGCGTCCACCGATACCAGTAAATCTCTCACGAACCAACTCTCACTCGGAGTACTCTGATCAACAAAGATGCTGCTGCGCATCTATCAGTCTTAGGGAACACACCTTAGCATCCTACACCCAGCCCCCGCTCCTCTGCACAGTCGGGCACGCGGCACTCTGCACACACACTGTCTCACCAGAGTGCCCGCTGAAGTTCTTCTGAAGTTCGGCTCCGCGCTGCCTCTCTATCTGCGGAGCGCGCAAAACGCACACCTGCCTCCGCTCTCACTGACGGTGGGGAACTGACTCTTTCTTCTCACGCTTTCTCCTCACTGCATGGCTTAGCCACACTCCCTCTTCCTGGGTTATGGGCCCTGTCCTGTCCCCTATTCTTTCCCCCAGGCAACATGGGATGCAGACTCAGCAGTTCCGCACCCAGCATGATGCAGGCATCTGCAGCCTGGTCTTCCTCCTTACAGCCGCATGAATCAGATGACAGGTTCCATTTAAATCAAAGTAGTCTTCATTTTTGCATTTGCATTCCCTAGCTGATCTGATATTGTAGTAATGGGCAGCCAAGCTATGTAAGAGTGATATCAACAGTCATTAGCACATAACAAATATTTGGTCATTTCTCCATGTGGTCATGGTGTTAAAATATATATATATATATTCAATCAAACTGTTGTGACAGCATCTCACACTATAAAAAGCATATCACTTCCGATAATTAAGACATTGGTTTGGAGATAAAAGCAGTTAAAATGTTTATAATGAAGAGAAAGGTACAGCTATAATTAGGCCATTTAAAATGCTGATACAATATTTGCAAGCTCGGCATTTCTGAGAAATACATACAAAATGTTGCTCTTATCTTAAACTATTGCTTCACAATTTAATTTGAGGCCAAAATACTAGCAAAATTACAGAGAAATATTTACACACATGTTGACCAACATAATTATAATATAATTACAAGTCCATTATCATTTAAGTAAATTGTTTGCTTACCGTGTTATTGAGATTATACCATTGACCCAAAAAATCCAATTTTATAAGCTTTGCTAGAGGCAGATTACTTTCACATATAAAGAGAGATTGCTTAAACCAATTTCCCGTTATTATGACCTTCTCACAATAAATGGATAATATTGCTATTACTACAAGTTGGAACAATGGAATTTAGTTATTTTTTTAAATTAAGATCACGCTGAACTTTTAATTTATAGAAACTCTGAATGTTCAGGGAATTTACTGCAAAATGGTATCATATTTGTGTAACTGTACACCAGCCGAGAAGAAAAGAATTGCTAATACAAAATGTTGCTATTATTATTAGAAAATAAAACAAAAGACATTGCTAAAAATAGAGTCTTTTCCCTCTATGTCCAAAAACCTCCTCGTAATGGCTCTGAATTTCTATTCAATATTTGTAATAGGTCACACAGGTACCAAGATATACTGTATGCGAAGCATATAGCCTTTTGTATGCTCTCTAAATACTCTGATTCCACTGATATACAATTCCATTCAAAAGTTTAGGGTCACTTAGAAATTTCCTTATTTTTGAAAGAAAAGCACAGTTTTTTTCCTATTAAGCTAACATTAAATGATTCAGAAATACACTCTATACATTGTTAATGTGGTAAATGACTATTCTAGCTGCAAACGCCTGGTTTGTAATGCAATATCTTCATAGGTGTGTAGTTCATTTCCAACAACCATCACTCCAGTGTTCTTATGGTACTTTGTGTTTGCTAACTGTTGTCTAATATGGCTAATGGATGGTTAAAATACCCTTAAAAACCCTTGTGCAAGTATGTTAGCACAGCTGAAAACAGTTTGGCTGATTAGAGAAGCTATAAACCTTACTATCCTTTGCGCTAGTTGAGAATCTGGAGCATTACATTTGTTGGTTCCATTAAACTCTCAAAATGGCCAGAAAAAAAAACTTTCATGTGAAACTCGACAGTCTATTCTTGTTCTTAGAAATGAAGGATATTCCATGCGAGAAATTGCCAAGAAACGGAAGATTTACTACAACGTTGTGTACTACTCCCTTCAGAGGAGAGCACAAACAGGCTCTAACCAGAGTAGAAGGAGAAGCGGGTGGCCCCGCTGCACAATTGAGCAACAAGACAAATACATTAGTGTCTGTAGTTTTAGAAATTGACGCCTCACAGGTCCTCAACTGGCAGCCTCATTAAATAGTACACGCAAAACGCCAGTGTCAATGTCTACAGTGAAGAGGCGACTCCAGGATGATGGCCTTCAGGGCAGAGTAGCAATGAAAAAGCCATATCTGAGACTGGCTAATAAAAGGAAAAGATTAATATGGGCAAAACAACACAGACATTGGACAGAGGAAGATTGGAAAAAAGTGTTATGGACAGATGAATCCAAGTTTGAGGTGTTTGAATCACACAGAAGAACATTTGTGAGACGCAGAACAACTGAAAAAATGCTGGAAGAGTGCCTGGCGCATCTGTCAAGCATGGTCGAGGTAATGTAATGGTCTGGAGTTGCTTTGGTGCAAAGTGAGAGATTTGTACAAGGTAAAAGGGATTTTGAATAAGGAAGGCTATCAGTCCATTTTGCAATGCCATGCCATATCCAGTGGACAGCGCTTGATTAAAGCCAATTACATCATACAACAGGAAAACGACCCAAAGCACACCATCAAATTATGCAATAACTATTTAGGTTAGAAGCAGGCAGCTGGTATCTGTAATGGAGTGGTCAGGGCAGTCACCATATCTCAACCCCATTGAGCTGTTGTAGGAGCAGCTTGACCGTATGACATGCAAAAAGTGCCCATCAAACCAAACCAACTTGTGGGAGGGGCTTCTGGAAGCATGGGGTGAAATTTCTCTAGATTACCTCAGCAAATTAACTGCTAGAATGCCAAAGGTCTGCAATGCTGGAATTGCTGCAAAGGGAGCATTCTTTGATGAAAGTAAAGTTTGAAGGAGAAAATTATTACTTCAAATAAAAATCTTTTTTTCAAACCTTGTCAATGTCTGGACTAGATTTTAAATTAATTTGGCAACTCATTTGATTAATAAAAGTATGAGTTTTCATGGAAAACACAAAATTGTCTGGGTGACCCCAAACTTTTGAACGGTTGTGTAAATTCGGAAAAATGTGTATCTTGTGCTATACTACCAAACTAGGACCTGTGGACAAAGTTAAAAGCATGGTATTCTTCATGCATCTCTATTCTGTGTAATGGGCCAAGTTTTATGATCATTTCTGCATGGATGCTTTTTGGTGCTGACACCAGATGCTACTTGAAGGGACTGTATCGTACATACAAAAACCAAAAGAAGCGGATGGATGGAGGCTCCTAATCTTCATTCCCCTTGTGATCTGCTGTAAAAAGCTATGGATGTGTCACTTTTCTCCCTGCAGTGGTCACTTCAAATATTGGACAGTACATGGATACATCTCTTTTGCTCTCAGGGTAGGTTAACATGAGTGTATAGAAATCATCAGAGCTTCATCCAGAAAACTCGGACAATTTTTTTCTTACTTTTCACCCATATGCAATCTGTTTTTTTTTCCAGCAGTAGTCAATAATAAATTTACAAGACCATTTACGAATTTTGTTAAAGAATCGCAATATATCTGTAAAACATGGATACCATTTAGTAGCTCTGTATTTTATTTTTTTTTTATTTTGTACACCCATAGACTTGAATGGATGAGTCTCCTGTGATACACAGAAGAAATTAATGCATGCTATAATTTATTTGATTCACATGCAGATTTGGACTGTGAAAAAAATTGCTCGTCTGTACTGCCCCATTGCATATTATTGGTCCATGTACTGTCCGTTTTTTCATGGATATCATTGAGACCAAAATTACACTTGTGTGATCCTTCCCTTACAGTCAAGCTCTCCATTTAAGCACACAGAGAAGGTCATGACTAGAGATGAGCTTTGTTCAGCTAACTTCCCGATGTTCACCGAACATAACCAAACACCATTGAATTTAAAGGGAGGCAAAACCAAACACATAGACAACATCTTCAGGGGGGCCAAAAAGCTGCCAAAACAGCTCAATTTAGGGGCAGACAACAGGAAGAGTGGCATCAATTGACCCATCATTTGTGCTATAAATATTTTTTTTTAAAATGATGTGGGGTTCCTCTGTATATTTGATAACCAGCCAGACAAAACAGACAGCTAAGGGTAGCAGCTTTAGAAAAGCTGATTATCAAGAATATAGGGGTTCCCATGCTGTTTTTTTAATTATTTAAATTAATAATTTTAAAAATCGGCTTGCGGTCCCCCATTTTTGGAAACCAGCCAAGCTAAAACCGATAGAAGATGGTGTTCTCAGGCTGGTAAGGGCCATGGATATTGCCCGCCCCAAACTAAAGAAAAAGCAGATTAGATGCGCAAATTCTGGTGCTTTGCCTGGCTCTTCCCACTTGCCCTGTGGCAGTGGCAAGAGGGAATCATAATTGTGGGGTTTAATGTCACATTTGTATTTTCCAGTGACATCAAGCCCAGAAGTTAGTAATCGAGAGGCGTCTATAAGACAGCCTCATTATTAACCACATAGTGATATTGTAAAAAAACACAAACCCAGAAAAAGTCCTTTACCTGAAATAATAACACAGACTCCTTTATTGACCCTAAATTAAGTCATACTCTTGTCATTGCTCAGTCCACTGAAGCCAATGACCCCTGCAAATTAATTAAAATAATTGACTACTATATTCCTCACCTTTCTGAAGTGAGGAGATAATCCATAATGTCCCACTACTATCCAGATGACTTTGAGAGCAGTCACTAATTTGACTGCTCTACCTGGCAGCACTACACACTTACAGAAACATGTCATTACTCCTGCAGTGTGTAGCACTGAAATGCAGTGAGAAAGTTCATCGGAGATCATCAGCTAATGAGCCTCGATGACCTCACTTACGGCACTGCTGTGTGAGAAAGGTCTCATGCAGCAGAGGTGCCGTAAGTGAGATCACTGGAGCTTATCTGCTGGTGAACGCAGGTGTACTTTCTCACAGCAGCTCAGCGCTACACACTGCAGATGTGATTACCCGCTCCTGTCAATGTGTCACCATCTGCTAGGTAGAGGAGTTACATCAGCTGATGTGACTGCTCTACAAGTGATCCGAATCGTTGTGGGACAATATGGATTATGGCTGGTGGTTTATTATTTTTTACTTTTTTCCAGGTGACAAGGGAATCGAGGACTAGCCATTAAGGTGAGCTTATTGTGTTTTGTTATTTTTTACGGAAGACAAAGGTTTTCAGGGATTAGGTGTCGGGTGAGTATATATATATTTTTTAATTTTATTTCAAAATGTATTTCTTTAATTTAACTTTTTCTTTACTTTGAGCACAGACGTCAGCTGATGACTACGCCCATCATCCACCGCCTGCTTCTGCTGTAATCAGTGACACAAGCATAGGCTGATGGGAGTAGTAGTTTCTCATCAGCAGATGTCTGTGACCTGCAGTACACTTTTTACCGTGGGTCATAGTCACAGCTAAGCTCGGGCTGACGGTAGCAATCTGAACGGTGGTAATGTTACCCCCGATCAGAGCCACGGTGTGCACACAACCTTAGTGGAAACTCAATTATTTACAAAACTTTGGAAGAATTTTGCCAATTTTAATGAAAATGCTCGGGAATCCAAATAAGAAAACGAATGTGGAAGGTTCATGCCAATTTTGAGATTGGCTAACGTTATATGAACAAGTTCGCTCATCTCAGGGCATATTGACAAAGATTGTCATTTGTGGTAGTAATAACTGTAATATGGAGTCACTATGTACCAAATGGTCCATGTGTGTTCTTAGCACAACTACAGTATATGAAATCATTCAAAGGAAAAAAATGATGCCTTGTTTTGTGCACTTTGAGCTGAGCTTATTGTGGCACAAAAATTGTATCATTTTACAGTACCAGCTAAATCAATACAATTTCTGAAGTTTCAGATACATGCTGTTTTTTGTCGTTACAGATTTGAAGCAATTTCAAATTTGAAGATGTCAATTATTTCAGCTTTTTTGTAGCGTTTTTCATCCACTCAAATGAATGAGGGAAATAATGCATGAAAAATACACTTACAAATGTGGCAAAAATTAGCATATCTTGTTGAACTTTTTTTACCAACACTACAGAATTTTCAGAAGTTTTTGAATATGTGCATATATCATTAAATTTTAACTAAGGTTTCTTTTGGTGAGTTTCCTAGGGAATAATAAATATGGTCATAGACAAAGGGCAAACACAGTCATAAGGTCAAGGATAAAAACTAGAAAAATTTTATTAACACAAAAATACATACAGACAGACAAATGGAGGTGGGGGCTGGAAGATGTAAAGGTCATTCAGACCGCATATATGAGGCCCAGGGTAGGTTTGTAGGAAGGCAGATATATCATAATATCATAACACAGAAATCATATGTGCACAGTGGCAAAAGAGAAATGAACTGCAGGTGCATGACATCATCATCCAATTCAAGAAATCAGCACAGCACATGCCCCTTGATAAAGGCACGCCGAAACGCACGTCGGGGCGGGTGGGACGTGGAGGAAGGCAGCCATTCTATTTGCAGGTACTTGAGTTTTTATTATGTTTCTCTAAGCACATTTATTTGTCACTCATGTGCCTGGCGTATATGGCCATAGCCAGGCCCTGCTGATTCTACTCATGTTAGGCTTCTTTTTGTGCTATTATGCACATATGGTTGCTGTGCTGATTTCTTGAATTGGATGATGATGTCATGTACCTGCAGTTCATTTCTCTTTTGCCACTGTGCACATATGATTTCTGTGTTATGATATTATGATATATCTGCCTTCCTACAAACCTACCCTGGGCCTCATATATGCGGTCTGAATGACCTCTACATCTTCCAGCCCCCACCTCCATTTGTCTGTCTGTATGTATTTTTGTGTTAATAAAATTTTTCTATTTTTTATCCTTGACCTTATGACTGTGTTTGCCCTTTGTCTATGATCTCAATATTACAGTTGGTCTTTCCTGTCTGTACTTATTGTGGGTATGAAATTTTGGTAATTTCTATTTTGTACTTTACTATATACCCACTATGATCATTGGATTTATCTTAAATAATAAATATGGGTAGAGTGGAACACACACTTGAAAAATTTTCTGCAGCCCATGCTTCTAAGACTCCTGAACACCAGCTGGCTAAGGGAAGTCAGACATAGAGATGGGGGAACCTGGACAGAAATGTTCGGCGTTTGTACTGGACAGTCACTTTTGGGGCATGAATGCCGAACACGGACATTCTGCTAAAGCCCAGTGCAGTATTTGTGGTCAGTCCGTGGTGGCACATAGGAGAGAGAGAGAGAGAAAGAGAGAATTTTCCAGCCAAAAGTTCAGTTCCTCATTTTTTTCAATGGGATTTCAGTTCTGGTGGAAGTTTGGGTACTGTCCTGGTACTTTTTAAAAAGTTTGGGTCAGGTACAAGAAACCAAACTACCACTGGTCCCATCCCTAGTCAGATGGCCTCATAACTTGGACTAGTATTGCAGCATCATGCTTTGACTGACCATCGTCTCTCTCGACCCATTAAAATATACATACTGTCACGCTTGGATCTGTAGAGCCACCAACCATTCTAAACATTGCGTTGCAATTCTCACCCAAGTTATGAGGCCACCTGACTCCTCCCTAATATTGTCTCTAAGACTGTATTTAGAAAGAAGCCCTGTTTTATTGATTTCATATGAAATCTAAGAGTTCTTAATTGTGTTTATTTTTGTATCTAAATCTATTATTCAGTATTTTCCTTAATCTTCTACTTCTATTTTACCTAAACAAATAGTTGGCAGAGATTGAATGGATAGTAAATTGTGCAATGAAATTAAAGATTAAAAGTTAAGACTATGAGAAGAATTCTGAATGAGCCGCAGACTCAGCTTCCCATCAGTACACTGGATTAAATTCCCCTTTTAGTAAGAGCTATAAATATGTTTGTTAAGGAAGAAGATAATTGAAAAAAGACAACATGCATGCATAATGCCAAGCTTAAATCTGTTCATGCTTAACACATTTAGGGATGTGCAATTTCATTTACTAAATGACCTCTGCAAGCCTTTCAAGGGCAACAATTCCAGCACTCACTTCCATGAGATGTAGGTTTAAAATAAATTTGTTTTCATTGTAGGTTTTGGCTTCTTTTTAAATCCTGTTAAATTAAACCTTTTTCATAAACAGGGTCTGCATCACCACCTGGCGCAATCGCAAATGCCAGGGCCTTGGATGAATGAGTGGCCCACTCACCATCGAGGACACCAGTATGCTATGATACCCGTGAGTAGGAGGTGCCAGCGACGGCACTGGGCCCCACTCAAATGCTCACATCTCCCCATTCCATGCTGCTCCGGTCTCTTCAGCGTCTTCAGACTCTCTGTGACGTGATGATGTCACTACTGAGCACTCTCAGCCAGGCAGTGCAGAGTCAGAAGTTGCCGAGGAGACCACAGCAGCGAAGGATGCGAGAGGTGAGTTTTTTATTTTTTGTTATGTATATAGCAATACATGGGGTCAAAAATACTGTATGCAGTAATCTATAGTGCCATTATACTGTACGAAGCAATATATTGGGCCATTATACTGTATGGAACCATATATGGAGCTATCATAGGCTGTATGGAGCAATATATGGGGCCATTATACTGTATGGAGCAATATATGGGGTTATTATATACTTTATTGAGAAATATATGGGGCCATTATACAGCATGGAGCAATATATGAGGCCATTATCAGAGAATCATAGAATGTCAGAGTTGGAAGGAACCTCAAGGGTCATTATGTCCAACCCCCTGCTCAATGCAGGATTTACTAAACCATCTTAGACTGATGTCTGTCCGCCTCTTTTTGAAGACTTCCATTGAAAAAGAACTCCCCACCTCTCATGGCAGCCTGTTCCCTTCAATGATCACCCCTACTGTAAAAAAAAAAATTCTAATATCAAATCTGGATCTTCTCTCCTTCAGTTTTATTCCATTGCTTCTCGTGTTTCCATGTGCAAATGAAAATAAGGATGATCCCTCTACACTGTGACATCCCTACAGATATTTGTAGACAGCTATTATTCTTAGCCTTATTTTTTGCAAGCTAAACATTTCCAGATCATTTAACAGTTCCTCATAGGACAAACATTGCAGTCCACTTTCCATCCTGATAGCCCTTCTCTGAATTTGCTCCAGTTTTTCAACGCCTTTTTCAAAATGTGGTGCCCAGAACTGGACACAGTATTCCAGATGAGACCTGACCAAGGAGGAGTAAAGGGGGATAATTAGTTCATGTGATCTAGACTCTATACTTCTCTTAATACATCCTAAAACTGTGTTTGCCTTTTTTGCTGCTACATCACATTGTTGACTCATGTGCAGTTTGTGATCTATTAGTATACCCAAGTATTTTTCACACGTGCTATTGCTCAGTTAAATTCCTCCCATTCTGCTTTTCTTGCCCAGATGTAGAATCTTGCATTTATCCCTGTTAAATACCATTCTATTAGTCACTGCCCATTGTTCAAGCTTATCTTGATCCTTCTGAATCCTTTTTCTGTGTTATAGTAAGAATTATACTGTATGGAGCATTACAGGAGGCCATTATATACTGTATGAAGCACTATATGGGGACATTATTCTGTGTGGAGCAATATATGGGGCAGATTATAGTGTATGGACCATTATATAAGGCCATTATAATGTATGGAGGGCTATGTGGTGCCCATAATAATGTATAGAAGACTATACTGCCCCACCTAAAATGAAAAGGATTCTCAGGTTTCAGAAATACAAATAGATATCACTCATGTAATACAATAAGTAAGTTAAATCTCTGGCATTGAACTATACCTATAATTCTCTGCCGTATCGGAGCATCATGAATCATGGTATGTGGTAAAGGGGTCCACTGAGACTCTTTCCCCGGGGCCCACAAAAACCTGGAGCCAGCCCTGAACATAAGCCTTCACTTGTCCACTTCTGCCCATATCACAATCAATAACAAAAATATGTTTCAAATTTCTTTATTTGGAGTGGTGGAGGGGCACTTATTTTTTATGTCACTTTTCAAATCACATTCAATTTTAAACATACAGTAGCTGCATGGCTGATACCTTCGTAAGAAGACTAAACAGGATGATGGTCATAGTAGGTAATGCATTCAAGAAATTAGTTCACAATTTTTACATCCAGATGTCGGTTCGAAAATTTATGTTTCTAGAATATTTAATGTTACATTCTGTAATGTTGCGGGATTCACCTAAGATCATGAAACACTTCTGATATCATCTAGAAATACCTAGAATAACATATACTATCATTTCTAGCTAGACATTCTCCATTTTTTTTAAAATATCACATGTGCACTGTAAATGTAAATATAATCCAATGGCTTTGAGTATAGACAGCATTTTTTATATTTCTAATTAAATATATATTTTAAATATATGGCCTAGAGTGAAAATGGATTATTATATTTGGTTGGGCTTAGACGGCTGTCCTGCACAGAAGTCCTTTGTAATGTCCATTTAATTATTTATTTATTTTACACACTTATATAGCACTATTAATTCCACAGTGCCTTACAAACATTATCAGCACTGTCCCCATTGGGGCTCACAATTTAGATTACCTATTAGTATGTCTTTTGGAGTGTGGGAGGAAACCCTCACAAACACGGGGAGAACATACAAACTTCTTGCAGATGTTGTCCTTGGTGGGATTTGAACCCAGCTCTACAAAGCTGCAATGCTAACCACTGAGTCACCGTGTTGCCTAGTAGCGAATATGCCTTTTTCTGACCGCACAGAGAAAATTAAATTTGCTGTTGTTCCATTTGCATAGATTTAGAATAAAAGACTTATACTACGCAGTATACACTTTTTTTTATAAGGGAGTCAATGTACGATGTATGCCTCTATATACCTATGAAGTGCACGGGTAGCTTTATTCCATGGATATATTTTTCAGAAAATACTTCTGATGTATATATGTAACACAAAAAAAGATGAAAGCAGTGCTAAATCCTATCACTGCGTATAGCACATACCTACGTACATCTCAAGACGCAGTTAAACAAATGGAGAATCAATTAAAGAGCCTTCGAAAGAACACGCGTTCCTCATTACCAGCCCACGTAAACACATTTACGATCATCCAGGTGTCTGCATCATCTATACCAAATATCAAAAGGCTGACCAGCATTTCCAAGCAGAAAAAGACAAGTGTGAAGAGGTGCAGCTAAGAGAGACACTCTATATAACTAACAACCTAAAGCTGCACTCTAAAATGCTATAATGGGCAAACATTGAATATATAAAATTGGTGTCCAGTGCATTCTGGAGCTGCTGCATTTTTTCATTTTAAAGGGAACCTGTCAGGTGATTCACGATGCCTAAAACACAGGCAGCAAACGTTGCATACTCTTGTGTTTCAGAGGTAGAATATTTAGGAGATCCAGTAAAGGAGAGTGGCTGTAGTAAAAGACTAGTCAGAGAAAAGAACCTTGGCCAGCTCTTCCCAGTGATGCTCCAGGTGATTGACAGGTATCTCCCATGGAATAGCCCTGACCATGCTCGCCATCCATATCTTCAAAGTATACTTTCTCTGAAACACCGGAGAATGTGAACCTACTTCTGTCCGTTCTGAACAATGATGTGCTTCCATGACTGTAAGCTCGACGCCTCCAATTGCCTTACGGGAATACGCCTGATTGGCTAAAGCAGATGCCTGTCACAAGATTGAGGATGTGATAGGTTCTTTTCCTTAACAAATGAGAGCTTACCTTTCCTGTAGTACTGAGAAAGGTGGCTGCAGACTCATTGCATCCCCTCACATTTATAGACGGTCGGTGTTATAGGCACATTTTAGAATGTGGGAACATAAGATTTATACCTGTAAGAACATTAAAAGAATTCTTTGCTCTGAATCAAACTCATGATGTTAGGATAACATTACAACTCTGCTATAATGCAGTGTAATATGAGGTAGCCCTTACTTTCCTATCCCTCTCAATGTACGTAGACACACATGATTATATTTATCCCTGTAAAGCATGATCTGATATCAGTGATAAAATATTTATTTGTCTTTCATGCTACTTTTGCCTTTACCGTTAAATTTAGTTCACAAAACTCGAAAAAAACAAAGAATATGTTGAAGTGTGATTCAATGATAAAATCAGTAAGGGTGGAAGTTACTATCTTTCCTGGTACTTGAGTTTCAGCAAAAATCGACGTATTTGTAGCTGGCAGCCTGAGTCATAACTGCATGGAAAGAAAGGTAAGCCTGGGATTTATTACACACAAATGTTGTAGTTTGTAAGGAATATTCGGAGACATCCAGTCCACTATGAACGGTTTTCTCTGGATTTATACCACACTATGATTCATGATCACTGGTGAGAAAAAGCTGAAATTCTATGTCTACATGTAGTGGTAATACCTAGTACAAAACATACCACTGCCATCCTCAGCCAGAGAAGTGTATGTTCATGTCAACATTACATTTTTACAGAAACTTAAAGGGATTGTTTCCTTTCATATAAACTTCAACTGGGGCCAAGCATTAACAAATAACAAACCATGATGTACACACTCTGCCATTCCTGGGGTTTGAGATTGGCTGCAGTGCTTATGTCACATCGAAAGCACAGTAGCCAATCGGAAACTTCTATGGCACTGCCAGTGCTGACAGAATACCCCCTTCAGAGCCACTGAGATAACTGATTGGCTTCTGAGTCGTCAATGTGACATCAATGCAAAACACAGATGATTTTGACATAGACTCATCTGTGAACCCAGGGAAGGAGAAAATTCCCTTAAATTTAACCAGAAACTTTTAATCAATATAACGCAGGACATCATTATTAGGGTCTAATAAGTTATATGTGAATTAATAAATTATTCCTTGTGGGAAGGGGCTCTGAAGTTACCTCCAAGTAGTTTTTATTTTGGGGGGGTTGGAGATTTTGAGCCCTTTTGTATTATGGTCCTCTGATAATTCCACTAATAGATCACTTGTTAAGGCCCCGTCACACACAGCGATCTTGCTAGCAAGATCGCTGATTTTGTGATGCCACAGCGATCTTGCCAGTGAGATCGCTGTGTGTGACGGGGATCAGCCACCAGCCCTCCCCACCGTGTATCGCTGATCGTGCACTATCATCCTGGGCCATTTTTTTGATCGTTGCTCTCCCACTGGCCAGTGCGCATCACTGCGTGTGGCAGCGGGAGCCAACGATCAGCGAGGCTCCCAGTGCTCTAAGCAGGCGCTGGGAGCTGGTATCTAAGGTAAATATCGGGATACTAAGCGGCGCGCATCATTTAGTTACCCGATGTGTACCTTAGAAACCTGCATGCTCGCAGCTCCCGGCACTAGGAGGTAGGTTTCTAAGGTACTCATCGGGTAACTAAGTGACGCGCGCCACTTAGTAACATGATATTTACCTTAAATACCAGCGTCCTTGCTGGTGCTGATCACTGGTGAAGCTGCCTGTTTGACAGCCCACCAGCGATCATGTAGCAACACACCAGCGATCCTGACAAGTTCATATCGTTGTCAGGATCGCTGGTGAGTCGCTATGTCTGACGGGGCCCTTACTCTTATAAGTCTGAATATAGGAAGTGCCACACATTTCTGTTTTAGTTACTTTTTACTGTTTATTTGCTTAGCACTGAATTTCCTTCTTAATGAGTATGTGTCTTAATTAAATACATATTCTAGAAATCTCACTCTACCTTCATTTGAATTTCTAATTTGTAATAGTTAAGACCAAGTTATTATCAGGTTTCAAAACTAATTTGACATATTGTTAATTAAATATGAGCCAGCGACATGGGTGTAAAACAAAACGGCCCCAAACATTGATCTGTTTTTATATGCATGTATAAAAATAATTTGACATGTTATGCTGTGATGAAACAAATGGACACTAATTAAAAATTGCTACAGAAAAAAACTTCCAAGAAGAAGGCATTGACTGCAGAAAAGTGTCTTACTCTATATTTAGCTTTTTGTTCAAGGCAACAAACATTTACATTGCTGTAATGTACTGAAAAAAAAAATAAATTTCGCCATGGTTTTTGAAGTTTGATTTGCACAACAATGCAATGTGGTAATATTGATTCTGAATCATTATTCTCCTGGTCAGTATGATTCCATATTCCATACTTCTTTCACTTAATACAGAAATTTGTGAGAGCTATGTGAGAGTTTCTTTTGTTATTTCCATGGTGTGACCTGATGGTTGTATTGATCGCAATTTGGGGAACATATGGCATTTTAATCTATTTTTATAGCATTTTTTAGGGAGTTAAGGTGGCCAAAAAGCAGCAGTTCTTTAACCCCTTTACCCCCAAGGGTAGTTTGCAAGTTACTGACCGGGCCAATTTTTACAATTCTGACCACTGTCCCGTTATAAAGTAATAACTCTGAAACGCTTCCATGGATCCCGGTGATTCTGACATTGTTTTCTCGTGACATATTGTACTTCATATTCATGGTAAAATTTCATTGATATAACTTGCGTTTGTGAAAAAAATGGAAATTTGGTGAAAATTTTGAAAATTTTGCAATTTTACAACTTTGAATTTGTATGCCCTTAAATCACAGAGATACGGCACACAAAAAACTTAAGTAACATTTCCCATATGTTTACTTTACATCAGCACAATTGTGGAACCCCAATTTTTTTTTGTTAGGAAGTTATAAGGGTTAAAAGCTGACCAGCGATTTCTCATTTTTGCAACACCATTTTATTTTTACAGATCACATCACATTTGAAGTCACTTTGAGGGGTCTATATGATAGAAAATACCCCAAAAGATTCCATTCTAAAAACTGCACCCCTCAAGGTGCTCAAAACCACATTCAAGAAGTTTATTAACCTTTCAGGTGCATCACAGGAATTTTTTGAATGTTTAAAAAAAAATGAACATTTAACTTTTTTTCACAAAAAAAAAATTCAGATCCAATTTTTTTTATTTTACCAAGGTAACAAGAGAAATTGGATGCAAAAGTTATTGTGCAATTTGTCCTGAGTATGCTGATATCTGATTTTTTGGGGGGAACCACTGTTTTGGCGCATGGCAGAGCTCAGAATGGAAGGAGCACCGTTTGACTTTTTCAATGCAAAATTGTCTGGAATTCAGATTGGACACCGTGTCACGTTTGGAGAGCCCCTGATGTGCCTAAACAGTGGAAACTCCCCACAAGTGACCCCATTTTGGAAACTAGACCCCCCAGGGAACTTATCTAGATATGTGGTGAGAACTTTCAACCCCCAAGGGCTTCACAGAAGTTTAAAACGTACTGCCATACAATTAAAAAATCATATTTTTCCACAAAAATGATCTTTAACCCCCAATTTTTATTTTCCCAAAGGTAACAGGACACAAAAGTTATTGTGCAATTTGTCCTGAGTACGCTGATACCCCAGATGTGGGTGTAAACTACTATTTGGGCGCATGGCAGAGCTTGGAAGGGAAGCAGCGCCATTTGACTTTTTTGGCTGGAATTGAGATCGGACGCCATGTCACATTTGGAAAGCCCCTGATGTGCCAAAACAGTGGAAACCCCCACAAATGACACCATTTTGGAAACTAGACCCCCAAGGAACTTATGTAGATGTGTGGTGAGAACTTTGAACCCCCAAGGGCTTCACAGAAGTTTATAACATACAGCCGTACAATTAAAAAAATCATATTTTTTCCACAAAAATGATCTTTTCACCCCCAATGTTTATTTTCCCAAGGGTAACATGACCCCAAAAGTTATTGTGCAATTTGTCCTGAGTATGCTGATACCCCACATGTGGGGTAAACCACAATTTGGGCTCATGGCAGAGCTCGGAAGGGAAGCAGCGCCATTTGACTTTTTTGGCTGGAATTGGGATTGGACGCCATGCCACGTTTGGAAAGCCTCTAATTTGCCAAAACAGTGGAACCCCCCACAAGTGACACCATTTTGGAAACTAGACCCCCCAAGGAACTTATCTAGATGTGTGATGAGCACTGTGAACCCCCAAGGGATTCACAGAAGTTTATAATGCCTGGGAGTGAAAATAAAAAAATCATATTTTTTCCACAAACATGATCTTTTAGTCCCCAATTTTTTCATTTTGCCAAGGGTAACTGGAGAAACTGGATGACAAAAGTTGTCCAATTTGTTCTCAGTATGCTGATACCCCATATGTGAGAGAAAACTACTGTATGGCACAAGTTGGGGCTTGGAAGGGAAGTAGTGACGTTTTGGAATGCAGACTTTGATGGAATGGTCTGCGGGTGTCATGTTGCCTTTGGAGAGCCCCTGGTGTACCTAAACTGTTGAAACCCCCCACAAGTGACCCCATTTTGGAAACTCGACCCCCCATGGAACTTATCTAGATGTGTGGTGAGCACTTCGAACCCCCCAGTGCTTCACAGAAGTTTATAACGCCCTGGCATGAAAAGAACAAAATCATATTTTTTCCACAAACATGATCTTTTAGTCTCCAATTTTTTATTTTGCTAAGGGTAGCAGGAGAAATTGAATCACAGAAGTTGTTGCCCAATTTGTCCTGAGTAGGCTGATGCCCCATATGTGGGGGTAAAACACTGTATGGGCACATGGCAGAGCTTGGAAGGGAAGGAGAGCCGTTTGACTTTTTCAATGCAGAATTGGCTGGAATTGAGATCAGACGCCATATTGCGTTTGGAGAGCACCTTATGTGGAAACCCCCCAAATTCTAACTCCAACCCTAACCCCAACACACGCCTAACCCTAATCTCAGCCCTAACCCTCGCCCTAGCCCTAACCCTAGTCCCAAACCTAACCCTAATTCTAATGGGAAAATGGAAATAAATACAATTTTTTATTTTATTATTTTTCCCTAACTAATGGGATGGTAAAGGGGGGTTTGATTTACTATTTATAGAGAGTTTTTATGTTTGGCAGTGGTCACACGCTAAAAGACGCTTTTTATTGTAAAAATAGTTTTTGCATCACCACATTTTGAGAGCTATAATTTTTCCTTATTTTGACCCACCGAGTAATGTCAGGTCTTATTTTTTGCGGGACGAGTTGATGTTTTTATTAGTACCATTTTCGGGCACGTGACATCTTTTGATCGCTTTTTATTCCTATTTATGGGACGCAGAATGAACAAAAACCAGCATTTCATGAATTTCTTTTGGGGGGTGCGTTTACACCATTCCGCGTGTGGTAAAATTGATAAAGATATTTTACTCTTTGGGTCAGTACAATTACAGCGATGCCTCATTTATGTCTCTTTTTATGTTTTGGCGCTTTTATGCAATGAAAATAATTTTATTTAAAAATAATCATTTTTGCATCATTTTATTCTGCGAGCTATAACTTTTTTATTTTTTCACTGATGATGCTGTATGGCAGCTCGTTTTGTGCGGAACAAGATGACATTTTCGGCGGTATCATGGTTATTTATATCCGTCTTTTTGATCGCGCGTTATTGCACGTTTTGTTCGGCGGTATGATAATAAAGCATTGTTTTTTGCTTTGTTTTTTATTTTTATTTTTAAGGGGGTTTGCTAAAGGGGTTACTAATGGGACAGTTTTATAGGGCAGGGCGTTGTTGACATGGCGATACCAAATATGTGTACTTTTACTGTTTTTTTTCTTTTATTTACAAAAAATGAATTTATTAGGGAATATATTTTTTTATAAATTATTTTTACACTTTTTTTTTTCTTACTTTATTACATTGTCCCAGGGGGGAACATCACTGTCATGTGTCAGATTGCTGATCTGACACATCACACAGCGCTGTGACTGATCAACGATATGACAGGCGCTGCATAAGGCTTCCTCATGCCTGTGCTCTGCAGGCCATGAGGAAGCCGCCTCCCTGCAGGCCCCCGAAGGTCCCCGCGGCCATATTGGATCTGGGGACCTGCAGGGAAGGAGACCCCCATCGCAGCGCAGCACATCGCACTGTGCTTGGGGTCTCAGGGAAGCACGGAGGGAGCCCCCTCCCTGCCGATGCTTCCCTAATCCCACGGTAAACTACGATCATGTTTGATCGCAGTGTGCCAGGGGTTAACGTGCTGGGGGCGGTCCATGAACGCCCCTGACACATAGTGCCAGGTGTCAGCTGTGATAATCAGCTGACACTCGGCCGCGATCAGTGGCGCTCCCACCGTGAGCGCCGCTGATCGCTATGATATATTATCCCGTCCATGGGCATAGGGGCCAGGGTCACGTGGATGGGATAGTACGTCAGATGTCAGGAAGGGGTTAATTTAGATTTTTTTCTTATTACAGGGCTTTTCAATCAGCTTAATTAATTTTAGATTTTAATATATCAAACTTTTATTGATGCAGTAATACCAAATATTTTTCTAATAACTTTATTTTTAAAAAAGAGAAAATAGGGGTGATTAAAATGTTTAGATTTTATTTTGGGGTTTTTTTATATACTTTTGTTTCCTTGTTTAGTGTCAGTAATCAATCAATCACTTTTACTATGCACAGTAATATTGTCTCCTTGCTGCATATAGTGCAAATTTCTCCCATAGAGGGCAGATCATGGCTGAGATTCACATGACAATAGAGATGGTACCAACCCCTGGATGATATGATAACCCATCGGCGCCCTATGATTGCATCACAGGGGGCCTATGGGAGCTAGTGCCTACGATGTGAATGCTCATGCCAATGATTTGCAGTGGTATTTAAGTGGTTAAAACTACAGATGAGTGAATTTGTTCGGTTTTTGTCTCCGAATTTGATTTTGCCAAATTTGTTTGTGCCGAATGTATGTTTAGTGATCGGTTCCAAACATATTCGGTTATTTCAACTCCCATTGACTTTAATGATGTTTGGCTGTGTTCGAAGAATGTTGCTAAAACAATATTCGATGCAGATCATATTCGGAACCGAATCCAAGCAAATTCTCTCATCTCTAATTAAGACTATAGATTAAAACTTAGCTCTGCCCTGGTTTTTAGATACAGATGTCAACTATGTAATATACTGTACAATAGCAGACATCTTCCACGTGTGGTTAGAAATCAATTCTCCACACACGGGAACCCTCACAATCATGTACTTGTACATTATTTTGCGTTAAGGAGTTAAACATCTAAATTTCTCAATATGAGATAATGCTCAAAAAAAATTAGAGAAAAATCGAATACATTTAAATTGATCTAAAAAAGTTTTAACTTTCAAAATAATTTCATTTAAATTCGGCTGTGATTACTCTTTTTGGGGGAGGCTTAGTCATAGGGTGCTGTGTTCTCCGGCTTTTTCCTGGAAGTGATGACATTCTGTACAATCATGAGATGATTCTACATCATTAGCAATCAACCAATGGTTGAAGTGTCATGAATAACATACCATTTATGGGGCTTGATTTTCTTTGCTGTTGAGCATGTGTGGCCTGCTGTCTTGGCAAAACAACAGCTGATGCGTCAAAATTGTCAAGGACAAGAGGAATTTACAAGAGGCCAAGGAATGAAAGAAGTCAGTCCAGTCCTATAGGGGGAGGTGATTTCAGAGGCAACATACAGTAGGGAACAGTTGAACAAACTTACTCTACTAAATTCAGAGAGGTCAGCAAACAAGCTAATGGTTATGGAGCCTTCCCGACTTTCCATAACAGCTAATGTTGGGAGAAAAAAATTATTATGTTTGATGGATTTTAAATTCTCAATTTTTTTGCTATTCTTTGAACTAAGCCTCTTTTCCAATTGAAAGCACTTAAATGTTTGATCAAGCCTTGGAGTCGGGAGAGATAGCTGTGACCCAAACTAGTTTTCTTTTTTTGGTTGACGTCTAAGATTTATGACTACATTTAGAAATGTAACCAAACATAATGTAGAACATCGTAATTAGTATATTTTTACAAAACCCATGGTCTTGCCCTTAAATGATTTGTAATATTCAATTGGTTATTATTCAGAGATGGAAAATATGTGGAGTTGGAAAACCTTTTAATGCGCCGAATAGATTAAAATAGGTCACCTGTTATGATTGATTGGGAGTGAAGAGTAGAGACAAAGGTAGAAAGAAGTGGAAAAGTGCCTGGCTATGGCAAGGTGAATAACAACAAATAACACTTTATTACTTTGTATTCATCTATTCCTTACAGATCTTTTGTTGCTATATGTTATTCTAAATCAATGACTTTCAAAGGAACAATCAAAGACAAGAAGGGTCCAAAGCACTATATGACGTAGATAAGAAAAATAGCTAAACTACCTTCTTGCTTCAGATATTTCTCTCACGTTTACTGCTTTACACCTCACAAATGTACAATTAAATATAAAGTTAGACTGTTGGAAATATGTCTAAAACTATGTATATTTCTTGAGCATAGCTACCTTTGCCACAGTCATCTAAGTGATGTATAGAATATGTATTTGTTTCCAGCCAAGTGATTGCTAACATTATGGAGCAGTATATGGATTGTTGCATAGCACTTCTTTGTTCTATCCATACTAATACAACATTATCAAGACCATCTGATCCATCTACATGACTTCAGCTTGACACTTCATCTGTTTATGTGACAGTGGTTACTCTTTTCTATTCGTTTTCAATGTTCCTGGTGCATTGGAGATAACAGATCTGTGCACTGTAATACCGGTAAAGTCTCCAAAGGGCCTCATAAAATGGAGGTTTATTACTGGAGTGTACGTACTACAGCTATTTCTCTCCTGATACAACGATTGTCTAGTCAGGCAAAAGGAATACAGTAGTCACAAAAGAAATGCTCATAGATTGACATATCCTGCTATGTACACTAAACTCAAAATGGGGGATTACTTAACTTGCACTTCTCTATCTCCCTGCATAACATGATTTCATCTATAATTCTTACAGCAGTGAAAGTAATGTTTCATCAATTACTTTTCTATAGATGTTGAATAAAGTTCTATATGGTTGAAGTGAATTAAAATACAAATTATAATACAAATTATTCTGGATGACCCTAACCCATCCAATGAACTAGCTGTATCTATGCAAGGGAATAAAAAGCCATAGGCTCTAGAGTTGAGCGACTTTAGTCAGATTGGGTTTCATGAAACAAAATTCGATTCAGATGAAACTGGTCCGACTAGGGCAAAAAAAGTCAGAGTTTCGTCCAAAACCCGACCCCAATGAAAGTCAATGAGGAATAAAAGTCGGCATTGAGTGGATGAATGTCATCTGCTCAATGCTGACTTTTATTTCCCATTGACTTGCATTGGGGTCGGGTTTCAGACGAAACTCTGACTTTTTTTGCCCTAGTCGGACCAGTTTCATCTGAAATGAATTTTGTTTCATGAAACCCGATCCGACTAAAGTCGCTCAACTCTAATAGGCTCCACTGCTGCATAAGGAACATATATGTTGAATTATGCAGAATTAGGATCTGTTTCAAAGATTGGATGCACATGAAGCCATTATTAGATAAATCATCACACCAGGGTTTGTTTGTTTTTCAGCACTGGAATGGCGCTTTATATGTAAGTCCACACATACTCAACCTCCTGCGTCTTCACTGTTTTTTGGCACTGCTCCTGTCCAACTCTGTCATCTTGTGAGCGCATCTTCTGACTGGCCGAAAGTCAGAAGATAAATCACAAGCTCTAAATAAAAGTCTAGGAGAGCCAGAATGAAGCTGTCATAAACTAGTATTGAAAAGTGACCTACCTGCTGCTCCATGAAACACTGGAGAAGCCGGCAGATCACTTTTTGATGGAAACCAATGGCACCAGCTGCAAAAAACAGATGACAACACCTGAAGGTGAGTGTCAGGCAGGGAGCAGGCGACTTACAATTAAAGCACCACTCCAAGTATTTAGTTAAGGGATGTAAATGACTGCGTGCATTTCATTTCATGTTATGTTACTGCATTATGCATTATTAAAATGTAATAAGACCTATCTAAATGTCACCTTGCCAAGGGCAATATAAAAACAAAGGACTAGTGATTATTTGTAAAGTTGTAATCATTGAATATTTTGAGCTGAGCAATCTGCAAAAAAAAGTATTTAAAAATTGTGACAAGCAAATTTATGAAAATTTGATTAGGTAAAATTTGTTTATATTCATCCAGTAAATGTGATGCCTTCATCCTGAATTGAAACTTTGCCAATGAGGTGAAGATATTAGAAAATGAAACAAACATTATACTCACCTTTCACTACCTACTATTTCACCTCTTATGCCGCTGCAACTCCACAGTCCTCCTCTGTTTTTTGGGTAATCCATTCTGGCACAGTTGTCTTCACGTGGTCACATGGTGGGCAGCGCAATGGCCTCAGATTGGTCTCAAACAATCCAACAATCTACACATGACCAATTAAAATAAATAACAAGCCTCTGATTTAGCCTCAGCTCATAATGTATTGTTGAACAGACCTAAAACTGTCACAAAGTGTGGTGAGCTGTGGTAGTGAAAACAAAATAAAAACAAGTGAGAAAAGGTAAGCATAAAACTTTTCTTCTTGCAACCACTTCTCAGACCTCAAAAGTACCAGGCAAAATAATGGCCCACTGATTGCTTGATACATGCAAATATTTGTATTTTGGCTTATCAGTTTTTCTAAAAACTTGTATAAATTGATCTCAAATTGATTTGTTTATATTTACTTACAATAACTAACCAATGAGCTCAACAAACCAAATAACAGCTCAAATTGTCTGCAAGGCTTGGTGTACTTGCATTTCCAGAGTGTACTTAGCGGTAACTGAGTAAGCACAAAATGCAATAAACACCATGAAGTACTTTACTATTTTCCATTATTGCAAAATAGTTGGAATTATATTCCTCTAAAACACTGAGAATGTTCCCTTTTCATCCCATTTGGTTATGTTTTCTTTAAAGGGTAACTAACTTTTCATAATAAGCTGCTTGGTGTATGAACATGAGAAATACCTACATTTTCACTGATTTTCCCCTCTGCAGGCTCTTTCTTAATTTGGTATTGTCTTTGAGTTGGAGAAAGGCAATTAGACACTGTGTGTCTCCACTACACAGCATGCAGAGGTATTCCTGCTCCTCATTCCTGAGCAAAAAGACAGAAGAAGGAGCAGGATGGAAAAGATTCTACAACTGTACTGAGCCATGAATATGTAATGCACTACCTCTGAAGTGAGGTAGAGGATTTGCTAGAAAGCACAGCATCATCTTTCCGTGTCTCCCACTGCTTCTTTTCTCATTTTACACCTAAATCCTCCTACCTTCTGCCCTCTCCATAGAGTACAATCAAGTGTATAACTTATAAAGGTATAACTTGATACTGGCATGGCAGTCGAACTCATCTTGACCCAGAAGAAGTTGAGCTATTTTTTTCAGAGATGATGATGAGTTCAGAAAGCTGGATAAGGGAGAGTTAGCCTGGGGAGCAGTGGATCATAAAAAGAAGCAGATATCTCTGGTAAGACATCGCCCATTTCTTATAATTGCCTGTTCCACTGCAAAGTTTGTTGAAAATACAGTTACCTTTTCAGTATGAAATATTGTTCTGCTTCTCAATACATCTCCCTTACTTTTTTATGTTTAACCCAATTTTTTAGTTTATACTTGTACTGTATAAAGTAAGCCTATGTTCATATATAACATATATATAGATTTTCTGTTTGAATTTTCATCCGGAATACATCATATACATTCTCCAGACATTAGAAATGGAGCCGAGTGTGAATTTTTAAATCCCCAGCATGTAATTTAGAGAGCAGAATGGTGATAGATTTTTCGCAGATATTCCCCATTGAGTTAAATAGGGAATTCAAAATCCACAGCAAAGCACAATTATTACAGATTTTGCTGTGGAATATTTGTGGATCTACAGCAAAATCTGCAACATTAGGAATCAAACCACTTTCCTTATCATTGCTTACCTATTTTGCTGTTCATATAGTAAAGCCAGCCTGGCACACTTCTCTTAGGGCTCATTCAGACCTTATTTTTTCACATGCAATTTCTATCCATGTTTGTTTATGCATAGAACTCTTACCTTTTATAGCCTATGTGTCTTTACATGGCTGTCTATTTTGGGGCCAAAACATGCAGACATGTCCAATTTTGATCCAAGATCAATAAAAGTCTATGTTCTTGAAAAATTGGACAGCACTTGGATGCAATCCTGGCGCCATCCAGGTTTGATAAGAGAGTCTTAAAAATATTTATTGTATGCATAAAACTGATGCATCTCTGATGGTAAAAATTAACACAACTATCAAAGACTGTTGAAAGTCTGTTTGATTATTGCACATGACAAAAGTCACTTAAATATGGAAATATAAAATCAGTGGTTTACCTTACAAAATGTGCATGCTGTTAAAAAGGTTCAATTTTTTTTCTCCCTTTGTTATAGCATTTCAATATCAAACCCAAGCATGCCACCGAAATACAGCAGCCTGTTGCGGGTGCTCGAATTTGGGACCAAAACTAATAAACTTTTCTTTTCTCCTTAACTTACAAAAAATAAATTACAATATATGGAAAAAGGAAAAAGCAGATTTAATAGTGAATTTAACAATCGTACACAGAAGCACAATACAACTGGCTGTTATCGCAAGTTACTTTCCCCTAACATAGTGCTTTATGGTTATGCACATTGAAATTTTTTGCTAAGGGTGTAGGGAAGTTCAAAAATAAAAAAGGTTAGGGTCTTAGAAGGCAAATTTAACAACCATATGCACCACAACTAAACTGCTACCTGCTGTCACAAATCACCTACCGTGTATGTACCTAACAAACAATTTTGGGTTAGGTTTTTTAGTTAGGGATTGTTATAGTGTTTTAAAAGCAAGAAATAAAAATTTGAAAGCATTGTACACACAATTGACTTTTTGCATACCTTTTCGAATGTTCTAATTTTCCAACCTTACACCCTACAAACACACTATGGACTGTTGCTGGATTTTAGGGCTGTGCTTTTACTTCCTCTCATATGTTGTTACATGTTCCATTTTGAGCAGGTGGAATTATGCTACTTTAACCAAAAAGTGAATGAATAAAAAATTATTAGAGTAAATGGCGACATTTAACAGTGCCTGTCTATTTTGGCACACTTGATTATATTGTCAAACTGGAGGATCATACATAAAGCACCAAAATTATGGCCAGGCTTGTGTTGCGTCATCCATTATTTGAACCATGCTTTGCATTGTTGGTTGGTTGCTTGTTTTCCAGAGTTGATTAAGTATGATGACAAATTTTGGCAAAGGATTTAAATGTTAGGCTGGAGTCACACTGCCGAGTTTCTCATGCGATAATTGCATCACATAGCATGGACTGGCCGGCACCTCTCCTGACCTGAGCATGACAGCATGATGGATTACTATGCAGCTGTCAAGCTCAGGTCAGGAGAGGTGCCGGCCAGGGCAAGTTTTACGATCCGATTCTCAGACGAAAAATATGCCAGTGTGTCTCTGCCCTTATACTTTTTTCCGAAATGTATGTTAAACCAAAACATGGCAAAAAACATGGCACCTTGAAAAAAAAAACGCCCATACCAAAACAATAGTATTAGTATTAAACCCAGGCTTCAACTTGCCTACTTCGTCTCTGGCAAGTAAATCAGTAAGGTGGAGGCTATAATTTAATATACAGTCATATTTGAATGTGTTGGCACCCTTGAAACTCTTCCAGAAATGAAGCATTTCTCCCAGAAAATGCTGCAATTACACATATTTTGTTATACACATATTTATTTCCTTTGTTTGTAATGAAACAACACAAAAAAGAGAACAAAAGGCAAACTGGACATAATTTCAAATAAAACTCCAAAAATGAGCAGGACAAAAATTGTTGGCACCTTTCCAAAAGTGAGGCTAAAAAACTTTGTTTTGAGCATGTGATGCTCGTTCAAACTCACATGTGGCAAGTAAACATTGTAGGCAATGTGAAATTCACACCTGATTGACACTACATAAAAAGGGCAGAAATGGACTCAATCTTTGCATTGTGTGTCAGTGTGTGCCACACTAAGCATGGAGAACAGAAAGAGAAGAGAACTGTCTAAGGACTTGAGAACCAAAATTGTTGAACAATATTAACAATCTCAAGGTTACAAGTCTATCACCAGAGATTTTAATGTTCCTTTGTCCATGATGCTCAACATAATGAAGAAGTTTACAACACATGGCACTGTAGCTAATCTCCCTGGAAATGGAGGACAGAGAAAAATTTATGAAAGGATCGTCTGCATGGTGGATAAGCAGCCACAATCAAGTTCTAAAGAAATTCAAGCTGTCCTGCAGGCTCAAGGAGCATAAGTGTCAGCGTGAACTATCAATCCATGCTTGATTAAAATTAAATTAAATTCTATGGCAGGAGAACCAGGCAGACCCCACTCCTGAAACATAAAAATAGCTAGGCTGCAGTTTGCCAAAATGTACATGAATAAGCCAAAATACTTATGGGAAGGTGTCTTGTGGACAGATGAGACAAAGATAGAGCTTTTTGGTAAAGAACATAATTCCACTGTTTACCGAAAACAGCATGAGGCCTACAAAGAAAAGAAAACAGTACCTATAGTCAAATTTGGTGAAGGTTAAAAGATGTTTTGAGGTTGTTTTGCTGCCTCTTGCACTGGGTGCCTGGAATGTGTGCAAGGCATAGTGAAATCTGAAAATTACCAAAGGATTTGGGGCCTCAATGTAGAGTCCAGTGTCAGAAATCTGATATATACAGCTAACATGTGCGTGCAACATCTGTGGGTGGAATTGTGATCCACTTGTGGCTGTTAACTAGTTACATGCTGCTGTCAATCTCTGGCAGCAGAATTTAATTAGCACTTACAGGAAGTGCGTCAGATATCCCGCCCATTGGTGACCCCGTCACATGATCGCGGGACACAGAGAGGTCGGCATGACAACCAGAGGTATCCAGCATACCTCTATGGTTGTCATAACCGGATTGCTATGAGAGCCACCTGTTGGTTGGCACTCATAGCCTGTGAGCATTTCTGCTTCACACAGGCGATCTTATCATCGCCTGTGTGTAGCAGAGCCAATCAAAGTAATGCAGATTCTAGCCTCCCATGGAGACTATTGAAGCATGCAAAAAGTGAAAAAAGTTTTTAAAAATATAAAAAAAATAAAAGTTCAAATCACCCCCCTTTCGCCCCACAATAAAACAATAAAAAATAAATATACACAAATTGGTATCACCGCGCTCAGAGTCACCCGATCTATCAACATAAAAAAAGAATTCACCTGATTGCTTAACGGCATAACAAGAAAAAAGTCAAAACGCCATAAATAAGTTTTTTATGTTACCATAATATTGCAATAAAGGGCGATCAAAAGATCATATCTACACCAAAATGGTATCTTTAAAAACACCAGCTCGGCACACAAAAATAAGCCCTTAACCAGCCCCAGATCACAAAAAAAGGAGTTGCTACAGGTATCAGAAAATGGTGCAATTTTAAAAAAAATTTCAACAAAATGTGAAATGTTTTTTCATAACTTAAAAAAAAAGAACCTAGACATGTTTGGTTTCTAGGAACTTGTAATGACCTGGAGAATCATAATGGCAGGTCAGTTTTAGCATTTAGTGAAAATCGTAAAAGCAAACAAACTGGAATTGCACTTTTTTTTTGCAATTTTACCGCACTTGGAATTTTTTTTCTCATTTTCCAGTACACGACATATTTAAACCAATGGTGTTGTTCAAAAGTATAACTTGTCTCACAAAAAAAAACCCTTGCATGGCCATTTTGACCAAAAAATAAAAAAGTTATGGCTCTGGGAAGAAGGGTAGCAAAAAATGAAAATACAAAGACATAAATTCCTCTGGTCGTTAAGGTGCTAATTTTGAAACATGCTAAATTCTTCCTAAATCAAAATCTACAGTATTGTATTCTATACAAAGCATCTAATTTTCAAAACATCTCACAATTCTCACTTGCTTTGTAATTTTTGATGAAATTTATTTTTTTGTGCCCATATCTGAGGTTATTTTCCCTGGTAGCACTATATGCAACTCTCTTGTGTAATGTGATTTATAAAGCCAAAATTCTTAGATTTCCATAAATGAAATTCTCTTATTTAATATTCTCAATTTTTGTTGAAATTTTTAAAGAGTTTTTGGGACAGGTGAATTACCAGGGTAAGCTGTATTTCACGCTCGGTGAACCTATTGCAGAGCAGACTAGAGTTGAGCAAAACCGGTCGAAAAATTTCAAAAGTCGCCGACTTTTGGCAAAGTCGGGTTTCATGAAACGAAACCCGACCCTAGGATGAGGTCGGCCACGAGGTCGGCGACTTAAGCGCCAAAGTCGCGTTTCAAAAGTTTGTTTTGCGCTCTTTTTCAGCCAATCAGGATCCACGGACACTGTGGGCAACGTGATGACATAGGCATGGGTCACCACCATCTTTCAGAAGGGCATGCAAGTGATTGGCTTGCTTTGGTGGGCATCACAGGGGGTATAAAAGGGCGTGCACGCCGACCGCCATGTTATTCATGCTGATCTCAGCATAGGGAGAGCTGCTGCTGCTGCGGATTTTGTAGGGAGAGCGTTAGGCAGGGAAGAAGACACCAAAAACTGCTTCTGCTGCTAGCGATTTTGCCTGTACAACACACCAGTCACTGTGTGTGCAGTGCAAGTGGAGGCTATATTTTGCTGGATCAGCGGTGTTGGTTGTTAGGTTGCCTTCTAAGGCTTACTGACGGCTGCATTGCTGTTTACCCACTGCTCTGCAAACTGCTTTTTTAAAAGCAATCCCAATTTTTTTTTTTGTCCTGGTGAGGTACTGAGCATGCATTTTTTTCACACCATACAGCGGTGCACACTCCTCACACAGAACCGTGTAACGGCTGTTATCACAGTCACAGTGAAGCTATCTGTGTGTCACTCTGTAAGGATAAGTCGAGGACATGTTCCGGTCTTACAGGCCTGCATCTTCTAGTTTTGTCTAGCTTTCAAACAGTTAAATATATTTGCTGTTTGATCACATTCAAAACTATGGAGAGACAGCGTGTGTCAGTCCGTATACTTAAAAAACACGGAGCTTGACAATTTTACGTACACCGGACAGCCGTGTACGTGCACGCTCCTCTCTCAGTACCGTGTAACGGCTGTTATCACAGCCACAGTGAAGCTATCTGTGTGTGACTCTGTAAGGATAAGTCGAGGCCATGTTCCGTTCTTACAGACCTGCACCTTCTAGTTTTGTCTAGTTTTCAAACAGTTAAATATATTTGCTGTTTGATCACATTCAAAACTATGGAGAGACAGTGTGTGTCAGTCCGTATACTTAAAAAACACGGAGCTTGACAATTTTACGTACACCGGACAGCCGTGTACGTGCACGCTCCTCTCAGTACCGTGTAACGGCTGTTATCACGGCCACAGTGAAGCTATCTGTGTGTCGCTCTGTAAGGATAAGTCGAGGACATGTTCCGTCCTTACAGACCTGCACCTTCTAGTTTTGTCTAGTTTTCAAACAGTTAAATATATTTGCTGTTTGATCACATTCAAAACTATAGAGAGACAGCGTGTGTCAGTCCGTATACTTAAAAAACACGGAGCTTGACAATTTTGCGTACACCAGACAGCCGTGTACGTGCACGCTCCTCTCTCAGTACCGTGTAACGGCTGTTATCACGGCCACAGTGAAGCTATCTGTGTGTCGCTCTGTAAGGATAAGTCGAGGACTTGTTCCGTTCTTACAGACCTACACTCTAGGGAGATTCCTATTCTGCCCAATTCTATATACACCTTGTAGCTTGTCATACACTAGCCAATTTCTGCCTGTGACATAGCGCTGTGATATTCAGTGGGCCTCACACAATCCAAAAGTGTTCAGTGTCCACAAGTGTGTGCAGAAATTCAAAATCTCCGTTATCCTCTAGTGACATTTTTCACACCTGCGACATCGAGCCTGTGACATAGCGCTGTGATATTCAGTGGGCCTCACATAATCCAAAAGTGTCCAGTGTCCACAAGTGTGTGCAGAAATTCAAAATCTCCGTTATCCTCTAGTGACATTTTTCACACCTGCGACATCGAGCCTGTGACATAGCGCTGTGATATTCAGTGGGCCTCACACAATCCAAAAGTGTCCAGTGTCCACAAGTGTGTGCAGAAATTCAAAATCTCCGTTATCCTCTAGTGACATTTTTCACACCTGCGACATCGAGCCTGTGACATAGCGCTGTGATATTCAGTGGGCCTCACACAATCCAAAAGTGTCCAGTGTCCACAAGTGTGTGCAGAAATTCAAAATCTCCGCTATCCTCTAGTGACATTTTTCACACCTGCGACATCGAGCCTGTGACATAGCGCTGTGATATTCAGTGGGCCTCACACAATCCAAAAGTGTCCAGTGTCCACAAGTGTGTGCAGAAATTCAAAATCTCCGTTATCCTCTAGTGACATTTTTCACACCTGCGACATCGAGCTTGTGAAATAGCGCTGTGATATTCAGTGGGCCTCACACAATCCAAAAGTGTCCAGTGTCCACAAGTGTGTGCAGAAATTCAAAATCTCCATTATCCTCTACTGACATTTTTCACACCTGCGACATAGAGCCTGTGACATAGCGCTGTGATATTCAGTGGGCCTCACACAATCCAAAAGTGTCCAGTGTCCACAAGTGTGTGCAGAAATTCAAAATCTCCGTTATCCTCTAGTGACATTTTTCACACCTGCGACATCGAGCCTGTGACATAGCGCTGTGATATTCAGTGGGCCTCACACAATCCAAAAGTGTCCAGTGTCCACAAGTGTGTGCAGAAATTCAAAATCTCCGTTATCCTCTAGTGACATTTTTCACACCTGCGACATCGAGCCTGTGACATAGCGCTGTGATATTCAGTTGGCCTCACACAATCCAAAAGGGTCCAGTGTCCACAAGTGTGTGCAGAAATTCAAAATCTCTGTTATCCTCTAGTGACATTTTTCACACGTGCGACATCGAGCCTGTGACATAGCGCTGTGATATTCAGTGGGCCTCACACAATCCAAAAGTGTCCAGTGTCCACAAGTGTGTGCAGAAATTCAAAATCTCCATTATCCTCTAGTGACATTTTTCACACCTGCGACATCGAGCTTGTGACATAGCGCTGTGATATTCAGTGGGCCTCACACAATCCAAAAGTGTCCAGTGTCCACAAGTGTGTGCAGAAATTCAAAATCTCCGTTATCCTCTAGTGACATTTTTCACACCTGCGACATCGAGCCTGTGACATAGCGCTGTGATATTCAGTGGGCCTCACACAACCAATAGTGTCCAGTGTCCACAAGTGTGTGCAGAAATTCAAAATCTCCGTTATCCTCTAGTGACATTTTTCACACCTGCGACATCGAGCCTGTGACATAGCGCTGTGATATTCAGTGGGCCTCACACAATCCAAAAGTGTCCAGTGTCCACAAGTGTGTGCAGAAATTCAAAATCTCCGTTATCCTCTAGTGACATTTTTCACACCTGCGACATCGAGCCTGGGACATAGCGCTGTGATATTCAGTGGGCCTCACACAATCCAAAAGTGTCCAGTGTCCACAAGTGTGTGCAGAAATTAAAAATCTCCCCTGTCCTATAGACACCTTGTATCTTGTTTTACATTACTATATAGTTTGTTGGATTTTGTCTACATTTCTACCAAAAATGAAGAAGGCTGGTGGAAGAGGCCGTGGAATTGGGCGGGGGTTAGCAGCTGGTAATGATGGTGTTGGTGGTGGATCTGATGGTAGTGGCAAAAGCAAAATAGGACCGAATGCAGGAGGTGTTGAGCCTGTGCCATCGTCTGGCTCCAAAAGGCCTCGAAGGCTTAGTTTTCTAGGAGTTGGCAAACCGCTTTTAAAGCCAGAGCTTCAGGAAAGTTTTGTCTTACATTGCTGACTCAGCCTCCAGCTCTATCGCCTCCTCTTCTGAAGTTGTAAAAAATGAAATCACTGAGTCGTCATTGGAGGCTCATGTTCATGAACCACACCTTTCCTTTTGTCCTTCACCCCAACCAAGATTGAAGGATGACGCAGGCCATACTACTGATTACTCCATGGAGCTGTTTTCACATACCATGCCTGGATTATCAAGTGAAATGGTGAATTACCCAGGCCAAGATGAATCTGACATGGAGTGCACTGATGCACAGCCACTGATAGATGATTCTGCTGGTACATTCACTCAGAGCACTACATTGTCCTCGCAGTGTACAGAGCCAGATTCTGACCCTGATGAGACTCAGGTGCAACTTCCCGCACACTATACCACCATACACGGTGACACAGAGGAAGGTGCACATGACATTGAAGAGGAGGTGATGGATGACCCAGTTGTTGACCCTGATTGGCATCCATTGGGGGAAGAGGGTGCTGCTTCCTATAGCTCAGATGAGGAGCAGGAGCATCCACAGCAGACATCGACATCGCAACAGCTGTTATCTGGCAGGCCCGGAGCACTCCAAAGACAGGTTCCAAAAATCAAAAGAGTTGCTGGACAGCTTGTCCAGAGGGTCAAAATATCTCAGCGTGCTAGGCTGCAAAATGTCTGCCAAAGTAGGAAGAGTGCAGTGTGGCACTTTTTTGAACTAAAACCTCATGATCAGGCCAAGGTTATCTGTAAGAAGTGCGCAAAGACCTTTAGCCGAGGGAAAAATCTGAAAAATTTGAATACCAGTTGCATGCTTAGACATTTAACCAGCATGCACTTGCAAGCGTGGACACAACACCAAACCTCAAGTACCACATGTGCAACTGATCACAAAGAAGGTAGTCAGCAACGCTACATTGTTTCCCCCACTGTAAGCCCACCGGTTAGCACAGCAGCAAATGTTGAGGTGTCGTTGCAAGGCCACAGCAGTCAGGGAATCCCACTGTTATATCAACAAAAGACTGAATCTAGGCCATCAGAAAGAACACCAACTCCATCACCATCATCAACCCTCTCTCAGTCCGCCCTGTCCACCGCTACTTCCATCATATGCAGCTCTCAAGTCCAGCTCACCCTCCCAGACACTATGAGTAGGTCAAGAAAGTACTTAGTCTCTCATCCGCGTACACTGGGTTTGAACGCCCACATTGCCAAACTAATCTCGTTAGAGATGATGCCCTATCGGTTGGTGGAAAGCGCAGCTTTCCGCGAACTCATGGCCTATGCAGTACCACGCTATGACCTACCCAGTCGCCACTTCTTCTCTCGCAAAGCCATCCCAGCCCTCCACCATCATGTGAAAGACCGCATTGTCGATACAGTCAAGCAGTCAGTGAGTGGAAAGGTGCACCTCACAACTGATGCATGGTCCAGTCGGCATGGCCAGGGCCGTTACGTGTCCATCACTGCGCACTGGGTTAATGTGGTGGATGCAGGGTCCACAGGGGACAGCGGTGGTGGGACAGTGCTGCCTAGCCCATGGTATAGGAAACAGTTGGCTGTAGGCGTTCGACCCTCCTCCTTCTCCTCCTCCTCCTCCAGAAGCGAAAGCTTGTCCACAGAGCGCAGTCGAACGAGCACTCCATCTGTAGCTGCCACTGTTGCACACGAGGTGTCCCCCTATCGAGCAGCTAGTGGAAAGCGTCAGCAGGCTGTGTTGCAGATGATGTGTTTGGGCAACAGACACACAGCCGAGGTCCTGGCCGAGTACTTTCAGCGACAAACTGAGTCATGGCTGGGCAGTGTACATCTTGAGGCAGGCAAGGTAGTTAGTGATAACGGCCGTAATTTTGTGGCAGCCATAGCCCTTTCAAAACTCAGCCACATACCTTGCTTGGCTCACACCTTGAACCTGGTGGTGCAGTGCTTCCTCAATAATTATGCGGAGTTAACAGCCCTGCTCCAGAAGGTGCGAAGACTGTGCGCGCACATCCGCCGTTCGCCTGTACACTCCATTCGTATGCAGAAGCTGCAGCGATTGCTCCACCTTCCCACTGAGGCCCAGCCACTGCTGGATGATGCTGCTGGTACATTGACCCAGACCACTACATTCCCCTCGCACTCTACCCAGCCAGAATCTGACCCAGAGGAAACTCAGGCTCCCCTTCCCGCATACTATACCACCTTACACGGTGACAGAGAGGAAGGTGCAGATTAAAGTGCAGGTTCCTTGAGCAGGTGGGGGGGCATACTCATGGGCGATGGCACTGGCACAGGGCACCGCATAGTACGCAAAAGTGTCTCTGCCGGTGGGAGGGCCTAAACAGCCAAGTGCAGTGAGATGGAAGATGGGGACGACAAGGAGTTCAGAGTAGTGCAGGGATTCCCTAGCAAGGAGACTTATGTCATTGTTTTCAATGTTGGGACAGCAATTTTTGGGGAGCACTATACTCTGGTGAATGATATATGGGGCCCACCATACCCTGGAGCATTCCAAAGGTGGACATCAGACACTGGAGCAGCATTTACAGGGCCCATTATACACTAGAGCAGTAGAAATGGGGCCCATTATATATGGAGCATTATTTGGGCCCATAAGACAGTGGAGCTTCATCCATTGGGACCAACATATACTGTAGCATTATGTGGAGCTCATCATATACGGTTTCAAACATTATATGGGAATAATGATTCCGTATGGAGAAATATATGGGCCTCATTACTCACTAAGCGCTGGCCATAATACTGTATGGAGTTATATACTGTCCGTTTTTGGAGGTATTGGAGAATTTAAAATGGATATCAGTCATGAGATGTAAGAAGTGAAGTATTTTTCATTGTACTATACTGCTATTTCTCTGCCGTATCGGAGCATCATGAGTTGTGGTATGTGTTAAAGGGGCGCTCTTTGGCCCTGGGCCCACAAAAACCTGGAGCCAGCCTTACCCCCCCACAACTGTAGCCAAATAACCCCCATTTTTCAGTGCGTAACTAGTATTATGAAGTTAATTAAGGTTGAGAAGCTTCAGTAACAAGAATTTATGCTTTTGGCATTCAAATGGGCACTTTTGGTGTGTTTCCTGTCCTCCTCTCACTGCCGACTTTAATTCTCCATTGACTTACATTGGGTTTCGTGTTTCGGGACGACCCCGACTTTTCCCTATAGTCGGCCGATTTTGCTCGACCCGACTTTTGGAAAAGTTGGGTTTCATGAAACGAAACTCGACCCTAAAAAAGCAAAAGTCGCTCAACACTAGAGCAGACAGCTAATGACTGCATGTTTGACCAGAGGAACAATGTTTGCTCCCTGCAGTAATAAACTTTAACTAAATTATTGGAAATCTGTAGTGCAGCTTTACTGTAAAAACTGTTTCATTTTTGCCAAAATTGTGAATGATTTTTTTGGGCGGCACTGCTTCAAATGTGCCAAAACTAAACTAGATTAGACCAGAAGTTTTAGCTGCTTCTGCACAATCCTGATGCACATCAGCAAAGAGTTGCACCATATGAATAAACAGTGTAAGTTATACCTGCATTGTGGTCCTCAGTAGATGCCCTGAGCCATGATCCCATCAACTTTTGACAGATTGGACCAGTGGCTATAACTAATCCAGCTTAAGATAGCATTTAGCTTCCTGTGTACTATGAGAGAAGGGATTCAGCATGACCAGTGGTTTTGTTTCACACAAGCAGACCAGTGTGATGCCAGTCACTATCCACGGACAGACTGTGAGGCTGAGAAGTCAGACATTCCAGGGTCAGTTCCAAGAGTGCACATAGATAACCAAGGGAAAAGACAAAGGTGTAAGTCAGGCAACTGTCCAAGGATCAATAAAACAGGAAATAGTGGATCAAGCAAAAGGACAAGACAAAGGGGTAGTCAGAACATGATCCAAAGGGTCAGGCAGCAGAAGATCAGAACTACAGAGCAACAGAATCAAACAAACACTCACCAGGAAGAACAAAGTACGTCTGGAAGGGATTAGGGGCAGACAGCTAAGTATAATAGCTTGGGCAATCTCCAGAATACAGAACACCTGGAGAAAGTCCCACAACTCCCAGTCACAAATTGGACAGCAGAGCTGTCAATCAAAACACCAATAGCTCAGCACACCCATAATAAGATTGGACACCTGAGCTGTCAATCAAAACACTGATACATCAGTATGACCCAGTTTCCATAGGACAGCATAATAATCACTCACTGAGCGGAGGAATTGTGACAATCAGGTTAACCGTAGAAAGCATGGAAAACCTAATTTTTGTCAAAACTAATCATACATGGTTTAGTGCTGACTGTCATTCACCTGTGGCTGATGCCAATGATTAAATATCATGTATACATCTACTAGCCTGACTGTCTGTCATGAGCGCTTCAGAGGTGACAGGCTATCATCCTGCGTCAGGCCTCAGAAGGTCTGAGCGCCTGTCCATACAGACTGCTCCCTGAACCATCTGCCTCTAGGACCCAGCATCGACCTCCTCCTGCCCTGAGAAGTTTGGATCTATTTAGTTAGTGGCTCAGCTGTGACCCAGTGAGTGTAATAGCTTCATTTCCACTTCTGCTTGTTAGAGTGTTGGACCTTCTCAGAGTGCTCCAGTTTGGTGTCTGAAATCCCTCTTCTGGTATCTGTGTCTGGCGATTCAGCTAAGTATTCCCCTGTTTGTCTCACCTTACAGTCTTTAGTTTAGTGGAGACTGCCTAGCATGCATCTCCCTCCCGTTCCTTTTTCAGGACTAGGCCCTAGGGAGATTCAGGGCCTCCGGTTCTGGCTCGGCGATTGGTGAGGAACCAATATAGGGATTCGGTAGGAGTTCTAGGGAGGGATTTGATCTAGTCTAGGGGTCTCCAAATCCCTTCCTTAGTGTCTGGGCCCCCTTCCTCATTGCCCTTTATGTTACACTTGGTCTTTCCTCACTGTGCGTGACACTATCTAGTGTGTGTTTTCTATACAATTCTGCTTCCAACAATGCTGATGGCCCATGCACAAACTGACTTCTTTTCCCTGTCGAACATATAATTTATACTGTGGTACTGTGTCTGCCAGGGGTTGCTGTTGCTGACCCCATACTGTCAGATATCTCTTTGTCTGTCAGTCCTAATGCTCTACCATAAAGGCCCCATCACACTAAGCGATCTCGCTAGCGAGATCGCTGATTTTGTGACACATCAGCGATCTCGCCAGTGAGATCGCTGTGTGTAATGGGGATCAGCGACCGGCCCCCCTACCGGTTATCGCTGATCGTGCTCGAGCGGCCTGGGCCGTTTTTTGATCGCTGGTCTCCCACTGCCCATCGTGCATTGCTGCATGTGGCAGTGAGAGACCAGCGATCAGCGATGCTGGACGCTGGTTGCTAATGTAAATGTCGGGTATCCAGGAGCCGTGGCTCCTGGATACCCGCTGTTTACCTTGGAAACCAGCGTACACGCTGGTTTCCAAGGTAAACGGCGAGTAGCCAGGAGTCATGCGGCTCCTAGATACCCGATGTTTACCTTGGAAACTAGCGTGTACGCTGGTTTCCAAGGTAAACAGCGGGTATCCAGGAGTCGCATGGCTCCTGGATACCCGACGTTTACATTAGAAACCAGCGTCCAGCGTCGCTGGTCCTGATCGCTGGGGCTGTCTATGTGACAGCTCACCAGCGATCAGCCTAACGATGTCCCAGCAATCCCATCATCTCGGATCATTGGTGGGATCGTTGGGACATCGTTTAGTGTGATGGGGCCTTAAGGCTTCTGTCACTGCCACTGCACAGCCATATATCACCTGGCTATCTGATGACTGTGCTTTAAAAGCAATGTGTGACTTTCATTTGTTCATTTTCATTGATTTTTGATTTATTATTACTTTTGTCAGATTCTAGGTATTTCTGTGACCATTGTGGGTTTTTCTGTCATTAAACGAGGGGAACCAACAATTTTGACCACGTGTGTATTCAGAGCAATTAGAGACTTTACAGTGCTGAAATTGTTGGAAAATTTATTTGCCACAAATCAAATTCTTTGCTGAGCTATTTTGCAGATGACACCATGGCAAACAATGGTTGTTCGAGTCCTCCATTCATTTGAATTGGGGTCTGGTTTCGGGTTCAGGTACTGTTCTCGTACACAAACCGAACTTTTTTAAAATGTTTGGCTGAATCCGTCAGTCCAGAACATCCAGGGGTTTGCGTCATCACTATTTCTAATACCTACATTATTAAAAATTAATTTTTAAGATTTCTGTTAAGATTTTTGAACATTGCTTTACATTTCTTGAATATTTTTCTCAGTGACATTTTTCTGACTTGATTCAAGGGAAATGCAAAAATCGAAAGTACAACTATGTTAAAACCCTCTATAATCCTAACAGATCATCTTTTTTAAGAAAATGATTTGCTTGCATGAGCATCAGGGGATTATTCTTTGAAATATCCAGTGTGTGAAAAAAAATCAGCTTCTAGAAAATCAAATTGTTAAAGAGCTATGTAAGAATCATAGCATGTGGGACCTACAGCTGTGATATGAGCCTTCAATATAAATAAAGAAGATACTGTGGCTAATGTACATAGAAATTACACAGCGGGCCAAAGACCTCCTAGCAGGAGCATTTCCTAAGTGAGCAAGTTAATAACACATTTTCTGATTTACATGAATATATAATATCCTATTTTTCTAAAAAAAAAGAAGTACATCACATTTTTCAATAGTTTTTTGGAATTTTAAACCACTGAGCATCAAAATACATAGCAAATTATATTTGTGGCTGAAGTATAAAATAACTGCATAGGAGTAAATTCATTTTTGGAAATAAGTTAAACTAAAATAGATATGTCCTTGACTTACTGCCAAAAATGTCTAAAGATTTTTAAAGTCATTTTATAAGTTTATGTTAATATGTTATGAATAATTAAGCACTCATAATACAAAGAGATAATAAATTCTTTTGAAATTCAAATTCTTTAGCTCAGCTAAATTTTTTATCAAAACTTCGATTTGTGTCAAATAAATTGCCAATTGCCATGAAAAGACATGTAATAGGACTGTATTCAACCCCTTTCAATTTCTTTAATACAAACATACTCTTAGCAACATCAGTGAGACCTCCACATAAAGTATATGGCTATGGGTAAAGTGATGGTAATTTTATTTATTATTGTTATTTTTATTATGTTTGTTGAACATGCCTGAACTCCATTGAATTCAATGGGAGGCAAAACCAAACACATAAACAACACTTTAAGGAGGGAGAGGCAAAAAGCATCCCAAACAGCTCAAATTAGTACCAGACATAAGGAAAAGTTGCATTGGCATCATTTGACCCAAGGTACAAATAGTATAGTTGGGCAGCATGGATGCATGGGACAGGGCTTCAACTAGCATTTATAGATGAAACATTGATCAGTAACAGGTGGATGATTGGCAGATGTAGGCCTGGTGCTCTGAGAGCACTACCAAATTCATGCATGACACATGAATGAGACTCAACTTGGAGTCCAAACATTCCCAAAAATTAGACAAGAAAAGTAGCATCAATTGACCCACAGTAGAAATTTTAAAATTGCACAGCAGCAGTCTGCTATGGGCCATGCATGAGGTATCAGGGTCCGGGCCAGCACTTTCAGCTTTGAATTTAAGTTTCAATTAAGAAGAGGTAGGTGAGGGACCAGTGTAAGCCTGCTTTGCTACATGTCCTGATACCTCATGCAACAGCTCAAACTACTTTTTTTTGCTCAGCCACACTGAAGTTGCACAAATATCCCCTTCATACACCACAAATGTTAGAAAAAAGTTAGGATAGTAGCACAGGTAGTTGATTGATCAATTCACCTACAGTAGAAATTTGAGAATGGCCCAGCAGCAGTCAGATATAGGCAATGCTTGAGGTAGGGTCTGAGCCAGTATTTATAGTTTTTAATTTAAGTTTAAATTAGGATGAGGTGGGTGAGGGACTGGTGTAAGCCTTCTTTGCTGGGAGACCTGATAACTCATGCCACAGCTCAAACTGGATTTTTGCTCAGCCACACTCAGGTGCCACAAACATCAGTTTCATAGACTACTATTGGTAGAAAAATTTAAGGATAATAACACAAGTAGTTGACTGATGATCAATTCATTCACAGAAGAAATTTTAAAATGGCACAGCAGAAGTCAGCCATGGGCCAAGCATGAGATATCAGGGTCTGGGTCAGCATTTAGAGCTTTGAATTTAAATTTAAATTAAGATGATTTTGGAGAGGGACCCATGTAAGGCTGCTGTGCTGGGAGCCCTCATATCTCATGCAACAGCTCAAACTGCTTTTCTGCGCAGCCACACTCAGGTGTCACAAATATCAACTTGGCAGACCACTTAGGTTAGAAACATTAAGAACAGTAACACAGGTAATTGACTGAAAGCAAGTGCAGGCCTGCCTACTGCTACAGGCAAAAAAACATGAAGAAGACTTAACTTGTATTGCAGACATGTCAAAAAAATTATTGCCACACACCACTAAAGTGGTTTCAATAGTATAATGGGCCTCTGACACAGTACAGGCAACACACGATTTGGACCCCAACTTGGAGACTCCATATTTCCAAAAATTAGTGTCACACACCACTACAGTGGCATCAATTTCTCTAGTGTAGAAATAGCATAATATTGCTCTGAAACTCCTTTCACTGCAGGCAACTAACCAGATGGAAACTCTACTTTGAGTCTCCACATTTCAAAAAATTGTTTGTAATATCAGTAGCCGTAGGAACAGCAGCCACAGAAGCCATGACAAAGGTGTCACAGACTACAATAATGCAAGATCAATGCATCACACTAAAAATGACACAATAGCCTAGTCAACCATTCTGCGACAGAGGTGCAAAATCATTGGTGATCCATGACTTGCTCATTTTGACGAAAGTTAGGTGGTCTACACTTTCAGGGGACAGGCAGATGTGCTTATCCATCAGGACACCACCAGCATTGAAGACACACTCTGAAAGAAAGCTGGCTGCCAGGCATGACAAAACCTCCAAGGCTTAACAGGCGAGCTCAGGACACTCTCCCATTTTTGAAGACCAAAATGCAAAAATGTCCAAAAACCCCTTGATAGCATTGATATTGAGCTCGAGATACTCCTACCCCAGTCTCTACACTGCTGCTACTAATGTTTTTGCGTTGACGACACAATGTTCCCGGGGTTGGAAGTCTGCTGGAAGCACAACCCCCATCTGTGGACGTCTGGCCCTCAGACCATCCTCTTGGAGTCGGTTTCTAACCGTTTGTGCAGACACATGCACATTTGCAGCCTGCTGGAGGTCATTTTGCAGGGCTCTAGCAGTGCTCCTCCTGTTCCTCCTTGCTCAAAGGCTGAAATAGCGGTCCTGCTGCTGGATTGTTGCCCTCCTACGGCCCCCTCCACATCTTCTGGTGTACTGGCCTGTCTCATGGTAGTGACTCCAGCCTCTGGACACTACGCTGACAGACACAGCAAACTTTCTTGCTACAGCTCGCATTGATGTGCCATCCTGGATGAGCTGCACTTTTTGAGCCACTTGTGTGGGTTGTAGAGTCCGTCTCTTGCTACCACGAGTGTGAAAGCACAACCAACATTCAAAAGTGACCAAAATAACAGCCAGAAAGCATTGGTACTGAGATGTGGTCTGTGGTCCCCACCTGCAGAACCATTCCTTTATTGAGTGTGTCTTGCTAATTGCCAATAATTTCCATCTGTTGTCTATTCCATTTGCACAACAGCATGTGAAATTGATTGTCAATCAGTGTTGCTTCCTAAGTGGACAGTTTGATTTCACAGAAGTTTGATTTACTTTGAGTTATATTCTGTTGTTTAAGTGTTCCCTTTATTTTTTGAGCAGTGTATATATATATATATATATATATATACACAGTGTACACATAATATACAAATATACAAATTAGCATATACTGAACTAAAAATATTTACCAGCATAAATTGATGCTGAATACTTAACACACACATGCACACAAACACACACAGACAATATTTATATATATGGTTCAATGTATGCCAGAAAACAACAATTTTAGATTTTGGGGAGTCTCCTTACCAATGAATTTTTGTCTTGGTTTGGTGGCAGAATTTTAATGTTTTTCCTCAGGCAGTAGGGAATCTAGAATCAGCCCTGGGTGCAATGAGTCACTGATTGGGAGCTATGGAGATAGGGAAGGCAGTGAAGGCAGTGCTAGGCATTCCGGACACTGTTGTTAGAAATAACAGGAAATTCTGGTGCTCAGCAGAAGTGGAAAAAGGGAATTTGTGGATAGTGAGGAAATCTTTCAAAAGCGAAAAGTCCCTTTTAAAAATATATTTTGAGGTTGGAGAACCCCTTCATTTCCATTGTGTATAAACTAGAGAAATTGACAGGACATTTATTTTACAGGCTAATGTAACTCGGCACATTATTTTTTCAAATGCTGCTGAATTATTAGGTAAGTCTCTAAAATATTGCTTTAATCTACAAACTATTATAGCACTATTTCAGATATAAGATGTTTCTATGTAACTGCACAATCACGGGTCACAATGACATTTGCATGTAAGTATGAAATTATACAAATGTGTTTCTTGTCATGGTGTTCTTGGTAATTCTTGCCTTGTAATTACAACCTTCGAGTGACCTTCACCTTACGGAAGAACACACTGTGCGGAACAATGCAGAGTGCATATTTGTTTCAGAATGAGTCCTCAGAATAAATTATGTATTGCTATGAGATGTGCATATTGGAAATAAAAATATTGCGCACATAGAAGGAAAGAGCACAGAAAAACATGCAGTGACAGCTCATGTTTAAGGTTTGCCACTGTCAAATTGATTTGTGCTGTGTGCTTTCCATGGCTGAGATGTAGTGATCGTCCTGCCGAGTTCAATTCCCCTCCAGAATTTCTCGCCATGCTTATATATAGGGGACAGAATGAAAAGCAGAAGGGAAATTTGTAGTACCTAGATCGTCTCCACTGTGTAGAGAATTAGCTTCTACAAGATCACAACCTTATGACAAGTGCTAAATTTGATCTTGCTGTTCTGTCTACTGCTTTATGCCAGTTTCTAATGGAGTATACTAATATTCAGAATTCACAAGAGGCCAAAGCAAAAGAAAGAATCCACAAAATATGGATTCATAGGAATAATTAATAATAATAATAATACTAATAATAATAATAATTGTAATAACTAGGAAGAAAGTGCAAGGCACAAACATATATAATAAAAGCAATTTTTATTTAAACATGAAATAAAGTGGATATTAACCCCTTTACGCCCAAGGGTGGTTTGCATGTTAATGCCCGAGCCAATTTTTACAATTCTGACCACTGTCCCTTTATGAGGTAATAACTCTGGAATGCTTCAATGGATCCCTTTGATTCTGACAATGTTTTCTCATGACATATTGTACTTCATGTTAGTGATAAAATTTCATTCATATAACTTGCGTTTATTTGTGAAAAAAATGAAAATTTGGCGAAAATTTTGAAAATTTCGCAATTTTCCAAATTTGAATTTTTCTGCTCTTAAATCACAGAGATGCGGCACTCAAAAAACTGAATAAGTAACATTTCCCACATGTTTACTTTACATCAGCACAATTTGGGAGCCAAATTTTTTTTTTGCTAGGAAGTTATAAGGGTTAAAAGTTGACCAGCGATTTCTCATTTTTACAACACCATTTTATTTTTAGGGACCACATCACATTTGAAGTCACTTTGAGGGGTCTATATGATAGAAAATACCCAAAAGTGACACCATTCCAAAAACTTGCACCCCTCAAGGTGCTCAAAACCAGATTCAAGAAGTTTATTAACCCTTCAGGTGCTTCACAGGAATTTTTTGAATGTTTTAAAAAAATAAACATTTAACTTTTTTTCACAAAAAAAATTACTTCAGGTTCAATTTTTTAATTTTACCAAGGGTAACAGGAGAAATTAGACTGCAAAAGTTATTGTGCAATTTGTCCTGAGTGCGTTGATACCTGACATATGGGGGGAACCACTGTTTGGGCGCATGGCAGAACTCAGAAGGGAAGGAGCGCCATTTGACTTTTTCACTGCAAAATTAGCTGGAATTCAGATCGGATGCCATGTCACATTTGGAGAGCTCCTGATGTGCCTAAACAGTGGAAACCCCCCACAAGTTGCCCCACTTTGGAAACTAGACCCCCAAAGGAACTTATCTACATATATGGTGAGCACTTTGAAACCCCAAGGGTTTCACAGAAGTTTATAACGTACAGCCGTACAATTAAAAAATCATATTTTTTCCACAAAAATGATCTTTTCACCCCCAATTTTTATTTTCCCAAGGGTAATAGGACCCCAAAAGTTATTGTGCAATTTGTCCTGAGTACGCTGATACCCATATGTGGGGCTAAACCACTATTTGGGTGAATGGCAGAGCTCGGAAGGGAAGCAGCACCATTTGACTTTTTTGGCTGGAATTGAGATTGGACGCCATGTTGCGCTTGGATAGCCCCTGATGTGCCAAAACAGTGGAAACCCCCCAATTCTAACTCCAACCCTAACCCCAACACACCCCTAACCCTAGCCCTAACCCTAACCCTAGCCCTAACCCTAGCCCTAGCCCTAACCATAACCCTAATGGGAAATACATATTTTGTTATTATTTTTCCCTAACTAAGGGGGTGATAACAGAGGGTTTGATTTACAATTTATAGTGGGTTTTTATGTTTGGCAGCTGTCGCACGCTAAAAGACTCTCTTTATTGTAAAAATAGGTTGTGCATCACCACATTTTGAGAGCTATAATTTTTCCATATTATTACCCACCAAGTCATGTGAGGTCTTATTTTTTGTGGGACGAGTTGACATTTTTATTGGTACCATTTTCGGGCACGTGACATTTTTTGATTGCTTTTATTCCGATTGTTGGGATGCAGAATGAACAAAAACCAGCATTTCATGAATTTCTTTTGGGGGGGTGCGTTTACACCGTTCCGCGTGTGGTAAAATTGATAAGGCGGTTTTATTCTTTGGGTCAGTATGATTACAGTGATACCTCATTTATGTCTTTTTTATGTTTTGGCACTTTTGTGCAATGAAAACAATTTTATATAAAAAATAATTATTTTTGCATCGCTTTATTCTGCGAGCTATACATTTTTTATTTTTTTGCTGATGATGCTGTGTCATGGCTCGTTTTTTGTGGGGCAAGATGACGTTTTCAGCGGTACCATGGTTATTTATATCTATTTTTTTATTGCGCATTATTGCACTCTTTGTTCAGAGGTATGATGATAAAGCATTATTTTTTGCTTCTTTTTTATTTTTATTTTTTAAGGGGTTCAATAAAGGGGTTAACTAGTGGGACAGTTTTATAGGGTTGTTACAAATGTGGCGATACCAAATATGTGTACTTTTATTGTTTTTTTTTATTTTCAAAAAATTTATTTATTAGGGAATATTTATTTTTTAAATTTATTTAGCGATTTTTTTTTATAAATTATTGCTACTCTTTTTTTTAACTTTATTACACTGTCCCATGGAGGACATCACTGTAATGTGACAGATCGCTGATCTGACACATCCCAGCTCGCTGTGACAGATCAGCGATCTGACACAGGTGCTGCACAGGCTTCCTCATGCCTGCGCTCTGCAGGCAGTGAGGAAGCTGGCTCCCTGTAGGCCCCCGAAGGTCCCCGCTGCCATATTGGATTTGGGGACCTACAGGGAAGAAGGCCCCCAGAGCAGCGCTGCTCTGGGGGTCTCAGGGAAGCACGGAGGGAGCCCCCTCCCTGCGCGCTTATCTCCTATGTCCCGGTACACTGCGATCATGTTTCATCGCGGTGTGCCAGAGGTTAACGTGCCAGGACGGTCCATGACCGCCCCTGACACATAGTGCCGGGTGTCAGCTGTGATAAGAAGCTGACACCCGGCCGCGATCAGCAGCGCTCCCCACGGGGAGTGCCCCTGATTGCTATGACGTACTATTCCATCCTTGGGACTTAGATCCCAGGTCACATGGACAGAATAGTATGTCTAATGTAGGAAAGGGGTTAAGATAGTGTAAGACACAAGACACTCAAAGTTGAGACATAATGGAAACCATAATATAAGTTACAAAGAACATAAATAGATTAACAGGATACATTATAATATATGCACTCTAGATGCTACAAACAGATATCCACGAAAAAGAGGCATCATACCAGAACATGTCCATAAATAAAGGTTGTAGACTAATTCAAGTATCATAAAGTAATAAGGAGTGTAAACCCCAAATTATGGGATATATGCAGTAAGCACAGTGGCAAACAGAGATAGTCTCATCAGTCCATGAAGAACTGCACCCCAAGTGCATTTCACATCTAGCGTTGTCCGAAAAGTCTCACCGTGTAGCGCTGATGTCATCGAGGTCACCACAGTTCAAGGGCCCAGCTGGGAGTGTAGCCTCAGTGCCTGTAGTAACCTCAATGACGTAAACACTAGTCACTAATGCTGCACTCGCCGCAGCTCATTCCTCCGTGGTTCTCAACCTAGACGTTGCATCTTGGCACCATCCAGGCGAAAACAGTTTATCTTCCAGACATGGATTATGGCATGGGACAGAACGATGGACAGGTGAGGGATATTGTTGTTTTTAGTTTTTGTTTTATTACAAAGACCATGGCTTCAGTAGAATGGATGATGACATCAGTATTATTTAATTTAGAATCATTTAAGGAGTCTGCGTCATTCTTCCAATTAAAGGACTTTATTCTGATTGTGTGTTCGTTTACTATATAACTATAGGATTAGTAATGGATAGGTGTCTCATAAATGCCTCTCCATTACGAAGCTATATGCTTGATGTTGACGAGCAATACAAAGGTGACATCAACTCAATAAATGTGAACCTCAGTTGCCACCACCACAGGGCAAGAGGGAAGTACCAGATAAAGCATCTTAATTGTACATCTAATAGATGCGCCATTTCTGGGTGACTGCAGGCAGCTATTTTTAGGCTGGGGGGCAATATACATGGCCCCTTTCCAGCCTGAGAATAACAGCCCCAGTTGTGAGCTTTAGATTGGCTAATCGTCAAAAATAGGGGGAACTCCATGCCTTTTTTAAAATTATTTATTTACATAATTAAGAAATACGGCATGGGAACTCCTCTTTTCTTGATAACCAGCCTTGCTGAAGCTGACAGCTAAGTATTGCAGCCCCCAGCTGTGAATTTTGACTTGTTGGTTATCAAAAATACAGGGGAATTGCACATCATTTTGAAAATGTAATTATGCATTGATAGTGCAGGCGGCTACTGATGAATACTGCCATCAGCCACCACCTGCTATTGCTTTTAACAGTTGAAATACAACTCTCAATATTGTCCCCTGCTAGCACTGATTGCAGCACAAGCAGGGGACATTGAAGTGAGCTGTCTTCACTTCAGCACCCGACACAGGGGAACAAGGCCAACAGTACTGCTGATTCCCATGCACCGCTACGTGTCACACTGATGAAACGGGGATATCATCCGTGTGTCATCAGTGTGGATGTGCTTGGACATGTTGCGGCCCGTGTTGCTACTAGAAATGCGGACATCTGAAAGAGCCCTTAGTAAAATCAGTCATTTACTGAATATTGGTCATTTTTTGCCAATTTTTAGGAAAAAAGCTTGTGAATCCCAACACGAATCCGAATGTGCAACGGTCATGCCAAATATGTGATAGGCAAACATTTTCTGACCAAGTTCGCTCATCTCTATTAATGAGTTTGCCATCTATAAAAGCAGCAGAGCGTTATCTACAGACTTTAAAATTCTGTGACTTTGTTCAGAATTTGTATTAATTTTTTGCTGGTTCTTCTCATTTATACTTTTTTTCTGGTTCTTGTGGTCAAGACTTTGTCTGGCACATAATAGTCAGCACATTTTGAAGCTGTTTATGCTCTGTATGGACACTTTGAGATAATAAAACATGCCCCAGATTCTCTATCACTTACAATGAACAGCAAGTTAATGTAAGGCAAGAGCCAAGATTGAGCAAAAAGTGGAAAACCTGGAACAGTCTATCTCACAATTCGTTGGAATGACATGCTAGAAAGAATGAACAAAATAAGCAAGGCCCTGCAATCAAAGGATGTGAAGATTCTTATTGTCACAAATGTTGTTGAGTCTGTGAAAGCCTATCTTCAGGAAACTTAGAGAAAACTGTGGTGAATATGAATTCAAAGGCAGGAGTATGTGTCCAGATTCAGATTACAGTGATATGAACAAAAACGAAGTGTGTGTCTTAGTAGATATGATAATGATGGATCAGAAGAAGAAGAGGTAAAACTGAAAAGTCCAAGGTGAAAACTTTCCTCTCTATTCTGGACATTAATCTTTGAACTGACAAAACATGTAGAGGCTTACTCATAAGGCCCCTTTACATTTAGCGATGCACCAGCGATCCCGACCACGACACGACCCGGTCAGGATCGCTGGTGCATCGCTAAATGGTTGCTAGTGAGCTGCCACACAGGCAGTTCTCACAGCGATGCAGCAGCGATACAGCGGTCGTTACCTTTCAGACGAGGCGATCCTGACGTCCTCCCGTCCTCCCGTCCGCGTCCACGAGTCACTCGTCGGCATCAGCAGGAAGCCCAGCAGGAAGTGCCCGGCGAGAAATGGAGCTGCGCGATCTTGCGCGATCAGCGACAGACAGCGGGGGAGCTGGTCAGAGGTAAGTATCACAAAGCTGCTGCGTCACCAAATCGGTGATGCTTTAGCGATATTGCTAGCGATATCGCTATGTGTAAAACCCCCTATAGACTGGAAATGTTTTTTTTTCTTCAGTGAACTGAAAACCATTGCTTCTGATACACTAAAGAAAACGTGTGAATATCTGGGTAATATGGATCACAAAGACCAGAATTATGATGAGCATTTAATTGAATGTGAGCATCTCCAGCACTATACCGCTTCTGATGTAAATTGTGAGACTCTCCCTGCAGTGTATGGAAAAATAATTTCTGACAATTTGCAATCTCTATTCCGGAATGTTGCAATTGCACTCAGATTGTTCATATGCATGATGGTGGTCAACTGTCCCGGAGAACGTTCTTTTTCAGAACTGAAACTTATATAAAATCTGCTTCGTAGCACAATGGGTAGCATTGTTTCAACCGGCTTTCACTAATTTGCATGTAAAATGACATCCTGAAGACCATTGACTTCAAGCCAAAGCAAATCTCTGAAAATAAATGCTTCAAATGCTTTTATAATAAGAAGTTTGTACTTTCATACTGTGCCATCTAGTCTGTGTGACTTGCTGAGTATGATTGTGTTTTTCAAGGCTTGTGTATTGCTCAACTGTTCATCATGTTGTTTAACGGATAGTAGGGATGGCTAGCATTCGACTCAAAGGTGTGGATGTACGGTGCTAGTGAAAAGGAAACTGGTAGTCCCGTCAGCATAAGTTCAATATAGAGTCACTGCACACGTAAATTTTTGATTGAAGTGAAATTATTTTATTTTATTTGATGGTGAAGAAGCGACAACTTTTTGACGTTTCTGCCTCACAACGGCCTTTATCATATAGTCGCCCTTTAGAGAGGAGAGGTTGCAGTCACTGGGTAAATAGTTTCACTGTTAGGCGATTTTTTAGAGTCAATGGATTGTCCTTTGTAGCAGGTGGTCCTGGTTCCTGAGGATCCACCACTATGTAAATGTGCCCAAAGCAAATTGCCTTTGTAGCAGGTGGTCCTGGTTCCTGAGGATCCACCACTATGTAAATGTGCCCAAAGTAAATTGCCTTTATGGCAAGTGATTCTAGAGGATCCACAATTATGCCAGTGTGCCCAAAGTAAATTGCAATCATTGGTGGCAGTGGTAGATGCAGGCACCGCCGTGCCTGTGCCTGTGCTTTGGGCACATTTACTGCAACCTCTCCTCTCTAAAGGGCGACTATATGATAAAGGCCGTTGTGAGGCCGAAACGTCAAAAAGTTGTCGCTTCTTCACCGTCAAATAAAATAAAATTATATCACTTCAATCAAAAATGTACGTGTGCAGTGACTCTATATTGAACTCATCATGTTGTTTAGTTGCTGCTGTACAGCATGCTTTAGTGTTTTAACACAAGTTTTGTTGAAGTGCCAGTAAAATAAACACATACCGTGTATATGCCGAGGTTTTCAGCACATTTTTTTGTGCTAAAAACACTCCCCTCAGCTTATACACAAGTCATTGTTCCAGAAGTCGGCTGGGGAGGCAGAGCTGCAGAGCAGCAGGTCACAGGTAGCAGGATCCGGCGGCTACGACTATAATTGCGCCTGCTGCTAAAGAGAAATGAATATTCACTGCACTGGCAATGAATATTCATTTCTCTTATAGTGCACACAGTTACAGCCACAGCCGCCAGCTTCCAGCAGCTGTAAAATATAACCTCCTACTTACCTTCCCTGTGCTCCCTCCCAGAATTTTGTTCTGGCTTCCAGCAGCTCCTGCGGCCAGGCGATCACTTGTTCCTGCTGAGTGGAGAGAGGTGAATATTCATTACTTTATTGAGCGGGGACACGTGATTGCTTGGCCACAGGAGCTGCTGGAAGTTGGAACAAGATGCTGCGAGGGTGCGCAGGGAAGGTAAGTAGGAGGTTTTTTTCATGCTTTTCTCATAAGGGGCCATACATAAAAGGATAGGGATGAGAAACCATGCATACAAGGATAGGGATGAAGAACTATGCATACAAGGATAGGGGGTAAGGAGCCATGCAGACAAGGCTATAGATAAGGAGCCATGCATACCAGGACAGGGATGAGGAGCCATGCATACAAGGATAGGGATGAGGAACCATGCATACCAGGATGGGAATGCGGGGACAATGCATACTCGGCTTATACTCGAGTCAATATGTTTTCCCAGTTTTCTGTGGCAAAATTATCTGCCTAAGCTTATACTCCTCGAGTTGACTTATACATGAGTATATACAGTACTTAACATGATCGACCTTTTACTTTTTATTCCTGTGAGTGGTTGTCATAGAGGCCTCAGCACACTCATTTGTCAAGCAGCTCATAATGGTGTTAAAATCGCCCTATGATAACATACAAAATGCTTGCAGATGTTCTCCGTAGGGTGATGTTAACCCAGGATGCCAGCATTACATTTCTATGGTGCTAACTACTGAGCTACCATGTTGCCCTTTATTTTTTTTATCAGCAAAACTCACTGAAAATATACTGATAGTAAAGATTCAAATAGTGATAAAAATCAAGTGAAAAACATTGAAGACATTAGGACCATTTTTGCGTACTTGAGAAATCACTGAAATCACTGATATTTGAATGAGGCCTTAATAGCTTGACACTTAATGCCTCCATACATATCAGAGTTGTCTCATTGGAAGCACATATGAAAAAATCCTTAATGATATGCACATAGGAAATCAATGTAGTTGCAGTGCCATGTACTGCTGATAGTTTTATTACAGGCTGATGATAGCTGGATTGGGTACTGTTCAAATGTCTAGAGGAGATGCTGAAAGCCTTACTGTCTTATTAGGCGATCACTCCATATTGATTACAGGCTAACAGAGCCTCATATGTAAAATTAAACTATGCAAAATGTCTATTCAAATTTAACTATGAGAACTTCTGTGCTTAGGCAAGAATATCATACAATAGCGAAACTAAAGTCCAATGGAAAGAAGGATGCAGGTGCAACATCTGGTTTGACCACGGATGGATGGCAGCTGATGCCGAAGGGACAGGAGGCAGGAATAGTAGACTTGGCAAGAAATGGATGGCATGGCTGGTATAGTGACTGGCACGACAGACATACAGGCAGGTAGGTACTGGCGGGCAAGACTGGTATCTTGGCAGACAGATGCAGGTGGACAGGGCTGATAGGCAGGAAGACAGGTACGGCTGATAGACGGGCAGGTGGGTGCGGCTGATAGACAGGCTGACGGGTACAGCTCAGGTGAAGATGCCTTAAATTATATGTGTCTCCCAACCATTGACTGGGGACACTTTAGGATGGCATGTACTTTCTATTTTAAAATAGATGCCGTGCGTGCGTGTACCCTATGCACACAAGCCTAGGTATCTGAGAGCCATACCCAGACCCCAGGCAGCAGCAGCTTTAGAAAGAGGAGGGAGTGCAGAGCTGAGTTAGTGAGTTAGAGTCTCTGCCGGGGAAGGGGGCAGAGTTCTGGGATTCTGGCATTACTCAGACACAAGCAACAAGGACACACATCCAGCTGAAATAGCTGCTGACATCAGCGGGCCATCCTACTGCACAGGCCCGGTCAGGTTTGCACACTCTGCATAATATCTGTTTCTTATACCTCCCTTAGCACATGTATACCTGCATGTTTCAGACGCTTCCCCTCAATTGTACTGTATTAACACTAGGTGCAAGGACTGCCTTATATCTGATTGGATTAGTAAATTTGTTCTAGGGGTGGAGTCCATAATGTTGGCTGGCCTTATAAAGGCTATCCAATCAGTGACAAATTTGTTGCACTATATGAATTTTTGATGAACCATATCTGCACAATGGGCTGTCATTCAACTGGTAACTCTTTGGTCAGCAGGAGTGTCAATCAATTAATAACTTTTACATACAAGCCAGCAAAGTGGGCTTTTCACCCCTAGAAGGTGTTAGTCAATAAAGCAAAATGGTCAACAAGCTGTCAGTTCTGGGTATATATACAGAATAACGAAGGGAAAATATCATGAATATATATATATATATATATATCTAATACAGTATATAACGCTCAATGTGGGTGTGTATGTATGCATGTATGTATGTGTGTATGTATGTATGTATGTGTGTATGTCCGGGATTGGCATCCGCACCGTCGCAGCTACAGCCACAAAATTTGGCACAGTCACACGTCTGGACCCCGAGAGTGTCCGAGGCTATGTTGTGAGGTGAAATTTTAACCCCGTGCGTTCCAATTCACGAAACAATTTTGCCCCTATCTACATAATGGGGAAAAAGTGTGTATCAGGCCCCGCCACTCATTATGATGTCATAATGGTTGCCATGGCGACGCTGATGTCATCGTAGGTTGCAAGCCCCGCCGCTCATTATGTCATAATGGTTGACTGTGGGATGGAGGATGTGTGATGGGTATATGGGCACTGGACTATGGGATGGAAGATATGTATGACGGGTTTATGAGCACGGGATTATGGGATGGTGGATATGTATGATGGGCAAATGGGCATGGGACTATGGGATGAAGGATATGTATGATGGGTATATGGGCATGGGACTATGAGATGAAGGATGTGTGATGGGTATATGGGCACTCGACTATGGGATGGTGAATATGTATGATGGGTATATGGGCATGGGACTATGGGATTGAGGATGTGTGATGGGTATATGGGCATGGGACTATGGGATGGAGGATGTGTGATGGGTATATGGGCACTCGACTATGGGATGGAGGATATGTATGATGAGTATATGGGCATGGGCCTATGGGATGGTGGATATGTATGATGGGTATATGGGCACTGGACTATGGAATGGAGGATAATTATAATTTGCTATAACTAACCACAGTTAGTTACTATGCCCGGGCAGAGCCGGGCTCTTCAGCTAGTCTATATATATCGTGTCTGTCTGTCTGTCTTATCGTGCCTGTCTGTAACCGAAATTGCAGGCCGCTGATTGGTCACGGCCACCAGGCCCCCACCAGGCCGCAACCAATCAGCGACAGGCGCAGCTGTTTGTAACGGTAAGCTGCACCTGCCGCTGATTGGTCGCGACCAATCAGCGGCAGGCACAGGCCTTAATCTGTAAAAAAGAGAATTAAAATAAAAAAAGTTATTCTCACCTTCCGATGGCCTCCTGTCTTCTTTCCACGCACCCGGCCTCGCATTCCCAATAATGCTTTGCGGCTTAGACTGCTGATGACGTCACTCTCGAAGACAGGAGGCCGTCGGAAGGTGAGAATAACTTTTTAAAAATTTTTAATATTATTTTTGTACAGGGCCGCAGCAGTGATTGGTCGCGGCTACAGGGCCGCGTTGCTGATTGGTCGCGGACAGAGGGCTGCGACGCTGATTGGTCGTGGCTACATGGAAAGGGGGGTGAGCGGACCATGCATACCAGGAAAGGGGGGTGAGGGGACCATGCATACCAGGATTGGGGGGTGAGGGGACCATGCATACCAGGATAGGGGGTGTGGGGATCATGCATACCAGGATTGGGGGGTGAGGGGACCATGCATACCAGGATTGGGGGTGAGGGGACCATGCATACCAGGATTGGGGGGTGAGGGGACCATGCATACAAGGATTGGGGGGTGAGGGGGCAATGCATACCAGGATAGGGGGTTGAGGGGACCATGCACACCAGGATTGGGGGGTGAGGGGACCATGCATACCAGGATAGGGGGGTGAGGGGACCATGCATACCACGAAAGGGGGGTGAGGGGACCATGCATACCAGGAAAGGGGGGTGAGGGGACCATGCATACCAGGACTGGGGGGTGAGGGGACTATGCATATCAGGAAAGGGGGGTGAGGGGACCATGCATACCAGGAAAGGGGGGTGAGGATACCATGCATACCAGGATTGGAGGGTGAGGGGACCATACATAGCAAGAAAGGGGGGTGACGGTGAGCATACATACCAGGATTGAGGTGTGAGAGGACCATGCATACCAAGAAAGGGGGATGAGAGGACCATGCGTACCAGGATAGGGGGGTGAGGGGACCATGCATACCAGGATTGGGGGGTGAGGGGACCATGCATACCCCAAAAGGAGGGTAAGAGGACCATGCATACCAGGATTGGGGGGTCAGGGGACCATGCATATCAGGAAAGGGGGGTGAGGGGACAATGCGTACCAAGAAAGGGGGGTGAGGGGACCATGCATACCAGGATAGGGGGGTGAGGGGCCAATGCTTACCATGAAAGGGGGGTGAGGATACCATGCATACCAGGATTGGAGGGTGAGGAGGCCATACATACCAGGAAAGGGGGGTGACGGTGAGCATACATACCAGGATTGGGGTGTGAGAGGACCATGCATACCAAGAAAGGGGGGTGAGGGGACCATGCGTACCAGGATAGGGGGGTGAGGGGACCATGCATACCAGGATTGGGGGTGAGAGGACCATGCATACCAGGACTGGGGGGTGAGGGGACCATGCATATCAGGAAAGGGGGGTGAGGGGACCATGCATACCAGGAAAGGGGGGTGAGGATACCATGCACACCAGGATTGGGGGGGTGAGGGGACCATACATACCAGGAAAAGGGGGTGACGGTGAGCATACATACCAGGATTGGGGTGTGAGATGACCATGCATACCAGCAAAGGGGGGTGAGGGGGCCATGCATACCAAGAAAGGGGGGTGAGGGGACCATGCATACCAGGATAAGGGGGTGAGGGGACCATGCATACCAGGATTGGGGGGTGAGAGCACCATGCATACCAGGATTGGGGGGTGAGGGGACCATGCATACCCCGAAAGGGGAGTAAAAAGACCATGCATACCAGGAAAGAGAGGTGAGAGGACCATGCATACCAGGATTGGGGGGTGAGAGGACCATGCATTCCAGGATTGGGGGGTCAGGGGACCATGCATACCAGGATAGGGGGTTGAGGGGTAGCATGCATATCAAGATTGGGGGTGAGAGAAGCATACATATCAGGATTAGGGGTGAGAGAACCATACATATCAGGATTGGGGGGTGCATTATTGCATTATTATTAAATCTTCAAAAATAAACTGCATATATATTCTAGAATACTCGATACGTTAGAATCGGGCCACCATCTAGTATATATATAATTGTCCTATTCTGTCTGTCTGTAACCGAAATCCTGCATAGCTGACTGGTCGCGGCCGCCAGGTCGCAACCAATCAGCGACAGGCTCAGCTGTTTGTAACTGTAAGCTGCACCTGCACGTCTGTATGAGGAGAAATATATATTTACACGTCTGTATAAGGAGAAATAAATATATATACACGTCTGTATGAGGAGAAATAAATATATATACACGTCTGTATGAGGAGAAATAAATATATATATACACGTCTGTATGAGGAGAAATAAATATATATACACGTCTGTATGAGGAGAAATAAATATATATATGCACGTCTGTATGAGGAGAAATAAATATATATATACACGTCTGTATGAGCAGAAATAAATATATATATACACGTCTGTGTGAGGAGAAATATATATATATACACACGTCTGTATGAGAAGAAATATATATATATATACACGTCTGTATGAGGAGAAATATATATACAGTATATACATCTCTATGAGGAGAAATATATATGCAGTATATACATCTCTATGAGGAGAAATATATATACAGTATATACATCTCTATGAGGAGAAATATTTATAAATATACATCTCTATGAGGAGAAATATATATATACACGTCTGTATGAGGAGAAATATATATATACACGTCTGTATGAGGAGAAATAGATATATATACACGTCTGTATGAGGAGAAATATATATATACACGTCTGTATGAGGAGAAATATACATATATATATATATATATACATGTCTGTATGAGGAGAAATATATATATATATACACGTCTGTATGAGGAGAAATATATATATACATATATATACACGTCTGTATGAGGAGAAATATATATGTAAATACATCTGTATGAGGAGAAATATATATATACACGTCTGTATGAGGAGAAATATGTATATATATACACGTCTGTATGAGGAGAAATATATATATACATATATATACACGTCTGTATGAGGAGAAATATATATGTAAATACATCTGTATGAGGAGAAATATATATATACACGTCTGTATGAGGAGAAATAGATATATATACACTTCTGTATGAGGAGAAATATATATATACACGTCTGTATGAGGAGAAATATATATATATATACATGTCTGTATGAGGAGAAATATATATATATATACACGTCTGTATGAGGAGAAATATATATATACATATATATACACGTCTGTATGAGGAGAAATATATATATATACACGTCTGTATGAGGACAAATATATATACACATCTGTATGAGGACAAATATATATATACTGTATATACACGTCTGTATGAGGAGAAATATATATATATATATACTGTATACACGTCTATATGAGGAGAAATATATATATACGTCAGTATGAGGAGAAATATATATATATACACGTCTGTATGAGGAGAAATATATACATATACACGTCTGTATGAGGAGAAATATATATATATATATACACGTCTGTATGAGGAGAAATATATATATACACGTCTGTATGAGGAGAAATATATATGTATATACGTCTTTATGAGGAGAAATATATATATACGTCTGTATGAGGAGAAATATATACACGTCTGTATGAGGAGAAATATATATGTATATACACGTCTGTATGAGGAGAAATATATATATATTGTATATATACACGTCTGTATGAGGAGAAATATATATGTATATACGTCTGTATGAGGAGAAATATATATATATACACGTCTGTATGAGGAGAAATAGATATATATACACGTCTGTATGAGGAGAAATATATATACACGTCTGCATGAGGAGAAATATATAAATATACACGTCTGCATGAGGAGAAATATATATATACACGTCTGTATGAGGAGAAATATATATATACACGTCTGTATGAGGAGAAATATATATTTATACGTCTGTATGAGGAGAAATATATATATATATATATATATACACGTCTGTATGAGGAGAAATATATATACAGTATATACATCTCTATGAGGAGAAATATATATATATACATATATATACACGTCTGCATGAGGAGAAATATATAAATATACACGTCTGCATGAGGAGAAATATATATATACACGTCTGTATGAGGAGAAATATATATTTACACGTCTGTATGAGGAGAAATATATATATGTATATATACACATCTGTATGAGGAGAAAAAATATATATATACACGTCTATATGAGGAGAAATATACAATATATATATATATATATATATATATATATACAATACATACAATACAATACAATATATACAATATATATATATACCGGGTGAGTCATAAAGGACGGATGTATTTGAAGTGGCTATAACTCACCACCAGGTGGAGGTAGAGATGTGCGGGAGGCGGGGTTATGTTTGTGAGGTGAAAGCATTGTTTTTATTTTAGTTTCAGTTTAAGCTATGGTGCCGTGGACGATAGAACATCGCGTTTTTGCGTACGACAGTTTTGTCAAGAATAATGAGTGTATCACAGCCGTTCAGCGTGAGTTTCGGCGTCATTTCAATATTCACAGAAATCAAGCTGTTCCCGCTCGTAACACTATCCTACGTTGGGTTGAAGCACTCCGTACACGAGGTACACTAATGAACAAACGACCACCGGGGGCTCCACGAACGGCACGTACCGCTGCACAGCCCTAAGGTAACGGTGTGGTGCGCTATGGGCAAATATGGCGTGATCGGTCCGTACTTTTTCGAAGGCGATAATGGCAATACTGTTACCGTGAACTCACAACGTTATATCGCCATGATAAATAACTTCTTTGTTCCTGAGTTATGACGGCAACATATCCCCATCTCTAGTGTGTGGTTTCAACAAGATGGGGCAACGGCCCACACAGCCGGAGCAACAATGAACGTTCTTCGCCCTCTCTTCCCTGGTCGCATCATTTCCAGGTTTGGCGATATTAATTGGCCTCCTAGGTCCCCAGACCTGTCCATGTGCGATTATTACTTATGGGGTCACCTCAAACCACGTGTATACAAGCTTAAGCCTCGATCATTACAAGAACTGAAGGAAGCTATTCGAGTGGAAGTTGCCCAAATCGACAGAGTTGTGTTGGAACGTGTTGATGCCAACTTCCAAGAACGCCTTTGGAAATGCATCACTGATAATGGCCACCACATGGCAGATGTTGTTTTCCACACTTGAATTTGTCAAATGCTATTAGTATACGTAACCAAATCTGTGAATACATTTATATTTAATAAATATTTAACGATTTTATGATTAGTTTAAAAACGTCTGTCCTTTATGACTCACCCGGTATATACAGGCAGAGCTACAAGCCCAGGGAGGAAAGACTGTGCCAACACTGTGACCAGGAGGCCCTGGAGGATGAGACCCACTTCCTGCTACATTGCTCCAAGTACTCAGCAGTGAGGGACACTCACTTCAGGAGACTCTCACATCTCTTCCCGGATTTCACCACCATGAAGGAGGAAGAGAAAACATACATCCTGCTGGGGGAAGAAGAGAGAGCAGTGGAGATAGCAGCGCAATATGTGAGCGAATGCCATAGACTGCGAGAAAGAGAACTATGATATGCCATGGACTTCTATGGCCCCCACCCTGGATGTGCCCCAATCCCCCATCCACCTTCCCTATGCCATGGACTTCTATAGCCCCATCCTGGATCTGCCCCATCCACCTTTCCTACAGCCCCTTCCCAACATCCCTACAGTCCCTATCCCTATTCCCTTCTGTACACCTGCTTTGGCAAAACTAATGTGTATTTAGTCCTGCCAATAAAGCTTCTTTGAATCTTGAATCTTGAATCTTTGAATCTTATATATATATATATATATATATATATATATATATACACACACGTCTGTATGAGGAGAAATATATATATATTCTGTCTGTCTGTCTCTCTGTTTGTAAGGGAAATCCCGCATCGCTGATTGGTCGCGCCCGGCCGGCCGCGATCAATCAGCGACAGGCGCAGTCCGGCTGCGAATTGGTGCGGAATTCGAACGACACATGCACCGCTACTTTCGGGAGATCTGCGGTGCTAGCTGCTGATCCCCCGACAGTTGCTGTGGGTCATCTCCTGTCGCACGGATTTGCCGCAATCAGCGATATTGGCGCGGAATCTTCATAAATAAACTACATACATATTCTGGAATACCCGATGCGTTTGAATCGTGCCACCATCTTTTATATATATATATACGTGTATATATATATATATATATATATGTGTGTGTGTATATATATAAAAATTAACTGTAATGTATGACTTCATTGGTTGGCAATAGCAATGGGAGCTGCCAGCAGCAGGTTTTGATGATTTGTGTGCAGAAGTGCCTTCAGCGTGGCAAGCAAAATATTCCTTAGGGAGTCATTGGTAAACTCATTGATACTATTCCGAGATTTGTAAGTGCAGGGATTTCTGTACATGCTTATATTTAATGCTGAATAAATTGAGATGTTTTGAAAATTTTGCTTCCATTTTTTAATAATTATCATATTTTTATATTGTTAATATGTCTATTCATCTTGTGAAGTTATTAGACAGGTGTTGAATGTTCCTTAATATGTTATAGGGGTTTCCATGCTCCACAGCATAATACCCATACCATGTAAAAAGAATAAATACTCACCTCACCACTCTCCTGCTACTACTGCAGCCTGCTGTACTGACCTTTTCATCTTCCTCCGTCACATGCATCCTCTTCAGCTCGCTTTAATCTACGCCTGGGGTCCTGGCCGTGTCTAGACCTCTCACCTCATTGCACAGTATGACATTAAGGCGTGCATTGCTCACAGCCTAGTCAGAGCCTCAGGAAATGCATGTTATGATGTCCTTATGTTCACAATGTCATCAGGTTCGCTCTGTATCTTTTGTGTAGGCTTAGACTGTCCATACCTTAAGCAAAACTGCCTACCTTCCTTTTCCCTCCCGGCGCAGAGAAAACACTCCAAAACAATATATTCAAACCAAAAAAGACTTTATTAGGGAGTGATCAGTCACAGCAACACTAATCATCTTCACACCCAACGTTGGAGGGGTAAGGTCACAGCTTATCCGGTTAAACCAACCAAACTTCTTGTGGGGTTATGTCACCGGACTCCCGGCAAATGTTACCCAGCCTTGTTTTCTTCCGCCATGGAGTAGCGACCCCTAGAGAGCTACGACCCCCCCACCAACTGAAAAAATTGCCTCCTCGATGCCGTCCTGTAGGCCTGAAAGGAAAATGTCCAACCCCAACTCTGACAAATGTACCCCGTCCGGATGCAAAAACCTGACACTATTACACTCTAATTGTCTGTGCCTAACTATTATCCCACCCTTAAAGTGAATAAAGCGAGATATGCGTTGGTTTGCTATTCTCCGTGCTCTTTCTATAGCTGCCCCATCTCGTGCCCCACGCCACACCAATCTAGGAATTATCTCTGACCAAACAACCACAAGCTGTTGGAATAAACCCGAAAACCTATCAATATCCGCACACATTAACGTGATAAGTTCAGACAACTGTATTGACCCTAAATCATTCCCCCCGGCATGCAATACCAGAATGACTGGAGATGCCGCAGCTCTGGCTATATTTACCACCTCTAAAAGCACCTGTGCCCACCTCAAACCTTGAATACCTCTCCATTTTACATCCAAATTGTGGAAACCTAAGTTCCTCCCGCCAGGGCGCATCTCCGCCCTCTGCTCGGACCAAAAAACGTACGAATGTCCTAAAATCCAGACACTGGGTCTTGAATGACCTAAAAGAGAAGAAAATTAATAAAAACACAACATTATATTGTTAACAATTCTGGTCTAATGTAGCGGAAAAAACAATCTGAACGCCACCTGCCTATCCTCCTTATCTCCTTATCACTAAGGCCCGCACGAGCTGCTTCCATCGCTGCGCCAATCCGAAACGAGTGCGTACCAAATTCACCTGGAGAAAGTCCTAAAAAGAATATGATTCTTTGCAGCAACACAAGGAACTGAAGCCTAGTTAATGGAGAACCGACAGCGTGCGCGAAAAACGAAGGACTGTTTGGTCTTAACTCCAAGTACCGAGCCAACAGCGAAATGGGACATACAGGGCCATGTGTTGAGGATAAAGAAAACCATAACCCACTCCCCGTGTAATCAGTCTTTGATCTCCTAATATGAATACGAATACCCCATTGCACCAGGCTACGTCATTATGCTGTAAACCACCAGCGGCACGGCCAGACGGCAGAACTAGCTCGCTGACATGCAAGGCCCCGAGAAATGCAACTCCAAAAGCTGCTGAAAGCAATATAGCTTCAAAAACTGAACTGCACACTTTATGCGTATTGGAGTCCTCAGTCTTTCCCAACCTTTTAAAGCTTGTCTAAGGACAAAATGCTTCGTAACATCTTCCCATCCACGAAGTTTAAAATGAAAAGCCAAACCTGATAACCTGTTCCTAGCGAGGGATGAAGCAAAACCACTATCATACAAGTGTCGAACATAAGCGAAGGTCACCTCTAACCTCGCCACATTGGAAAAACCCACCGGTAATCCACCCACAAAACCCAACCACTCCTTCCACGCCTTACCATATGCATTCCACGTTGATGGATTTATAGACGCCCTGACCATCGGCATCAGGATGTTTTTGGTATCTTCCAAATGTACTCTGGGCATCTCATTCCTTCCGGATTGGCCTCTGGAGCGAGCTCTCGAAACTTCTGAAATTCAAAACGTGACAGTGAATCGGCAATACCATTTTTTATACCTGGAGCATGCCGAGCGTGAAACAAAATACTAGGCTTTAGACATTCCAAAACTAAAAATCGCACCAACTTTATAACCGGAATGGAAGATGAAGTGATTCACCACATGAACCACGCTTTCGTTTTCCGTCCAAAAACAGATACGAGAATTCCGAAGCTGTTCCCCCCATATACCCAATGCCACCGCCATTGGAAACAACTCCAACAGAGTCAGATTTTTTGTCCATTCTTCTTCCACCCATTCTTTTGGCCATCTTTCAGCACACCACTGATTTTTAAATATGACTCCAAATCCCACTGAACCAGATGCGTCCGAAAATAGCTCCATCTCCTGGCACGACTTCTCCGCATCCTGATAAAAGGTGACACCATTATACTTACACAAAAAGCTCTTCCAGACCCTTAAATCCTCCAGTAAAGGGATGCCCAAACGAATCCTGTGATGAGCCCGCTTCATACCTCTAGTCGCCATTGCCAGACACTTAGAAAAAATCCTACCTATAGGCATGACCCTACAGGCAAAAGCTAGCAAACCCAGCAAGGATTGCATTTGAGCCAATGTGACTTTTTTTACAGATAAAAAACCTTCAATTAACTCCAATGGGTAAACGAAAAACCATGCAGACTGTGTCAATTTCAATGCCCAAAAAAGAAAGGTATGTAACTGGACCGACAGTTTTTTCCTCATTCAATGGAATCCCAAAAAAGTCCATGAGTTCCCGAAACTTATCCAGAATTTTTCGGCACTTGTCTGATTCTGCTGGACCTACAAACAAAAAATCATCTAAATAATGCGTAATCAACTGAGATCCAGTTTCAAACTTTATAACCCATTCCAAAAAACTGCTGAATAACTCAAAATACCTGCACGAAATCAAACAACCCATTGGGAGGCATGTATCATAATAATATGCCCCTTCCACGTAACTGCCCAATAAATTATGGCAATCCGGGTGCAGCGGTAACAAACGGAAAGCAGACGAAATGTTTGATTTTGCCAATAACGCACTGCGCCCAACTTGCCGCACCAGAACCACCGCCTGATCAAAAGAAGCATATACAACCGATGACTCCTCTGAACTAATACCATCATTAACCGATGAACCTTTTGGGTGAGATAAATGATGAATCAGCCTATTCCCCCATCTCCTCTTTGGGAACAATCCCGAGAGGGGAGACCCTAAGATTAGGAAAAGGCGGGGGAACAAAAGGTCCCAACATGCGGCCCATCGCCACCTCCTTCTCTTTTTTTTTTAACAAAACTGCCGGAAACTCCTTAGCTGACTTCAAAGTCTCTTTTTAACAATCTGAACGGGATAAAGAAACCATCTGTGAAACCACATCTCAGCTGCTCCGCAGCCACTTTATTTGGGTACCTCCTTAACCAGGGCTCCATCACGTTGATTTTCACCGGAGTCCTTAGCTTCTTATTGTGATGCTGTTCTAGCACTACCTCCTTTCGCGTTAGTCCGCACGCACTTTGTGGCTGCATGCGAACCCCCCCGCATGAAGAGCACTCATGCTTGTATTTGCACAGACCATAGAACCTGCAGTGCCCTTCGTTAAACAACCAGCAAGTACCTGGCCTTCGGACCGTGATTGGCCCCAAGCCAGTTTGTTGACCCGGGGCCCCGCCTGAAAGGGGTGACTATTCCTCTGTGACATCATGAGACGCAATCACAGATCCGTGGCTTTAACGCCCCAACCCAAATGAGGGTTGACGGCAAGCCTCCGCCGAAAATCCTCATCATATCTCCACCCCGCTGTCCCGCCATGTGTCTTATAAGAATTGTATATGATGTCCATATAAAGGAACAATTCCGAACACTGCTCAGGATGCTTTTTTCCCATGACGCAACCCAAAACAAAAAAGGCTTGCAGCCAATTATTTACAGTTTTTGCCACCTTCGGCCGCCTTTCATAAGGCCTGTCATTCTGACGCCGCTCCTGATCCACAGTGCTTTGATCAACTGAAACTAGCAACCAAATATCCACAAAATCATTAACCCAGATCTTTTCCTTTGTTTACTAATCCAAATGCGATCCCAAGGGAGCTACCCTGCAATAAAAGGAATCCCTATGAATGTCGGCTCTCAAAATTGGGGGAGGAAGGGGGGGTGGAAACTTTTCCTTGTACTAATAATTTTGGATTCTAAAACAATTTTTCCCCACCCAAAATGCTCCTCAAATTTTCCATTGTCACAAATCTATTATTCCCCCCCTTAAGCACCCGCATAGTTAAACTCACCACTTGCCGGTGTAGCAACCGACGTTCCCGCAGGACCTTCTGCCTCTTCTTTACTGCGCAACCTCTGCTGTTCCTGCTGTATCTGATCTGCTTTCCGATACAATGTCCTACTCCGGCCTCTAGAACCAGATGATGAGGAAGAACGGCAACGCGCAGACCTTGACCGGCGACTGCCACTTGACTCAGATCTCCTCCTTCTCCGGTGACTGTGATGACTATGACGCCCGCCACCACTTCTACTTGAATCAGAGGAAGATGATGACCTCCTGCTCCTTCTACTCCTTGCCTCACTCCTGCGCCTCGTAGGTTCTGACGGAATTACCCTCTGTTCTAAACATACAGAAGGTGGACTTTGCTGTTGCAAAAAAGGCCATGCTCCCAAATTCCCGACTGCAGCTGCATTTCCTGACACGTCTGCTGTTGAAACGACCAGCTGATTTTGCGCAGGGGGCACGACTGCTCCACAAACCTTAGGGGCATTGCTGGGACCTGATATCACCAAAGGTGACCCTATTGCAGGCAGGATTTTAAATACCTGTGACGCAAGGGGCATAGGTGTCAGCAAACTCATCTGCACAATTTGCTTCAGTTGCCACACACCTGACTGAAATAGCCCTGGACCCGTAGAAGCGAGTAATCACGAAATGGCCGTTGTCCGGCACCTCCCTCCCCTAGCACTCCTCTAATGTCCTGCATGTCCACATATCTATTGATGGAATTTATGTGAAATAAAGACGCACAGTTTTTCAGCTATATCGGTGAGTGCTGCATATTTCTCCTTTTTTCGCTTCACACTGAAATAGCCCTGTGTCTATCATGGGCAGCCCTGTAACCCCTTGCTGGCTACTCAATATTTGTCTGCTATTTATTACCTCTTCCCCCACTGTTTGACCTCCCCCCTGTTGCTGAATGGAACACTGCTGCTCTTTATCCCTATTCGTTCCTGCTTCTTCACTGGCTGAGGATATGGAGCTGTTCCCTCCCCCATTATGTCAGCTCCTCCGACCCCAGGTAATGCTGTGTGTGAACTAGTTAATTTCTCGCCCCCCCTAGGAAAGTCCGCAGCTCTCCTCTTATCTGCTCCCAGACGCCGCTTCCCTGACAGGGCCCTTGCCTCAGCGCCACGCCTCCTGGACACCTTCCTGCCTTTTTTTAACGCCCCACATCCCAGCGATGATACCGCTGACAGGATTCTCTCCTCTCCAGCGCTCCCCCTCCCCTCACTGATGCAGCCACATGGCACACACGAGCCACACCGCGCATCCGACCACGCTGAGGAGAAGCAGGGCTCCACCGCTCCCGAAGGCAGGGGCTTCGCCCAGACCTTCGTTCACCCCTTTCACCCTTATCGCCCACTGAACTCTCCGCTGCCCCCTGTCCCCCTCCAGGCTCCTGTATAAGAGCCCTTAACCTATCCGCGCCCTCCCTGTTAAGCCTCTCACGGATTGCAGTGTCCATATCTGCCATCCTTGCTTCCTCCTCACGGGCCATTCCACTCTCGATCCTCAGGTCAAAGATCGAGGGATCCTGGGAACACACCAATTTATATCCCCTCATAGGGGAGGAGCAATCACAGAGTAACCATCTCCTGGCCAATAACCAACGAAAAACCCCATCAGGTGGAACCACCCCTCATTAACCCATTCCCTGCGTCCACCAGAAAAAAGGAAGGCGGCAGAGATAATTAACAAGTTGCTGCCCAGTCAGAGGTACCCAGCAAATAAAGCCGGGCCTGTTATGATGAGTCACCGAAGGAGGAAAAAACAAAATACCAGCTAAGTCCAGAAAAACCAGAGAGGTTGGCAGCTATCGGATTGCAGACCCCTGAACCTATCCACAACAACTAGCAGTAGCCGTGGGGGGTTCCTACGGTGCCCTAGACCCCTCGATCACAGCCGGAGAACTATATAGCCTAAAGACAGAAAGGGGAAAAACTAAACTGCCCCAGAGCAGACCCCAAAGCAATAGGCAGCCCCCAACATATAATGACGGTGAAGCAAGATGAAAACACTAAGGCTACTTTCACACATCAGGTTTTCGGCGTCAGGCGCGATCCGGCGTCGTGCCGGAATGCCGGATCCGGCAAATGTTTTGTAAAACCTGAAGTGCCGGATCCGGTTTTCTGCCGGATCCGTCTTGTTCTTGACAGACAAAACCGGATCCGTCTCATCCGGTTCATCCGTTTTTCTATCCGTTTTTCTATCCGTTTTTCGACGGATTACGCCGGATCCGGTTTTTAAAATTGACCCTTGTGGCCTTCCGAACGGGATTGGCTACTGGAAAACTAGATATAGCATGTTCCTACAGCCCTTCTTTGACAGGTTGTAGAGAAGAAAGTGCAGGTTGGAGAGAAGAGCAAGTTACTGGCGAAGATGGATGTTGTCATTGGAAATATTACCACTAGAAGTTCTGTGACGGTTTCAGGGACAATTTTCCACTATACTTTATGTCACCTCAAGGCAGAGTACACTGGGATGACAGAGTGTGAGAGATTTTTGCCCTAAACTTGTGTACCTTCTGGACCAACAGTATATACCTTTGCCAACCAAAGTTGGCTATCTTGTCATGGTCTTACTATTTTTACCTTTAGGCCACAGGTGTGTACCTGGTTGTGTTTTATGCAAAGTATTTCACCTTTTAACAAAAGTTGTGTACATTGGTAGGAAATCACCAACAATAAACACAACTTTTTAAGTGAAATACTTTGCTTCAAACACAACCAGGAACACAACTGTGGCAAAAAGCTAAAATTTACCCACAGTTATACCTGGTTTTGAATACCTTTTTACCTTTGAAATACCCTGTATTTAACCTTTTTTTAAAACATAGTTCGCCGCAGAAAGAAATGACAGACAACCATTGTGAAACGATAATTTAACTTTTATTTAAATTTTTTTTTTTTTGTAAAATGTTTTTAAAGTGCAAAAAAACTTTTTTAGAAAGGTTTTAAACCCAATGGGCATTTTTATTACAAAAAACACACATTACAATTCTGTGTACTGTGGGGTGGAAATACTGCTGGAGGGGCTGCGGGACACTTCGACACTGGGTGTGTGGAGAGAGGACTGGGATCTTGGTGGGGAAGGAACAGTTGGAGGTGAAGGTGTGGAAAAAACTACAGAATGGGTGGACATGTGGGAAGCAGAAGAGGTGGTGGGTGGTGGAGTGGAGGGTTGGGCAGGGACTGTAGGAGCAGATGATGTTGATGGAAAGTTGTATGGGGAAGGAGTTTGGTACGGGGAAGGAGTTTGGTACGGGGAAGGAGTTTGGTACGGGGCAGGTTGCTGGAAGTGGGGAGATGACTGGTACTGGGGAGGTTGCTGGTACTGGGGAGGTTGCTGGTACTTGGCAGGTTGCTGGTATGTAGTAGGAGGGGGAGGATGAAAAGTGGCTGGAGGGGGTGCAGATGTAATAGGAGGGGGAGGATGGAAAGTGGCTGGAGGGGGTGCAGGTGGAGGAACTACAGTGGTGGGAGGTGGAGGTTGGGAGGTAACCTGCTGTAGAGCACCGTGGCACGAATGCATTACATGCATCTGCTGGGTAGGAGATAGTGTTGCCATGCGCTCCACAACAGACCTGAAAAAGGTGTGGTTTGGCGAAGATCTTGCTTCTGAATGCATGGTTTGCAGAAGTGTCTTCACCTCCAGAATGCTGGAGTTGATCTGCTGAAAGCCTGCGGAGATTTGCTCTGACAAGACTTTGAGACAGTTCTGGAAAGATGCATTCAGATGCAATAACTCTTGCGCATAACTCTTTTCCTGACCCCTCTGCCGCTGCCGCCCAGTACCCGCAGGTGTACTAGAGGTGGCAGGGGCAGAAGGGTGGGGTAAAGGGAAAGCGATCTCCTCACCAGCAGCTTCATGTAATGTAGGCGGCCACGATGCTCCTGTGCTGGTGGATGGGACAGATGGGTCGAATGTGTGGGAAGGCAGGGAAGGTGCAGATGTACCGGGGCGGTCGAAGTGTCCCTCGGTGCCGGTCTCCTCAGGGATCGCCTCAGAAGGGTCCAATCGTGCAGGCTCCCGAGTGCTGCTCACCGTGCTGTGGAATAAAGAGAAAAAAAAACAATTAAAATACTGACATGGTATGGCCCTGGCTGAAAAAAAAAAGTTACATCTAACATTTTTTTCACATGTGGTGTGTAATATTTACCTTCTGGTGAGCATTGTTTCCTGGAGGAACGACAGGGCTTGTGCGTACTTGTACTTGCTCCTGCGTCCTCCAGATCCACTCGGGGCCCGCATCTCTTTATTGAACTCCTTCTTGAAACGATCCCTCACAGACCGCCACCGATTCACAATTCTGTTCCCTGAAACGAGAAAGAAGTGGTTAGTATACAACATCAGTGTTTCACAAACTCCAGTCCTCATGGTCCCCAGGGGTCATGTTTTCAGGATTTCAATAGTAAATAGAAATCCTGAACACATGATCCGTGGGGACCACGAGGACTGGAGTTCGGGAAACACTGGTTTACATCAAGCAACCGTTACTGTATATGCTTACGCTCTTTAATCTGGTCCCGAGCTTCGAGGTCCTCCCAGCGGCCCACAAGGAGAGAACAGATTTCCTCCCAGAGTCGTCGGGTAATGATCAGGTCAGCGTGGCGGCGGTCAGCCATATTCCAGAGCGGCTCCCTTTCTCTGACGAGATCGATGTGGCGGTCCACATCAATCCCTCCATCCTCACCGTCAGAGTCGGGAGCACGCTGTGAAGGCTGTTAAAGAAAAAGACAAAAATAACATAATTAGCCTCCACAAAAGAAATGAAATAAAAAGTGCAAAAAAACAAAGCAAAAATATTTATACTTACACGCTGGTGACCGCCGCGTTGCTGTCGCCGACGACCCTGGGAGGCACTGCGAGGACCTCTTGGCCGAGCACCAGATTGGGAAGACTAGAGAAGAAAACAAAAAATGTTATGAGTTTGGATGTAGTCATTTGTTTGCTGTGTGTGGTCTGCAGAACATTGTTTTCTATGTGTTGTGTGTAGTGTGATGTTGTGTTTCTGCGTTTGATGCAAAAAACTTACGAATTGTGAGCCCACTCCAAGCGTCTGTCCACCCCTTCCTTCTTCTTCTGGGAGCTCCTCTTCATCTTGTGATTCCTGTTTTGAAATAAAAGGCAATGAATAGACATATATTACAGAGATGATGGATTTTGGAAATAAAAACTTACCGTCAAACGCTGACGATGCGAGGGAGGGCTCCCAGAAGAAGATGTGCTGTCCTGTTGATGGCCAGACTCCATGGCTGTGGGTATTGCTGCTGCCAGTGATGCCATTCCTGCTGCTGCTGCTGCTGCATCTCTTTGGCGGCTGTTGAATAAAGAGAAACAAAGGGCCAATGAATATCTTGATATTCCATGGCCCTAGTTTGGAGGAATGGGGGATTTGATAATTACCGTCTCTCATCTGCTTCTGGACTCCCCTCCCGTTCAGCATGCTGCTCCATTTGGGGTGGTGCTGATGGTGCTGCTGCTGCAGATGTCTGCTGCCTTCTCCTGCTCCTGGTTCTTGGCTTGGGTAGCATGTTGGGTGTGGCTGAGGGTCCCATTGTCTTGCTTTTATATATCTCCTGTGGGCAGAGCTACTGAGCATGCTCAGACCAAAAAAACCGGATCCGGCCACCGGATCCGGCTTTCGCCGGATTCGGCGCATTGCGGCGCTCATAGGCTTTCATTGTGTGAAAAAGCCGGACGCGCCGGATCCGGCGGGTACGGCTTTTTCGCCGGAGACAAAAAACGTTACAGTAGACGTTTTTTCCAGACGCCGGATCGCGACACATTGCGACACATTGCCGGATCCGGCGAAAACCGGATGAAACGCATGGCCATCCGGCGCGATCCGGCGCAAATGCAAGTCAATGGGGGGGAAACCGGATCCGGCATTGCATTTCGCCGGATCCGGTTTCTGTCAAAAGCGCCGGATCGCGCCTGAAGGCGAAAACCTGATGTGTGAAAGAGGCCTAACACAGATAGAAAGATAGGTTGAGCAAATGATGGGGCCCAAGCTAACTACATAGGACAGGATAGGAAAGCTGCTGTCTGCCATCCGCAAAAACCCTATCAAAATGAGCCAACCGACTGATAGGAAAAACAGGCTCTGAAGTCGCTAGGCTTCAAAAGACTATATCAGCACTCAGGTATATTCTGAAGACAGAGCAAAATATCAACAGATCAGAGACAAAAATGGAGTTCAGCTCACCCCCGGCCGGGGATGGCAGAACTCCCAAAAAACAAGGCAAAACAAAAACAAAACTGAACAGTACAAAGAAGAGCAGAAAAACTTAGCTTTGAGATGCAGGAATCAGACTGGTCTCCAAGAATCCAGCAGGAAAATCACCAGCCAGGAAGAAGGGCGTCGGCAGCCTTATATCCAGTCCTCAATTCCAGCCACCCAGTCATCATCTAGCTGCCCAGGTGTTTGGTAATCAGCCTCACTACCTTCCTTCACCAGAGGAGGGAGTTCATCAGACCTCAATGGTGGAGGGAAAAATGAACTCACAACACGGGCCTCCTCAAATTTACAGTATTTCAAGAGATACAGTTATCAAAAATTGCTTATATTAACTGCCACAATCTCATTTGAACAAAGTATTGCAAAAACGTCAAAAATGAATAGAATGCACAACCACAGAATATGATTGAGGAAAAAGGGGTGGGAGCACTCAGCCAGAGACATATGCACTAGTCACTTCTGTAGGTTTTTGCACATTTATTCCCATTGTGTTTTTTGCACATTGATACTTTTGCGCTTATTTGCACACATTTTCTCTTCAGGTGCAATATTGCAGTTTTCAGTTGTCTCATTAATGTGCTATTTTCATTTATAACCATGTAATCATTTTTCTGGGTACCATGGTTCTGTGATCCACCATATATTGCACTTGCAAAAACTTTCAAGGGGTGTTTTTTTATTACGGAACTTTTCATGACATAGTGCATGGTTCCATTTATTTCACTATTATAAATGGTATAATTTTGAAATAAATACTTTTTGTGCATACCTTAATTATTATAATTCTTGGTACATTGTGTCTCTTCTTGTTGTATGCTTCTTTTTTTGTTCCATTGCTTGGATTTTTTAACATTTTAATATACGGTACTTAAAATAAAGATTTGATTTTTAATTGACCCTATTTTGCGATATATCGTCTTTTTCCTCAGTCATATTCTGTGGTTGTGCATTCTAAAAATGACTTATAGTAAGCACGAGCAAAGACAGAAAAAAAAGAGCCAATGCACAAGAAAAGTATATGAGACCTTTGGTGTCTTAAAGCTCATCGTAATGCACAATTCCACCTGCCCCCTTACCATCTTATTAGTATGTGTAGTGATTTAATCATACATTGTCCATGAAGCTCATCAGTCCACAAAATAATGAACAGTAATAATTATTAGTGATGCGCGAGTATACTGGTTGCTCGGGTTTTCCTGAGCATGCTCAGATGTCCTCCGAGTTTCTGGATGTGCTCTGAGCTTTAGTTTCTGTCGATGCAGCTTCATGATTGGTGGCTGCTAGACAGCCTGAATACATGTGGGGATTGCCTGTTTGTTAGGGAATCTCCACATGTATTCAGGCTGTCCAGCAGCAGCGTCGACAGAAACTAAATCTCCAAGCATGCCAAAATACTCAGAGATCACTCGAGCATGCTCGGGAAAACAAGGGCAATGAGTATACTCACTCATCACTAATAATTATCCATTTAAAGTAGATGTTGACCCCATAACACTTGGGACATAACTTCTAGCAGCTGATTTTTTAATTCCTGTATTTGTATATTAGTATAAAATATATGGATAAATGCTGGTTGCAAGTTTTATTTACTTATTTTTCCTCATTTTAAAGCATTATAATGTATTTTTCCCCCCATGAAAGTATAATAACGCTTAGGTCTATAGTTTAGGTGTTGATAATACTAATTACTTATGTCAGAGTAGGTTTGCTGATCCTTTTTGATGTTTATCAATAACAAATAAGCTAATTTGCAAAGCAATTATAATCATTTTAGTCCAGGAGACCCCACTAGGGAATTCAACATAAATAATTCATTCAAAAGGGAATTTGTGCTGCTCAAGTCAGTTAACGTTCAATATTGTATACGCGCAGGGCAGAAATGTACTGTATGCATCACCTGCAATCACTGCTCTCCGGCGAAGATTTCAATTGACACAATCAACTTGTCTACTTTACAGCAGAGATAATTGCCTTATTCTGACACGTAATGATGAAATAGGTTACAATGTGCTCCTCTAATATAGATTTTGTCATAAATAGAAACCAATTATATGGCTGAAAACTGCAACCCTGGGGAGTTATTAAAACAATTACAGGTGACCCCTTATGGAATTTGACTAAAGATAGCTGCAATATCAAAGGGAAGTAGATTGTCATGACTATTCCAATAATGACTAAACATAATAATTAAAAATTGGTTCAGAGTTTATAGCAAAATTAGAAGAGAAATCAATTCAGTTTCAAACTTATTTGTAAAGTATACAAGGCACTAAGGGTGTGCATCACCGTAGGAGCCTTTTAAGGCTTTGAAGGGAAACTATCACCACGTTTTCCCAATATAAATTAGGGCCTGAACCTGAAAGTCCTCTCTAACAGCATTCTAGTGTAAGGGTCGGCAATGGTGGTAGTCGTGGCTGAGGACTTCTGCTCCATCACACCCTGGCCTCTCCTCACATAAACATAGTGTCCATTAGTCAGCATATCTGTAACTTCAGGTGCAACATCATCAGGATCTCTTCTGCACCTCTGAAGGCTATTTGCAAACAGTTTCACGTTAATTGAGACACAGTCCATTTCAACTTGAAACTGAGCAAATTTACTGATTTTTTTCTCAGCACATCCAAGTATTTCATAGCATTAATCACATGTTCAATATTACACATCTTTTCCTCTTTCCCTGTACTTCTCTCACTGTTACACAGCATGTACCTGGGTCAGACCATCTCATATGGTTCCTCAGCGCCCTGTTTAGCTCTGCCACAGTTAGGCACTCCTCTGTCTGTTTCAACCCAGACATCAGATCATCTGTTCCCGAACTCAGTTGCCACATGGCAAGTGTCCTGCCCTTATGTACTGTCATAGCTTCTCCTGTGCTACATCCTATGGCCTCCAGTACATTATGGGGACCTATCGCCTATAATGGAAATGCAGCGTCCTCTCTGCTTTCACTCACTGTGGTTTGGGGATTCCCTCAGCCGTTTCACCCCAGATCTGAGGGCATCATCCCATGCGATAAGCTGCCACATCATGAAGTTTCCTGCGTCCCTGTACTCTCCTGGCCTTTCCTTCTGCTTCTGCATCACACTGCTTTAGCCCACTGTAGTTCTGTCTTGCTGCTTTCCTTGCCTGTTACTGTAGATGGATTGGCTTTTCACTTATTATAATGTTGCGTGATCAATGCTACGATTCTGGACACTTAAGCTCCTGCTATAGTCCTGGGCACTTATGCCAGTCTTTCTCCTATGAGGAAGTTCTCCCTCTCTAAGCTGCAGCTGAACTCTCCTACATTAACTATTTACTCTGTGAAACTCCTATGCTAATTTCCTACCATACTATGTACACTGCTATACCTGGAATTATAATGTACCCCATCTTGTGGCTATAAATGGGTACTACACTGGCCCTACTTACTAAACATTTACAATAGCAAATATGTACATAGCAGCAACAGTAAATACATACAACATGGGACATTTTACAGTAGCACAAATCAGCTATAAAACATTACATCAAATAGAGCATATGGTCCCGGGATGAGTAAGAACGCAAGGACATAATATATTCCCTTACACTAGATTGCTGCATCCATGTCCCCAATATGCTAGGCGCAAAAATTAGCTTTTATTATACTTAAATACGGCGCGGTCCGGTCCGATGGTTGTCTCTTTTCTTGATTCGGCTCCACCTGTCTTCTTGCAATCGCAGAGGGCAGAGAAAAGCATTGTAGTGCGCATGTGTTGACTCTCTTCGGCCTTTACCCATGTATGAGCATTATAGGACTTTGCCCTGCTCTCGGCAGGGCAGAGGGATGTGTGCCTGAAAGGTCAGCTATGCAGAACACTGTGGATGACTTGGAGCTCATCATCCACATGAAGCAGCAAAGTAGGGCAACGACCGCAAAAAGAAAGGAAGTGCCCTTTTTGTAATTTTGGCTTTTTTTACCCTTTTTCCTAAAGCCATACCTGTTTTACTTTTCCATTTACCTGGGGGCTTGTTTTTTGCAAACTGGGCTGTTTTATATGTCATTTTACCATATTTTATACTGAGAAAAGGAAAGAAAATTGGCATTTTTACAATGTTTCTTACATCTACCCAATGGGTTACTACGACAGCCAGGCATGTGCACAAGACTCTAGTGCTGTGTCATGATGGTGCTTCTATGAAAACAAGACAGTGATTAAAACTGCATACTGAAATACAATAGAATAAACACCAGACAATCGCAAAAAAGCTGTTCAAAAATTAAAAATGCTTAAAATCAATCACTCTCCATTTCCCTCATGAAATATAAAGATGTAAATGAAAAAAACATATTTGCCATTAGCACACCCGTAAATGTCTGATCATTATTTTGATCAAAATTAATCAGGAACGATGACACTCTCCTTGATGTCTCTATGCTGGCTTATCAAGTCGGATCAAAAATTTTATGACTTGATTTCCTTTGCCACTCGAGTGGAGATAAGTTTTAAAGAATGGTGTAAGAAAAAACACTTGATTTTCATGTCTCACAATCTGAAACATCTTGAAAATATCCACCAAGAATGACTGGACCGATACCCATGGAATTCAGTCAGAACTGACTATCTCCAGCTGAAAAACTCCATTGCCTTGCTTGACAGACTCTGTACTGTAGTAAATGACATCATTAGTGTTGAGCATTCCGATACCGCAAGTATCGGGTATCGGCCGATACTTGCTGTATCGGAATTCCGATACCGACATCCGATATTTTTTCAATATCGGATGTCGGTATCGGAATCGGAAGTTCAAAGTTGATTGACAGCCTGACGTCATCATGATGCGCGGTGTGTCAATCACTGTCATGGTAGCAGGCATCGCCCGATGGGACTTGTAGTCCCATCGGACGATGCCTGCACAGCCCCCCGGAGCCTGCACAGACCACCGGCAGGCCGGCACAGCCCCCCGGCAGGCCGGCACAGACCACCGGAGCCTGCACAGCCCCCCCGGCAGGCCGTCACAGCCCCCCGGCAGGCCGGCACAGACCACCGGAGCCTGCACAGACCCCCTGGCAGGCCGGCACAGCCCCCCGGCAGGCCGGCACAGACCACCGGAGCCTGCACAGACCCCCTGGCAGGCCGGCACAGCCCCCTGGCAGGCCGGCACAGACCACCGGAGCCTGCACAGACCCCCGGCAGGCCGGCACAGCCCCCCGAAAGGCCCGTACAGACCCCAGAGAGGCTGTACAAGGCAAAAATAGGGTTTTTCTTATTCCGATACCGGAAGTCCCATAGACTTGAATGGGACTTCCGGTATCGGAATCGGCGATACCGATACTTTTTTTTAAGATCGGCCGATCCATTCCGATCCGATACTTTGAAGTATCGGACGGTATCGCTCAACTCTAGACATCATTATTGCAAAAAATTTTCCAAACTGAAGGCCAAACAGGGAGAACTTAAGACCCTAAACACACTGGGAAGTAATAACACTTTCCTCCACTAAAGATAACTTATATGTGCCTTTGGCCATGTCTTACTTTCAAGACAGTGAATGTATCTCTTCAGATTAGTGCACTGCATGTTGGAGATATGTATTTTTTATTTTGCAACTTTCTAATGCGCCAGTACTTTTGGGTCTTCCGTGGCTACAGCTGTATCTTGTTTTCATATCTCTTCCTCAACTACTATCTAAAAAACTCTGCTCTGCATCCACTACCTTTAATTGATCTGCCTCCTTTCAGAGCTTTGCAGATGTCTTCCCATTACATTGGGTCAAAGAGAGCTGCAGGGAAGATGTGACTAAACCTGAGTATCTTGCTTCTGCCTCTTTATTTTCCAACTCTCCATCTGCAGGTCATCATATGGCACTCAACAGGTCTTCCTTCATCTACAGTAAAAACAGTTCCTGCTGTTACTTTTGATCCAATTACGCAGTATGAAATCAACCAAGTTCTGGACTGTGAAATGACTCATGATCATATGGAGGGTTGCTGGATACCGTAAAAAGTACATAAATGCCCCTAGCTTTCTCAATAAATTCTATGTTAAGCATCTTCTTTGTGCTATCACGGGCTCCTGTGCTTGCTGTGTTTTCAACTTACATTCATTCCCGGCTGAGTTCCACTCCATCCATTCTGCTGCTCTTGAGATTTCTGTGTTTCCCAAGTCCTTCCTTCCTTCTTGCTGCATTAACGCCCGGGTCTATGTGCCCACCTGCATCTGAGCCTTAGAGGATCTTCTTAACCTGGTGAACCTAACACATAATATACTATATAGAGAAGCAGGAAGTTGATAAAGTGTATAAATATATGTATATATATATACAGTATATATACATAAACATTATACACTCTATTTGTGAGCCACTCTCTCACTTGTCCTACTGCCGCAATAGTACGCCCATTCCTCTGCTCTATTTGGATTAGTCTTCATCCCAATATGGAGCTGATTTGACTTCATGTGGTTTATTGGGGTGCGATACATGTGAATTGTGAAATCTCATTGTTATTGACATGCATTGTTCCCCACATGACAATATGATGCGAAGTCATTGTCAAAAGATCCAGATTAAAGAATGATTCAAATTTAGCAGAGGACTGATTAGCCAGTTGGGGGAAAAGGACAGGTGAGGGATTACCTTAGGACAGGTGATATTTTATTATTTTTTAACTACTTCCTGATCCTCCATATATTATGCTTTGGGTCTAGCGAGACCTCAGAGCATGAACATGTATCATAATATTTAACTGGAAAATGTTTTTGCAAGAAAAAAAGAAACTTGCTAACCTGAATGATAAATCTGGTTTTACTGTCTGGAAATTTAATGGCTAAAGGTAATGTTATTTAGTTAGTTACCTGTATAAGAAAAAATCCTACCAGAATGCCTTATGCCTGTTACATACTATGGCTGAGGAAGACCCTTTTCTGTACCAGAATACAAGTGTCCTTTGTGCTTTGGTTCTTCCATAATTGTAGGCACATCCATTGTTTCACAGTTTCACATGTCTCTTCACATATTGAATGTGGCTTTGTAGTCAAGTGTTTGTTCACTTTATGAACTGAAACTCGGGAAAGTTTTGTGCTATTGTCTGGAATGATATTAGTTCTGTAGTTTTGTTTTAAATAGAAAAAGTACAAGAGATAAATCTATGAACTGCTGCCGTGAATGCTGAATAAGTATAACCTTGGCTTAAGCTCAAGAAATTGTGAGGTTCAGCAGTTCAAAATTAACTTTTGAAATTCGGAGATATTAATCCTCATTATGTTCCTTTTATTAGCACCTTCACATTGTGGTTTTGGAAATATCAATGATTTTTGATGCAGGTCATTGCCTCAATAGATAGCAACTGATGGCATTTGCATAACTATGCAAATTGGAGGCGCACATTGCAGAATATCATAAAAATGTCATAAAATCTATTTTTTATGAAAAATAGTAGAATTGAATGGACCCTAAAGGCGACTCTGTTAGGCTAAAAACAGCTTCTCATTTGCAAGCTAATCACAAATAGAGCAATATTGCGTTGTAGTTTTCAGGATCTTTAGCTTTCCAAAACAATGTATTGGTAAAGTATTATAAAATTATAAGTAAAAAAAAATAATAAAATCAAGAGAGTTGTTAAATTTATTTATTTTGTGATGATCTTGGGTTTCCTAATGTTGGTAAAGATGAATGCAAAAAATCATGGAAACAATGGGCCACTGTGTCAATAATTCTTCAATTCACTTTCTAGCCTCATTTGTGCCATTCCCTTGGTGGCAAGTCCAAGTTCTCCATCTCCAAAGGGAACTGAAGTATTAGCCAACAAGGAGGTTAGGAATTAATGTAATGGTCTTTAAAATAAGAAGGAGAGGGAGAGGGACAGCAGACCCTTCAGTCCTGGGTTGAAAAAATAGCATCATTATAAGAAGTTGAATTAAATATATTTCTCAATTTATACTGAAAGGGAACCTGCCATGTCCTTAAATGCTATTAACCTGCAGATATAGGGTTAATCTACATGTTACTAGTGTTCCAATGCCGCATGGCTTAGGTCTTATACAGACATATGATTTCGTCACGTATGAGAAAAGCTATCCTATTATTTTGATCAGACTGTAATCAGAGTGTGTATTGTCATTCTTCACCTTTTTCTGTATAACATTCATTGAAAATTGGACCATACTCAGGTCCCGGTATGATTTTTGTCACGTACCCATAGATTTGTGTTGACTATTTTGATCCATCACTCGGATAAAAATTAGACAATCAGCCTCCGACATTTTGCACAGACCACTCGGTCCTCAGAAAATTATTGACATGTGAATGGCCCAATGGATTATCATAGGTAGGAGTGCTCTCTGTGAAAAACAGGCATTGCATGTTTCCATGAATAATGGACATGTGAATGAGCCCTAACTGAAATTGTGGCTTCTGGGAGAAAATTAACTTTATTCTTCCCAGGAGTTGCCAGCTTGTAGTCATAGAGATGTGGCAGAGAGATTTCAGTCACCGCTTAGTACACAATGAGCAGCAGATGCCAGCACACCCCGTCAGTTTAACTGACAGCTCACTTGTGCACAGGGCGGATTTACAGACACTGTTCACTGTGTGTTGATGGAAGGTGCTCCGACACACATCTACAGTATGACTGAAAGCAAGTTGTTCCCAGGAAGAGCAAGGTTTATTTTCTGCTGGCAACCATACATTATTCCTTCATTAAGGTGGCCGGACAGCACTGGAACGCTGTTAAATTGCAGACTAAGCCTCTATCTGCAGTTTGGGGACCGGATCGGTTCCTTTTTAATTCAATAATAATAAACATAGACATAAACTTGGAAATTTGTTTAAACTTGAGATTTATGCTCAAATCTTCAACTAAATAGTGCTGGATTAAAATGTTGCAATTTAAAGAAGTTGGCCACTTAAGCTTGTTAGTGCTGTTTTCTCAATTGCAGGAGATTGATTGACTGATTGACTGGTCTGATCACATTTTTCTCCATCAGCAGTCACTTAATAAACAAGTGCTGGAAAATTGCATGAGCAAGAGAAAGTGGCCAGCTCTTTTGATGACTTGCTATGAGCAATAGATATATACTTTATATTTTGCGATAGTGTCTGAGACCTTTGACAACAAGGCACGTGAAGCCATATTTTCCAAATAAGACTTATTAGCATGACAAAATAAGAAGGCAATCTTCATAATTTTTTTGTAAAATCAACAGCCTACTATTATACCTCTGGATGAGATAGCTTGCACCGGATGTCCAAAATCAGCACCACTGTGGTCCAAAAACTACAGATTATCTGGTATCGCAACTGTGTCTCACTTACTGGAATTAGGATGAGCTGTTAAAGGAAATCTGTCACCCCTTTGGAGGTACCTAAGCTATAAATATAGGTATACAGGTACTAGAATACTTAAAATAGTCATACCTGTATGCCTCATATCTGTGGTCTTGTTCTTCAGAAATCTTCTTATAATCCTTTATATTAATCCGATCTTACAGGCTCTGGGGCATGCGTTAACTCACCTCCAGTCTTCAATTGAATGCCTGTCACCTGCCATCAACATCACAGAGCCCTGTGAAATCTAGTGGTTGTCTAACGTCTGCGCCCTGCAATTGCAATATTCCACCCTTCTATGGGCATTGGCTTCTTATTGCTTCTGCACAGGCCCATAGAAGGGCGGAATATCGCAATTGCAGGGTGCAGGTGCAGGCAACCACAAGATACCACATGGCTCTGTGACGCTGATGGGAGGTGACAGGCACATAAATGAAGACCAGACGCTGAATTTCCATCTAGGCACTGCATGCCCTGGAGCCTGGAAGGACAACACCACAGATATGAGGAATACAGGTATGACTATTTTAAGTATTCTTGTACCTATATGCCCATATTAATAGCTTGGGTGTGTCCAAAGGGGTGACAGATTCGCTTTAAGCAAGACACAACCTTTGAACAAGAGTTCTAGATAAAAGTGAGTCAATAGCTTTCAATTCTGCTATTTTTAAAAAAAAGATCAGATTAGAATTAATTCTACTTTTGCATAAATGTTCAGATTTTTCAGATTTTAAAATGTAATAAATAAATGGATGACTATAAACTAAACAAAACTGCACATTTTCAAAATTGAAATAATATATTATAGACCTTTGCATACTGTATACTAATCTGGGAAAATGCTTTATTGTACCAGTTTTATTATGAGATATTAACAGAAATATTGAAAAGCTAGAAATTGAATATTTTCAAGTCACCAATTCACAGATAAGTTACTTTCCACCAATTTAATGTACCTTATTATGCTCAAGGGCATGGGTTAGCAATTAATTTTCCTAAGAGGCCAAAAGAGAAATCAAGACAGTTGTGAAGAGCCAAACATATAATCCGACTTAATTCTGTTCACTATTGTTATTATTAATATTAATATTGTTTTCTATAATTTTTTATCAATTAATATTGAGTTGAATTAAGCATTGTGACTCGCTGTTACAGTTAATACATGCTACAATAAGGATTATTGTAACGTGCTCTTCACCATAGAAGCTAATAAAAAATATAATTTCCTGCTTTTTATAAAGTTTATATAAAGCAGCAAATTATTCTGCTCCTGTTTGTTAGCCTTTAAACCTTGAACAACAGCTCTCAGCACAATGTGATGGCCACAAAATCACCACACAGCTCCCTACAAAGTAGGAAGTTCCCACACAGTCGCTCATGCAGAATGGGGTCCCCACAAAGAGCACAGTATTATGTCCCCAAACATGCTCCTTAGGGCACAGCATGATATCCCTGCACCAGCCTTTAGGGCACAGCATGATGACCCACACATGTCCCTTGTGGCACATCATGATGTCCCCACACCATCCCCTTAGGACACAGCATTATGTAGTACAAAAACTTGGCACTCAAAAGAAAAATTGATTTGACAGTTCCTTTATTGTAAAAGGCATCCAGTTAAATATACTTCTTTTACTTCTTTAAACGTTTTCGGTCATACAATTGACCTTCATCAGAAACAGAATTTTTTTCACAGTTGGTTTTAACTGAGAGGAACTTGGGTTATACAGGGACCGTGCTGTGATTTTCCAAATGGTCTGTCCTGCCCAGGGAGAGTGAACGCGCTGTTCAGGAGAAGCACTGAGGGTGCAGAGGAATAGCGCTTAGTCTGTGGCTGTCACAGCGTCTCTCATACCAGCAGCACATGCGTCCAGCCACAGACTAAGCGCTATTCCTCTGCACCCTCAGTGCTTCTCCTGAACTGCACGTTCACTCTCCCTGTGACACACTTGCCTCCCTGGGCAGGACAGACCATTTGGAAAATCACAGCACCCAGTTGTGGACATTCATGCCTGTCACAAACAATACAGGATAGTTTCCTGAATATATTACAGTACAAATTTCTGGACACCCACACCAATTATTGGATCTACCGGTCCCTGTATAACCCAAGGTGTCAAACCCATGGGTCTGGTGATTTCCTACATGAATGGTGTCCTTTCATCCTCAGTAGCTGCTGCTTCCCAGACGTCTGTTTCTCTACATTATTAATGAATATACCCAGTACTGAATAGTGCCTACTTATGACAGCGGTTCTTTAATAATAATATATGGAATTTTCCATTACAGTTCCTCTCAGTTAAAACCAACTGTGAAAAAATTCTGTTTCTGATGAAGGTCAATTGTATGACCGAAAACGTTTAAAGAAGTAAAAGAAGTATATTTAACTGGATGCCTTTTACAATAAAGGAACTGTCAAATCAATTTTTCTTTTGAGTGCCAAGATTTTGTACTACATTGTTAGTTGGCTGGATACCCGACTTGTGCACCTCTCTCCACACTGAGTGCCATGTTTTTTCTATACAGCATTATGTACACACACATGCTGCTCAGAGCACAACATTATGTCAGACACATGCCTCTTCGAGCACAGTAATATGTCCCCACACATGCCCCTTAGGACACAGCATGATGTCCCCACACATGCCCCTTAGGACACAGCATGATGTGTCTCTGAGCCTCTTCATGTTAGATTGGAACTTCTGACTCTAGTGAGGCCTGGCAACATTCTGCACAAGTGTGCATAAGGTAATGCCATGATGACATCATGATGTGCACCATGACCTCGCAGACGCAAGCGCAGAGCAATCCCGAGTCTTGTCAGAGCCATAGGTCTCAGACTAGCATTAAGAGGACTGGAGAATCAGTCCTCTCAACGATGATAAGAAAATGGGGAAATGGGGCAAAAGAGTGGTGAGTATAATTTATTTTTTTCATTTTTTAACATTTTGTTGGTTTATATAGTTCAGCAAAATGGCGACTGGCACCTACCGTTTTGGTGAAACCGTGACACAGAAAATTATGTGTTTTAGCAAATGCAGATTTTGTAATGTTCAAGAAGAATTGAATTTCATTTTTAATATATTTGCTCACCTCTAAATGAGTTAAGTTGGTTTAGTTCTCAGGCAAACATTTAGCAGTTTTGAAATTCAGCACAGGAATTAAACACAAAAAATCTTTATTGCGATTTCAATAAATTATGTAGTATAAGTCATAGTTAAAGCAAAAATTAACAAACTACTTTATTCTCATTTGAACAAGGAAAGACTAGAAGCAATGGGATGAAACTGAATGGGAGGAGACACAGATTAGATATTAGAAAAAACTTTTTGACAGTTAGAGTGATCAATGAGTGGAACAAGCTGCCACGAGAAGTGGTGAGTTCTCCTTCAATGGAAGTCTTCAAACAGAGGCTGGACAGACATCTGACTGGGATGATTTAGCGAATCCTGCTTTGAGCAGGGGGTTGGACCAGATGGCCCAGGAGGTCCCTTCCAACTCTACGATTCTATGATTCTATGATTCTACTGATATATAGCCCAAACGCTCAAAAATCTAGTGCTGTCACATGTAGATTGCAGCCGAGAGATGGCATGTTTGAACTCCATATTCACATGTCATAAATGCCGCAATACAAGAATGCATTATTTAAGAAGCAGTCCATATTAAAATTCATCTAGGTGAGTGTGTAGTATCTCACCCGATGAAGGCTCTGGCCAGAGCCAAAAACTGGTTTGTGTAGTAATAAAGGAATATTGCCTTCATTTGGTAAGAGTATAAAAGCTGTGGGGGAACAAAAAGTGCACAAGAGCATCGGGTGAAGCTGAAAGGGAGGTGCTCACCTGAGCTGGTTGGGTGCAGGCACAACTCCTATGAACACTTAATAATATCAGCTGCTGCTGCCTTGTGGCTGGGGAATGATCGCCTCCAGGATAGTTGACCAGTTTGGATAACACTATATCAGGCTGCAATAAAGAATCCTTGGGATCAAGATGAGTTGAACGTTTTTCACCTCCACCGTGGAAATAAAAACTGTTCAACTCACCTTGGTCTCAAGGAACAATTGGTAAGTGATGTCTATACTCTGCGGACATCACACCTCTGCACCCCCTCAGACTAGTTTTTCACTTAATAGCTTTAGTGAGCGCTTAAAAAATGTTTGACTCCATCCGATGTTTTCTGACCTGCCGCTACTGGAATCAAACATTCTGCCTTATTGGGCAAGAACGATCCTTGATTATCAATGTTTTAAATTCCAATGATTTCAGTGAGAATCACTGTACAGCAGCATCTTTCTAATGTTATTTTTTTGTTATGACAGCAAAACATCTGTATTCCTTTGACAAGAAACATTCTTATAATAAGAGATAGTTTATGAAAATGAAATGAAAGTAATGCTGCCTAACAGTCAAATAAGGTTTAAGATACGCAGCGCTAATCAGAGTCTCTTCTTTTTCATCTCTTGTGTTGTATAATCCCTTTTTTGTACTAATGGGAGCTGTAATCCATTTGCTTTGAATAGAATACAGTTATATGCTGCAAAAAATAGTTTAATGTTCCGGAGACTCATAGTATCAAAATTATAAGCAAGAAAATAAATCTAATTAGGTTGCTACAGAATTTTGTTAACACCTATAAAACCTACTTATCCATTTACATTTTATGTTTGATCAAAGGAGAATACAAAGTAGAATTCAGTGTAATATTGAACATTATCCTGTTGAAAATAACCAGGATAATCTATTTTCCCATTGATCCCTAAATCTCAATAATACCAGAAAATAGAGGCTGATTCGGAACATACTGTGATGTATCACATCATGACATTTTCTGTTTTAATAGTTTTTTGCTCTGAATTACAATTATTAAAATGTAACAAAAATAATTTGTAACTAATTACCTTTTTTATCATCACAACTGAACTGTGTTCTGGAGCATAGCCAAAGTCATAATTAGTCCAATTCCAATTATTTATTTCATTGCTCCTGCTGACATTAACACATGCTCTAAGGATTTTTGACTTGTTGAATTCCTTCTGTATTATACCATCTTGCTTGCTTACCAAATTTGGTATATTGGGATATTCGCATTCTCTCAAGATGGAAAAATCTACACACTAACCCGTGTTGTCTAAAGTCCTACACTTTTGAGTTAATTCTGTTAAAGGGAACCGGACAGCTGATTCAAGCTGCCTGATCCATGGGCAGCATGTATCAGACATTAGCTGTATAATCTCAGCCCGGTATGTTTGACTTTGAAACGCTGCTGAGATTTAGAGAAAAATATTCTTCTAAAGGGTAGCGGGTGGGGAGAAGTCGCTGCACTGTATTGACAGGTCTCCCCCTATATGTGCACTTAGCCAGCGATCTGTCAATCCAGGGCAGTGGATGAGTAGAAGCAGCTGGGGACCTGCCTATATGACTAGTTTCCGGTGATGCTCAGTCTATGGATGCTTTTAAAGTATGATGTTCTCTAAAACTTTGCAGTGTTTGAAAGTCAAATACACCTGTCTAATTTCTTTCTGTCAATCTGTCTGATTTCTAAAGATATGTAGAACCATTGGTTTTCCTCTTCAAAGTTAGTATTTTTCACCTTTGCTACTTTTCAATTAATATTACTTTTGTCCTGCTTTTTTATTGCAAATTCATGAACACTGGCTATTTTTGAGTCTAGAGAGGCCTCTTGTTACTTAAATGTTCTGGGAGAAAATTTGGAATCCTATGAGGTGGTCAGAATGATTTAACCTCATTTTAGTGGAGAATGAGAACACTAAACCAAAGTTAAGTAAAGAGGGTAGAAAGGATAAAAGAATGTATTGCAATTCATGTATCCTGGTGTCAGTCCCCGATAGTCCCAATGTTGGTAAGGTTGTGATGTTCATTGATGGTTAGAAAAATATTCAGGATTGAGAGTCCTCAGTAGTTGATACCTTTTAATGGCTAACTGAAAAGATGGTAATACATTGCAAGCTTTCGAGACTACTCAGGTCTCTTCATCAGGCTAGACTAATACAAAATCTGAAGTCCTGAGTAGTCTCGAAAGCTTGCAATGTATTACCATCTTTTCAGTTAGCCATTAAAAGGTATCAACTACTGAGGACTCTCAATCCTGAATATTTTTCTATCTACTGGCTAACACGGTACAAAGATATACATCTTTCCTGTATCATTGATGGTTAAGAAGCTTCTAGAGTAGCCTTGTGCCTTTATCCAGGTCAGCAATGATGAAGGTTTTGCCATCTTTGTGGATTACAAGCTTTTTGTGAAAGTTCCATATAAGAAGAATTCTAAAAATGTGAAGAATTGTAATGATTTTGAAAAAGGTTTTCCTTGCTTGTATGGTGACCTGTGACAGGTCTGAGTAGCATTAGATTTCTTCATAGTGAGGTGAAACTTTCTTTTTCATAACACTTGTGTGAAAAATGCAGCATTACAGTAACATCTTTATTGGATTTGTCAGACAGATTTTCTGTTTTTGGCAGGCAGTGGGCCCTGCTGATTATTAAGTAATGGGGCTGTGCAGCTGTCAAAGCTGACAAAATAGTTTTTATTTGTACAAATGGAGTTTTGACAAAAGAATATTTTCAGTGATACCCCGGGATTTAATTTTATTCCTCCTACTTTTATGCTTTATGTCTACCACTTTTATTTTGAGACCATTGAAGAGGTATTCCGATCTCCAAAATCCTATCCCAATATTGAATAGTTGTAATAATAATAATACTATTTTTTCTGTGCTAAGGCAAACTTGTCCATCCTTATCCTCAGCTAAAGCGCCCGCTACACATAATGATGTCCCAGCGATCCTACCAACGATCCGGCATGGATAGGATCGCTGGGACATCGTTAGACTGATCGCTGGTGAGCTGTCACATAGACAGCCCCAGCAATCAGGACCAGCGACGCTGGACGCTGGTTTCTAATGTAAACGTCGGGTATTCAGGAGCCGCGCGGCTCCTGGATACCCAATGTTTACATTAAAAACCAGCGTCCAGCGTCGCTGATCGCTGGTCTCTCGCTGCCACATGCAGTGATGCGCGCTGGCCAGCGGGAGACCAGTGATTGAAAAACGACCCTGGCTGATGCTGCACAATCAGCGATAGCCGGCGGGGGGGGCGGTCTCTGATCCCCGTCACACACAGCGATCTCGCTGGTGAGATCGCTGTGTGTGACGGGGCCTTTAGTCATGTCCCCCAGCATGTGTCTATTTTCAACTTTATCAGCTATAAGATGATTTCAGCTGAAGGTGCTAAGAAAACGAATTAAGAACTGCAGTGCTCCAGTATAAGGGTGTTTGCACACGTTGCGGATTCGTGTGCAGATCCGCAGCAGATTTGGCCCTGCGGATCCACTGAAGATTTGCTAGTGTGATGTACTGTACTATGTTATCTTATGGAAAAAAAAACACTGTGCACATGCTGTGGAACACAGCTGTTTATTTTCCGCAGCATGTCAATTCTTTGTGCAGATTCCGAAGCATTTTTATACCCATTCCATTATAGGAATCCGCAGGTGTAAAAATGCAGGCCAAATCCGCACAAAATCCACACTAAATCAAAACAAAATCTGCAGGAAATCAGCTGTAAATACGCAGGTATTTTGACCTGCGGATTCTGCAGATTCCATGCGGAAAAATCCGCACAAGAATCTGCAATGTGTGCACATGCCCTAAATGTGCCTAATGTGTCCTAATCTTAACTTATGGGGCCTGATTTATTTTTTGCATTTTTAAAGTCCTTTTTTTCTTTTTTTGTCCACTCTTTTCTTATGGTATTGCTGCATTTTTTAAATTTATTAAAATGGTGTACATGATTCATAAATGTAGCATAAAGCAAAAAATGGTCTTTTTTTATTTTAACCTTTTTGTTTACTGTATAGGGTAAAAAAGCTGCAGGTTTCGCAAAATTGCATAAATAATTGCGCTAAAATAACTGGAATACATAAAATCACTCCAGGCAAAGACTGGAGCACAAGTAAATGAAAAAGTCTTTCTCAACTCACCTGTCCACTTTGTCCATGGCTGCGATTCCAGGAAAATCTAATATGTAGTGAAAAATTACAGCACCAAGAGGTTGTACTCCAACAAACTTTATTCCAAAATCTGCATAGACAACCCACAATAGAAAAAATGGCAGAAATAGCAGAGGTCCCAGACACTGTTTTATGCGTTTCAGGGCCAAATATGACCCTTAGTCATGGCCATAATGTGTCCAAACTGGAGCACATTTGAAATAAATTTTACGACTTTTTGAAAAGTCACAGATTATAATTCAGCAAAAACATCTGGAAATCTTAAACTCCGCCGAAAATTGCAAATGTGAAAAAAAATTAACTGATGAAAAAAAATAAAAGAAGAAATAGGTGCAAATTAAAAACAAGCTAAAAATGCCAAGAAACAGACAAAAAATAAATGGAAATACAATAATCAATCAGGTCAATGGTGACTTAATTTCATTCGGTCTTTCGGAGTTTGGCCAAATGTCTGGAATTCATCTTGATCGAGAATAAAGAATGTACCGTTTGTTCTTCTCATGTTAAAGGGAATCTGTCACCTCATTTTTGCTGTATGAGCTGTGGCCACTGCCATCAGGGGCTTATACTCAATGCTGTAGATAAGCCCCCAATGTAACCTGAAAGATAAGAAAAACAAGTTAGATTATACCCACCCAGTTGTCCGGTCCGATGGGTGTCGCGGTCCGGTCCGGCGCCTCCCATCTTCATACGATGACATCCTCCTTCTTACTTCTGCCATGGCTCCTGCGCAGGCGTAATTTCTCTGCCCTGTTGAGGGCAGAGTAAAGTTCCGCAGTGCGCAGGCGCCATACCTCTCTGACCTTTCCCGGCGCCTGTGCACTGCAGTACTTTACTCTGTCCTCAACAGGGCAGGGTAAGTACGCCTGCATAGGAGCTGGGGTAGAAGTAAGGAAGAGGACGTCATCACATGAAGATAGGAGGCACCGGACCGGACCACGACACCCACCGCACCCGCCCTCTCCCCCGGTGAGTATAATCTAATTTTGTTTTCTTATCTTTCAGGTTACATTGGGGGCTTATCTACAGCATTCTGTAATGCTGTAGATAAGCCCCTGATGGCGGTGGCCGCATCTCATACAGCAAAAATGGGGTGACAGATTCCCTTTAATGTTCAATATAATAAAAGGTACAATTTCTTTGTCTTTCATACTAATATATCTGTCATTGCTAATAAGTTGGGTATCATGATATTATATTTCTCCATTATAAATGTATTGTAAGATGAAATAATAGAGTGTGATGGTAACTAGTAATATGGGACCTACTAATCAAATGCATTGTTAAGATGCCACGTAATGTTGCCTGCTCAGTAGCGTCACATAGTTAATAGGGTATGTGTAAGTATTAGATAATGACATTGGTGTTATTTAGAAGTCTCTTGCCACACAATAAGACTATCAGATAGACTAAGATTGACATGGATTATTCTAATATAAAAATGAACTTTTCTGGAGCACAAGGAAATAATTAACATGTTCCCTTTGCTAGACCTAATTTACTGAAGTGGTATAATATTCCCAGAATCATTTTTTCATTAATTTGTTAATTTAATAAAATATTACTCAGCATAAGCTGCAATAGTCTGGTATTCCCAGCCATGAGTATTTTTTTTTCATCTTTTTCTTTTAATGAAATAAATACAGTAATCTTTCTGAATTCTATTAAGGCCATTAATAATTTAAAATCCCTAATGAATACCTTTGCTTTAATTTCAAATCTTTATCTACACCACTCCATTAAATCGGGTCAGCATCTTCCTGTGTGATGATAATTAGAGCGCATTGTCACTTCTATTCTTATTTAAGTATAATAATGGTTTGATTTACAATGCAAAATCTCATTACAAAGTTCCAGAATTTGAAGTTGTATGTAGAAATACAAAAGAGTTTATTTGCAAGTATTAATTATATATGCAAATATATTTTTATGTGAAGGGAAATAGTGTAAAGGTGTATAATTTAAAATGGGCGCTACAATTCACTTTTAACAATTTTTATTGAATGAGTAAGCAAATTGTTAGATTCAGGAGGTAATGCTGAAAAAGTAATTAGTAGGTCAAACAGGATGGTCTCCATAAAAACATGCACATTATTGCTCTAAAAAGTTTAGTTATTGAGTAAAGTACAGAATCTGTATGCTGTGGCTATAGAAAGTAAGTAACCTTAATAATAAATTGAATTTGTCTTAAAAGTTAAAAGGATAGGAAGTTTGTATTTGCAATTTATTTTATTATGCAAAATGTCATATTTAGGGGAACTGTGTTGAGGTTGGTCGAATATTGGGATTCCGTTTTTGGCAAATATTTTTTTTTACATGTTATTGTTAGTGATGAGAGAGTTATACTCGTTGCTCGGGTTTTTAGTTTTAGTGCTCGGAGATTTAGTTTCTGTCACCGCAGCTGCTTGATTTGCGGCTACTTGACAGCCTGAATACATGTGTGGAATGCCTGTTTATTAGGGAATCCCCACATGTATTCAGGCTGTCTACAAGTTGCAAATCATTCAGCTGCTGCGACAGAAACGAAATCTCCGAGCACTTCCAAATACTTGGAGATCACTCGAGCATGCTCGGGAAAACCCGAGCAACAAGTATACTCGCTCATCACTAGTTATTATTTTTAACTTCATAGCTTTCACTAATTTGACCAAACAAACCAGAATACTACTATGGGTGGACTTATTTTTTTTATTTTTATTACATTTTAGATTATATTATGACAGCTTTTCTTGTTAGACCTATAGCAGGGATTTTAGATGATATACAGCAGGATATTGCATGTATAGTTCATGTTGTTTCTTTAGATATTATTTAGCTAAAAATGTGAATATAATATAAAGATAAGGAAAGCCAAACATTTTTTGTCAGAGATTACATGACCAGCAGGGCAGATATAAGCAGTAACTGAACAAACGCCGTTTTTTTATATACACAGTTCTTATTAAGTGAAACGATTCAAAAAATCAGAAAGTATTATTAGTTGTACCTCTATTTTCGACATAAAAAACCCTTTTATTGCCTCTTTAACTATAATTATTTGCAGTTATTAACGAAATTCATTCAAACAAAGTGGATAGAGTTGCCTCTAAAAAGACACAGACACAATCAGCTTTGTTGTAACTGAACATTTGCAGAATGTCTTCCAGGGATAGCAGCGTACCGGCCCTCACCGGACCACATCTGAATATGAAAATATGCTTTTTAGAGCATCCCAGTTCTTGAAGATTCCAAACAGTTTAGCTTACAATATACACGATAAAAAATTCAGCCAGGGCAGTTCTTCCAGTGGCGTCAGAGACTCATGTTATCTTCTGAGGTCTGTGTTAGGCAACTTCAGTATGGCCATTGGCCCTTGTTACAGAAACTGTGCCTGGTCCAGTAGTTCTGCATGGGCTGCTACTAGCTACTTAGCTTATGACCGATTTCCTTTTGGCTGGTCATTCATACATTACACTACTCAAGGTGCACTTCAGTATTGTAATATTTGAATGACCATGTGTCTTCATGCTAATTATGCTCCAGTCAGCACGTAGTTCCTCACCAAGCTTACTATCAGGGACTGTTGTTTTCCAGTGCTATTCTAGGCAAGGAACAGCCAAGTAAAACTCCACAAAATATAAAGCAAATTTCAACAGCCCACCTATTTATGAGGGTAGCTCTCAAAACTTTTACACTGGCATTTACAGAAAGCTGTGTGGTACACCTAATCCTCCTATTGACCATCCATTGCTCCTTACACCTTTTTAACTATAACTGTTTTTTAAAGGGAGATATATCATCCCTTCATAGCTGATATCATATTATCTTTCAAAAGGGAATATTATTAGTCAGTAATAAATTCAGCTATTATTTTATTGAATCATTTATATTCCATTCACAAACAATGCGATGCTATACTAATAATAAAATCCTTCATTATTTGAAGGCAATTTGTTTTATTTTTTAAAGGCCATTATGCAATGACACTTTAGATTCCGATGCTGAATTCTACAGCTGAACCTGGAGCAGCAGCAGCAACCAAACACCTAGCATTAGCCTGAGCAAGACGCTGGGACCGACGTCTCTGCTGAGCAGGAACCTCTGCAGCTGAAGAAGAATGGGAAACCGCAGAGGACATGGCTTGAGATTCCCCCTGTGCAGTGGGAACTTGATGCCTAACACCACCCATCTTGAAAAGTTTTCCCCCTCCCATATACTAATGTACCACAAACAGGAAGTTGATATCACCAACCATTCCCATTTTATTTAGGTGTATCCATATAAATGGCCCACCCTGTATACAAATATATAAGTAAAGTGTCACGTTAAGTGCTCTGAGGTATATGTTGTTAAAGTAAAGAAGGAGTTAATATTTTCAGTCCCACCAAAACATGGCGTGGCTTCCACTTCTCAACGAACCACTGAGATGGTTTGTGACTAAGCTGGGTGGATGCAGGGAGTGTCTGAATTTATTATGCAGCTATGTATTCTGCTATTTGTGACTATTTTCGAAACGCTACATTTATGCATAAATTGTTTATGTTCACTGAGCATATATAATAAAAGAGACAGCCCACTATTAGATGGAGACCTCTAGAAATCACATGCATGGGCACTTCTGTTGGTCTCACCAAGGCTGATAGAATCCTTGAAACTTCTCAATAAAGAAAGAGCTACTATATAACATTGAGAACATTTTTATATATGAACTAGCTGAAGAGCCAGGCGCTGCCCGGGCATAGTAACTAACTGTGGTTAGTTATAGCAAATTATAATTATCCTCCATCCCATAGTCCCATGCCCATATACATATCATGCATATCCACGATCCCATAGGCCCATGCCCATATACCCATCATACATATCCTCCATCCCATAGTCGAGTGCCCATATACCCATCACACATCTTCCATCCCATAATTCCATGCCCATATACCCATCATACATATTCTCCATCCCATAGTCCCATGCCCATATACCCATCATACATATTAGCCATCCCATAGTCGAGTGCCCATATACCCATCACACATCCTTCATCTCATAGTCCAATGCCCATATACCCATCATACATATCCTCCATCCCATAGTCCCGTGCCCATATACCCATCATACATATCCTCCATCCCATAGTCCCGTGCCCATATACCCATCATACATATCCTCCATCCCATAGTCCCGTGCCCATATACCCATCACACATCCTCCATCTCATAGTCATGTGCCCATATACCCATCATACATATTCTCCATCCCATAGTCCAGTGCCCATACTGTATACCCATCACACTTCCTCCATCCCGTAGTCCCATGCCCATATACCCATCATACATATTCTCCATCCCATAGTCCCATGCCCATATACCCATCACACATATTCGCCATCCCATAGTCGAGTGCCAATATACCCATCACACATCCTTCATCTCATAGTCCAATGCCCATATACCCATCATACATATCCTCCATCCCATAGTCCCGTGCCCATATACCCATCATACAAATCCTCCATCCCATAGTCCCGTGCCCATATACCCATCATACATATTCGCCATCCCATAGTCGAGTGTCCATATACCCATCACACATCCTTCATCTCATAGTCCAATGCCCATATACCCATCATACATATCCTCCATCCCATAGTCCCGTGCCCATATACCCATCATACATATTCTCCATCCCAGAGTCCCGTGCCCATATACCCATCACACATCCTCCATCGCATAGTCCCATGCCCATATACCCATCATACATATCCTCCTTCCCATAGTCCATTGCCCATATACCCATCACACATCCTCCATCCCATAGTCCCGTGCCCATATACCCATCATACATATCCTCCATCCCATAGTCCAGTGCCCATATACCCATCACACATCCTCCATCTCATAGTCAACTATTATGACATCATAATGAGCGGCGGGGCTTGCAACCTATGATGACATCAGCGTCGCCATGGCAACCATTGTGACATCATAATGAGGGGCGGGGCTTGATACGCACACACTGTTTCCCTATTATGTAGATAGGGGCATTATGACATCATAATGAGGGGCGGGGCTTGACGCACAGACACTTTTTCCCCAGTATGTAGATAGGGGCAAAATTGTTTGGTGAATTGGAACGCGCGGGGTTAAAATTTCACCTCACAACATAGCTTAGGACGCTCTCGGGGTCCAGACGTGTGACTGTGCCAAATTTTAAGGCTGTAGCGGCGACGGTGCGGATTCTTATCCCGGACATACACACACTTACACACACACACACACACACACATACATACACACTTTGAGCTTTATATATTAGATTTGGATTACCATTGTAGACTACACTTATAAAGTTACTTAGTAAACAAATTGATTAACTCACACGTGCCCTTCTGCCACACCAAGTCATACCCCATAGATGGAAACCTACACTATCAATTTTAAATATATGTCTCTTTTTGGCCCAGACATACAAATTTAAAGGGCAGGTAAGAAAACAGCCTCTGACTATATTCACACATCTGTTATGCACTTCTGTATCTCATTCTAGGCCATTAAAATCTATGGGAATCCATTAATCATGGATGAAAAATGTAAGACATCTTCTTACTTTTAGGGTATGTGCACACATTGTGGATTTTGATGCGGATCTGCAGAGTTTTTGGATGCACGGGATTGCATCAAATCTGTAGTGCAGTACACAGCCAATGTTATTCAGTGGTAAATTAAGAATTGCTGTGCACATGCAGCAGAAAAATCGGCGCAGATTTTCAGCAGGTTTTATTCCACAGCATGTCAATTCTTTGTGCAGATCCACAGGAGCATTTTCAGTTTGGCACATACTCTCACTCTCTCTACTCCAGAGGCACAAGGGAGAAAGTTCACAGACCTAATCCATTCCCAGTACAACCTAACAAATCCGCACAGCAAAAACGCATTAAAATCCCTATCAATTTCGGATGAAATCCGCTAGCGTTTTGCCCTGCGTTTTCTGCCAAGAGATGCGGATTCTCTGCAGAAAATTATGCCGGCTAATCTGCAACATGTGCTCATACCCTAAGACTGGGTTCCCCAACTCCAGTCCTCAAGGCCCACCAACAGGTCATGTTTTCAGGATTTCCTCTGTATTGTACAGGTGAAGCAATTATCACCTGAGCAATACTAAGGAAATCCTGAAAACATGATCTGTTGGTGGGCCTTGAGGACTGGAGTTGGGGAACCCTGCCCTAAAAGATCCATTGTTTTTCATTCATTTTCAATGACCCATTGTCAACAGATCAATAAGAGATCAGTTAGTTTTGTCCCTTTGGTTTTTGAAAATAAATGAGAATAAAGCAGTGCAAAACAGATGTAACACAGATAACACACGAGAGAAAAATGGTCTGTTACATACAGATGTAAAAATAGACACGAATTTGGGAGTGGATTCTTGGACAGTTGGGAGAGGTGCTCAGCCAAATGTTGAGGCAAGTCACCAGTTGTAAAATTATATGCTTTTGACTGAGTACATGTGAACGCTGAATATGTGTTCTGAACTGCATTGCTGCTCTATACAATGCATATATAGGTATATATATAGATATATACCTATATATACCTATATATATAACATTTTATTTTGCAAAATTACTTTCCAATATATTTAGAGTATAGAGGAATACTTCTTCTTACGTGTATTGAAGCATTGAATGACTATACAGAGTAGACAGTTGCGACTGGCAGAGTTGGCCTTTATTGCAATCCTACGGAGCTTCTTTACACATAAAATCCAAATTAGTAAACCGAAATGCCTTGCCATCACTATATTCAGCTATGAGGAAAGCCAAAGAAGGAGAATGGTCTCAATGATTACAGCCTTTCCAGCGCTATAAATCCGTCCTGATATGTAATTGCCTGTTCAAGCTGTAAAGGAGAGAACCAAAGTCAAGCAGTATTTTTGATCTCTTATAGCATGTGCTAAGATTTATGGCCTTACCTTTCCATAGCTGCAGGCAGATATTTGTTCACCCACAATGCAGTTTTATTGTTCGCACTTTGCCCGTGTTACTGAATCCTGCTATAAAATTGAATGATCCAAAAGTTTGAGGACAGCCAATGATTTCGGGCTCTTCTTCTAGTTTACTACTTTTTTTGCTTGCTTTAATGTTAAATTAAAATTGTCTGAGACAAGAAAAAGAGTTGTTTTTTTTTTCCAGAAGCAGACATTTGTTTCCATTGCTAGATCTAATATTGAAGCTCATTCTCATTCAAATAGAGCTGAAGTGAATGGAGAAGAGCTGCCGTACATGACCCAACCCATGGATAAAGATGGCACAGTTTTCACAAATTTCTAATAATTCCTTTAACTTAAAAAGTATCTACAACTATCAAAAATGATGTTTACTATATCTACTTTTAAGTGCATTGTATAAGACTATTTAGTTTTAAGTCACCTTTGCCTTCCTTATAGTAATGCCTTGGACCTTTACATGAGTGTGTCCGCATTCCATTTGTCAGGAACACCACACTGCACTTGCTCAATGAGCCAGCGTGTGTGTCCTGAGTAGAACAAACTATGCTCAAAGATACCTGTGGAGCAGGGCGGCAGCAGTGGAGATGCGTGATTCAGGCAAACAAGACTTGAAAAAGTTATGCTCATGGGATAGAATTGGACTTTTTTTGTTGTTGTGATTTACATTTTTTTGTGTTTGTCAAAAGTGTGAACATTGTCCTGGCAGCATAAAGGTTTAGGGTACCGTTACACTTAGTGATGCACCAGCGATCCCGACCATGATATGACCCGGTCAGGATCACTGGTACATCTATAAATGGTCTCTAGTGAGCTGCCAAACAGGCAGATCTCACAGCAATGCAGCAGCGGTCGGGGGTCGCTACTTACCTGTCAGACGAGGCGATGAAGACGTCCTCCCGCCCGCGTCCATGCGTCGCTCGTCTCCACAGCAGGAAGCCCAGCAGGAAGCTGATGACGAGAAACGGCCCAGGATGTTCTTGCACAATCAGCAATAACCAGCGGGGGGAGCAGGTCGGAGGTAAGTATCACACATAGCAATATCGCTAGCAATATCGCTGCTGCGTCACAAAACCAGTGATGTTATAGCGATATTGATAGCGATATCGCTTAGTGTAACAGGCCCTTTAGCAACTGCTAATATGTCATTGAAATGTGTTGTTGAATAATGCAACAAGTCTCGCTAAATTGAAATTACAAAATTTGGCTTATCTTTTTTACACCTCAATTTTTTCACTATAAGTTGTGTGTTCTGTGTTGGGTTTAATTGTATAATTACAGCATCATTATTATAGCTCTCTGACAGAATTTCCTCAACTGTTGGCAGAAGAAGACTATGTGTTTGAAGCTGGCTCAGATTTCCTTAACAATCGGAAGAATAAAATGAAAAAATGTTGAATTTATATGGTGCTTTGTCTTTTTCTAAACACATTATTTTGTCTTTATAATTAGTTAGAAAAAAATATAGGGATGGGTACTGTGAACGAGTTGATGCAAAAGATACATCAAACTTCGCTTGCTGCAGTTGAAAATTGAAATACATTTTTTTCTTAATATGACTATTATAAATTTATTGTTATATAAAGAGAAATATAAAGTGGCATGTAAAAGTTTGGGCACTCCTGGTCCAAATTACTGTTATTGTGAACAGTTAAGCAAGTTGAAGATGAAATGATCTCTAAAAGGGCTAAAGTAAACCCCTTCATGTTGCTGGGTGAAAATTATAAACTGCCATTGCAACGCTCAGTACATTGTAGTGCCCAGAACATGATAGTGCCCAGTTCATGTTTCTGGAGACACACACGGTAAATTAGAGCTGCTTTCATCGCTACAGAAATGCCAAATGTGTGGACGCTAAATGTGGTTTAGGCACACTGGGGCTCAGAAGGGTGGCGGGTGGGGCAGTTGGATTTGCTGAATTTCTTTTGGATGGCGAGAAACCATTTTCCTGAGCATTTGTACTACCATTAATGTAATGTATTTCCATTTTATCAGATGATGAACCTGAGTGGGAACTTACTTTTTTGTGATTTTCATTGAAGCTTATATTGGGAACATTTTACATAATGTTGTCACTCTGGAATCCACGGTCTATATGCAATAAGCTTCCTTTCCTGCACATCTATTTTCTGAACATCTCTCTTAATCTGTTGGCCCTCACTGAAACCTGTATTCAGGATTCTAACACAGTCTCCCCTGCTGCTATTTCTCATGGTGGCTTACATTTTTCCAATTCCCTGAGACCCGCAAACAGACTTGGTGGTGGAGTCAGCATACTCTTGTCTTCACAATGCACTTTCCAGGTCATTCCCCCAGTTTCATGACTCTCATTACTGTCTTTTGAGGTCCACACCATCAGGCTCTTCCATCCTCTCTCTCTCAGAGTAGCAGTTATATACCATCCTCCAGGCTCATCCACCCAGTTCCATGACCATTTGTTTTCCTGACTAACACACTTCATGTTCCTCAAATTACCAACCCCTGTCCTGTGAGACTTCAACATCCCCAAAAACAGCCCCAACTCCCCTCTGCATCCCATCTTCTATCTCTAACCATTTCTCTTGGCCTCCCACAGCTCTCAACCTCTGAGACACACAAAGATAGTAACACCCTTGATCTGGTCTTTGTCTGGCTCTGTTCAATCTCCTACCTATATAGCTCACTTCTTCCCCTTTCTGACCACAACATTCTCTCTTTTATGCTCACAAATCCTCACCTTCCCCAGCACACTCTTACCTACCACACGTTCAGAAATATACAAGCCACTAACCCTCATACACTTTCAGACTCCCTACACTCATCACTGTCACCAATGTCCTCTTTTTACTGTCCTGATCTGGCTGTACATCACTACAATGATAGCAATACTCTCAGAAGCACCCTGGACGGAGTAGAACCCTTCACCCTTAGAACCTCCAAACACAGAGTAAAACAGCCCTAGCTCACATCGCAAACTCTATTTCTTCGGAGATGCTCTAGGAGTGCTGAATGCTTATGGAGGAAAACTCGCAAACCAGAAAACTTCATCCACTTCAAATTTATGTTAAAAACCTACAAGTCTCCAGGTTACTCTCTTCGTCTCATCCTATCACATGCACTACTGACCCCATTCCCTCACACCTACTCCAGTCTATCTTTCAAGTCATCACTACTCACCTAATTAAAATTTTCACTCTCTTCCTCTCCTCTGGTATTTTCTCCTCCTCCTTCATTCTATCATTACTCCATTATTAAAAAAAAACCCTCTCTTGATCCATCCTGCACAAATAACTACAGATCAGTCTCTAATCTCCCCTTCATTTCTAAACCTTTGGAGTGCCTTACCTGTTAAATCTCCACTCACTCTCTTCTAGATCCATCACAGTCCAGCTTCCACCCCCTACATTCTGCAGAAACTTCACTCATCAAAGTGACCAATGATCTTTTGACAGCAAAGCTTAACAGTGACTACTCTCTGCTCATTCTTCTCGACGTCTCGGCAGCTTTCAACACTGTTCACCACCATCTCCTACTCTCTATGCTCCAATCAATAGGCTTTAAGGACACTGCTCTCTCCTGATTCCCTTCCTATCTTTCACTGCTCCTTCAGTGTATCAATCACTGGCTCCACTTCTCCTCTTCCTCTCACTGTGGGGTCCCTCAGGGTTCAGTCCTTGGCCCTCTTCTCATCTCTCTCTACCCGGCTCCAATTGGACAGACCATCAGCAAATTTGGCTTTCAGTAGCATCTTAATGCTGGTGACACACAACTATACCCGTCATCCTCTGACCCAGCAGAACACCAGTGACTGTCCACAGTTTCCAACATCATGTCTGCTCTATATCTGAAACTCAACCTTTCCAAAACTGAACTTCTGCTCCCGCAGTCTACTGACTTTCCAAAAACTGACATCTCCCTCTTCATGTGTGGCACCACAATAATGCCCCGACAGCAGGCTCACTGTCTGGGTGTTATGTTTGACACCAACTTTTCCTTTACCTCTTATGTACCATCTGTTAGGAATCTGTGTCCTGCCATACTTATGCAGAGATCCAGATCCTCACATTTGTCTCCAGAGGCTAAGTCCTTTCAGCCAGCTTCTGAGCATGCTCCTGGAATGAGCTCCCATTGGAGTTCAGGAGTCAGGTGCTCAGGTCCTGCTCCTGATTCCATTGACTTAGCTCAGGGCTCTGGAGATTTCGAGCAGGTCCCGTACGCTATAAAAAGTGCGCATGGCCGCTATGCCATGCGCTAGTATTTTCATACTGCTGCCGTATGTATGGTGACGGATGCTTGGACTGGTGACTGACTTATTAAGAAACCCCTTCCCTCTGATAATACAATTGTGTGAGTGATTGGGCAGCCGCCAGTAGCAGCGCCAGCGCGCTCCAGCTATTCCTGTCTCAGCAGCTAGCGTCCTGCATCGCTCCAGCGATATCGCGGTGTCTCCGCTGAGGCTCCGTTCACACCGTGCTGCAATTTCAGTTCCTCGAGCATTTGCAGTTGCGACGTCTCGCACCTCTTATTCACGGTAGGTCTTGTCTGAGTAGTTCTGACATTTAAGACTGCTCCTGTGACCCTTTATTACCGTGTCGCTGTTGTTCTGTGGCTTAAACAGACACAGCGTTTTTGTGTGCTTTAAGGTTGCGGCTCTGTGTCTTTAACAGAGCTTGCTTCAGTGCACTCCGGGTGCAGTTAACCCCGTGCACATTAATGCCATAGTGCTCTGCCTCTCTAGCAGTGGTCATATCACCTGCCGCACGGTGGACTCTGAGTGGCGAAGGCACTTTAATTATTTATTTATTTTAGTGCCTTCTGCCACTCCTAACACCATCTCTTGTCACTTGCACCTAAAGAACATTTCTACAATCCACCCCTTTCTCATCATAGCAACAACAAAAACCCTCAGTGTTGCCCTCATCCACCCCCACCTTGACTACTGCAATTGTCTGCTAATTGCCCTCCCCCTCACTCGACTTTCCCTTCTCCAGTCCATCCTTAATGCAGCAGCCAGGGTCATCTATCTGGCTAATCAGTACTCAGACACATCTGCTCTTTGACAGCCATTGCACTGGCTGCCCATCAATTTAAAATGCTTATTCACCCACAAAGCTCTACACAGTACAGCACCTCCCTACATCTCCTCTCTCATTTCTGTTTATTCGCCTACCTGCTCGTTATACTCCGCAATCGACTTTTGACTAACATTCGCGCTAATCCGTACCTCCCACTCCCAGGTCCAAGACTTATCCAGAGTTGCGCCAATACTCTGGAATGTTCTACCCCAAGAAATTAAGACTAACCACAACTTATACAATTTTAATAGCTCCCTAAAAACTCATTTGTTTAGAGCGCAAACATATTAGTCCATAAATAACCTATACTGCAAGGTTACACTCCCTATCACAATGTATTTACCAGAACCCCAAAAACAAGGAACATAGAATGTGTATTATTGTTATTAATATTATTTATTATTATAGTGACATTTATTCCATAGCGCTCTTCCATAAAACAAGTACAGTAATTTTAAACAATACGAGTGATGACTGGTACAGAAGGAGGGTGGACCCTGCCTGCGAGGGTTCACAGTCTACAAGGGATGGGTGAGGATGCAGTAGGCGAGGGTAGAGCTGGTCATGCAGTGGTTTGATCGATCGGTGATTACGGTTATGGTGTGTATAACGATCATGAGAAATTTTTTTACAGTTATGGTGTGTATAACGATAATGAGATGTTTTTATTTTTATTAAACATCAATTAAAATACAAATAGTAAAACAGATGCCTCTTGTCAGACTAAGGCACAACACCCAACAGACAGCCCTTCTGTGGTTACATGTAATATTTCTTTTAAGCTACAGTATGTGGTCCTTAAGATATAGCTAGACATATTGTTCAATCACCAATGTGTGTTGTTAAGCAAAGACCTATATATTGTGCTATGCAATAATGCATATATACACGTGGTCAAAATTGTTGGTACCCCTTGTTTAATGACAGAAAAACCCACAATGGTGACAGAAATAACTTGAATATGACAAAAGTAATAATAACTAAATACTCTATGAAAATGAGCAAATGAAAGTCAGATATTGCTTTTCAACCATGCTTTCACAGAATTAAAAAAAAAAATAAAACTCATGAAATAGGCCTGTATAGAAATGATGGTACCCCTGAAAATAATGTGACAAAAGGGACATGTTAAATCAAGGTGTGTCCACTAATTAGCATCACAGTTGTCTACAATCTTGGAATCAGTGAGTAGGCCTGTATAGAGGGCTACAGATACTCACTGTGCTGTTTGGTGGCATGGTGTTTATCACACTCAGCATGGACCAGAGGAAGCGAAGGAAAGAGATTTCTCAGGAGATTAGAAAGAAAATTATAGACAAACATGTTAAAGGTAAAAGTTATAAGACCATCTTCAAGCAGCTTGATGTTCCTTTGACTACCCTTGCACATATTATTCAGAAATTTAAGCTCCATGGGACTGTAGCCAACCTCCCTGGAAAAGGCCGCAGGAGGAAAATTGATGATACATCAAAGAGACGGATAATATGAATGGTAACAAAAGAGCCCAAAAAATCTTCTAAACAGATTAAAGGTGAACTTCAAGCTCAAGGAACATCAGTGTCAGATCGCACCATCTGACGTTGTATGAGCCAAAGTGGACTTCATGGAGGAAGACAAAGGAGGGCACAATTGTTGAAAAAAAAATTATAAAAAAGTCTGTAATTTGCCATGTAATCAATATTGATTGCAGCATTTAGTGGATTAAACTGCACATTTTGGGGGGTTTTGTGAAATTATGTAAATTTTCTTTTTTTTTCTGTTTTTTTGTGTTGTTCCAATACACATAAAGGAAATAACATGTGTATGACAAAATGCGTATTTGTAATATCTTTCTGGGAGAAATACATCCTTTCCTAGAACAATTTTAAGGTGCCATCACTTTCGGCCATGACTGTATAGTCCTTTTTTTTATTTTATTTAAATAACGTATGAGATGATTCCCTTTTGGATTGACTACTAAGCCCTGTGATAAAACACTCCGGGATCGCCTTTGCTGGTGTCAAAGGTCACGTGCGTTCAGCATGAAACTCAGGCGCAGAGCTGGGATTCGTATATAACTGACCCTGGGTCAGGTTTATTAACGGTGAAAGCAATGCAAAAGGAAATAAAACATAAAACAAATCCTTGCCTGTCCGGCACTAACTAAACAATGGACAACCTAACTACCAACTGGCGGGCTTCTCCCGTCCAGCCAAACCACAGTTGCAGTGGGCACTGCTTCCACTCACGTGTGTCTCTCACACAGACAGGCTCTCTGTGTTCCCAGGCTGAGACCCTCACACAACCACCTGGCATCCTTTTATATCCACCTCCCATTATTCATTAGCAAGCAGGTGCGATACTGACCAGACTAGGCCACATAGGAAAGGTATCTGGGCGAGATATACCTGCCCTCATCCACTATTCCCACATGATTCTCACAGCCCATAGTGCCAAAATTGCCAAAAAATAAACCGCAAGAACTTTGTCATATTTGAACAAAGATTACGTGAATCTGTAACTCTAGATAACCAAAATGATTGACTCAGCAAATTCAGAAATGAAGTAGAAGTTTAATTACAGCCGTCCAACACAGAATAACCTCCAGAATACATGAATAACTACCCAAAGCATGATCGGTATTAGTCTTTTCTGCAGAATGTGACATAATTGTAGAACTGTAAATATTATTGCATATCGTTATAACAGACGTTTGTTTTACCACCTTATTGAATAGATAATTTTGAAAAATTCAAAGAATTAAATGAAAAAAATAAATTGAATAATATCAATATTGAATAAAAAATAATTGTTAATCAAAGTGTAATTAGAATTCTATATACAAATTTTGTGGAACATATATATGTATATTTTTGGATTTTGAAATACTTTGTGTAGCCTTACATTTTTTGTATGCTTCTATTGGTAATACAGATAGATCTCTTGTGGGTCTTCAGAAACACTTTATTTCCCATATATTTAAAAATAGTTATAAAAGATTTCAGATCAATTCAGCAAGACTGGAGTTTTGTACTTGTGTCTCAGCAATGCTGTGCAGTAAACTGAGCCTAAGTAAAAGGTATTCTTCTTAATAAATTTGATGCATCTTTGAGCAGCCATGTGCCACTGCCAGTAATGTTACTCCAGATGAGGACCGGAGTTCATATCTGACTTAATTTAAACCACTTTGGTGGTGTAATAAATAATAATGAATATTTATATAGCGCCATTATATTCTGCAGCACTTTACATTTAAGCGGGGACGTGTACAGACAATAAAAACAACATAAGGAAACATATAGTTCAACAGTTACAGGAGGAGCGAGGGCCTGCTCATAAGCTTACAATCTATAGGGAAATAGGGGGATACAATAGGTCGATTGTGCTTGTCATATATGGTCCAGCCATCATTATAATAAGCTGCATGATCCGCTCATCAGACGGTATCTGTCTAAGTGCAGTTACTAAGTGCTATGGAGGATGTGGACACAGATGAAGAGAAGGAACCAGATTCTGAAGAAAACTTACAATTAGGGGACAGGGACGACTTAGGTTACTGGATTGAGGTAATAGGCCTGTCTAAAAAGATGTCTTTTTAAAGCACATTTAAAAATGGGGGGCTATATATTAGTCGGATAGTCTGGAGTAGTGTATTCCAGAAAACTGGCGCAGCACAAGAGAAGTCTTGGAATCAGAGGAGGGAGATTCGGATTATGGAGGATGTTAGTCTTAGATTAGTTGCGGAGTGGAGGTCGTGGTAGGGTGATAGTCAGAAATAAGTGAGGAGAAATGGTGAGAGCTTTGTAGGTGAGCAAGATAATTTATGACGAACAAGATAGGCACATTTCATCTTGCCCTATGCCACTCAGCTTCATCCATTGTTCAAATATTGTGCAGAGTTGACAGAAGTGGCATAAAAAGCCCCCAAAAATCACAATTTTTTTTGCCAACTTTGAGAAATTTTGCAACACTTTAAGGTGTTTTATGTTAGAAAACTGGTGAAAACCATTCTTTGAATTTTGTGTTGCTTACATATATTTTTAGGTAGTGTAACAATTTGGAAAAATATAAATACCAGTGCTAGACCCCGAGCATGCTGCTTTTTTAAGCAAACAAACAAAACCCCTTAAGGACCAAGCCACTTTATAGGTTAATGACCAGGCCTAAATTTTTGAAATCAGACCACTGTCACTTTATGTGGTTATAACTCTGGAACGCTTCAATGGATCCCGCTGATTCTGAGATTGTTTTTTGTGACATATTGTACTTCATGTTAGTGGTAAAATTTCTTTGATATAACTTGCGTTTATTTATGAAAAAAATGGAAATTTGTCAAAAATTTTGAAAATTTTGCAATTTCCAAACTTTTAATTTTTGTACCCTTAAATCAGAGAAATATGTCACACAAACTAGTTAATAAGTAACATTTCCCACATGTCTACTTTACATCAGTACAATATTTGAACCATTTTTTTTTGTTAGGACGTTATAAGGGTTAAAAGTTGACCAGTGATTTCTCATTTTTCCAGCAAAACTTACAAAACCATTTTTTTTAGGGACCACATCACATTTGAAGTGAGTTTGGGGGGCTCAATATGACAAAAAATACCCAAAAGTGACACCCCTTTAAAAATTGCACCCTTCAAGGTGTTCCAAACCACATTCAAGAAGTTTATTAACCCTTTGGGTACTTAACAAGAATTGAAGTAATGTGGTAGGAAAAATGAACATTTAATTTTTTTTCCCAAAAATTTAGTTCGGACACAATTTTTTTTACTTTGTGAAGGGTATCAGGAGAAAATGAACAACAATATTTGTTGTGCAATTTCTCCTGAGTACACCGATACCCCATGTGTGGAGGAAGACCAATCTTTAGGCGCACGGGAGTGCTCAGAAGGGAAGGAGCATCAATTGAGGTTTTGAATGTCAAATTGGCTGGAATCGAGATCGGACGCCATGTTGCATTTGGAGAGCCCCTGATGTACCTAAACGTTGGAATCCCCCCATAATTGACCCCCCCAAGGAACTTATTTAAATGTGTGGTGAGCAGTTTGAATCCCCAAGGGCTTCACAGGCGTTTATAACATAGAGCCGTAAAATTAAAAAAAATCATTTATTCCAAAAAATGATCTTTTCATCCCAAATTTTTATTTTCCCAAGGGTAACAGGACCCAGAAAGTTATTGTGCAATTTGTCCTGAGTACGCTGATACCCCATATGTGGGGGTAAACCACTGTTTGGGTGCATGGCAGAGCTTGGAAGGGAAGGAGCGCCATTTGACTTTTTTGGCTGGAATTGAGATCGGAAGCCATGTCGCGTTTGGAGAGCCCCTGATGTGCCTAAATAGCGGAAACCCCCCATAAGTGACCCCATTTTGGAAACTAAACCCCCCAAGGAACTTATCTAAATGTGTGGTGAGCACTTTGAACCCCTAAGGGCTTCACAGAAGTTTAAAACGTAGAGCCAAAAAATTAAAAAAATCAAATTTTTTCCACAAAAATGATCTTTTTGCCCCCAAATATTTATTTTTACAAGGGTAACAGGAGAAATAGGACCCCAAAACTTCTTGTGCAATTTGTCCTGAGTACGCTGATACCCCATATGTAGGGGGAATCACTGTTTGGGCGCATGGCAGAGCTTGGAAGGGAAGGAGCGCCGTTTTGGAAGGCAGACTTTGATGGAATGGTCTGCGGGCATCATGTTGCGTTTGCAGAACCCCTGATATGTCTAAACAGTGGAAACCCCACAAGTGAACACATTTTGGAAACTAGACCCCCCAAGGAGCTTATCTAGACGTGTGGTGAGCACTTTGAACTCCCAAGTGCTTCACAGAAGTTTATTGCGTAGAGCCGTGAAAATAAAAAAAATCATAATTTTTTCCATAAAAATGATCTGGAGAAATAGGACCCCAAAAGTTGTTGTGCAATTTGTCCTGAGTATGCTGATACCCCATATTTGGGGGTAAACCACTGTGATCGCCTTACTGCGTTCTCTGGGAGGCAGAATGAACAAATCCACAAAAGGTGAAGAATTGGTTTTATTTTTTATGCCATTCCTTGTGCGGTATTAGTGATTAGGCAACTTTTTTCCTCGGTTCGGTACGATTACAGCGATATCAGATTTATACCCTTTTTTCATGTTTAGCTTCTGTCACACACTAAAAGATGGGTTTTTTGGAAGAATTTTTTGCAAGAAATTTTTGCATCGCCGTATTTTGAGAGCTATATTTTTCTGTATTTCAGCCGATAGTCATGTTCAGGCTTGTTTTTTGCAGGATGAGGTGACATTTTTGCTGGTACCATTTTCGGGCACATATTGTTTTTGATCACTTTCTATTCCAATTTTGATGGAAGCAGAATCCATAAAAATCAGCAATTCAGGAATTGTTTTTTTTTTTGTTTTTTTTCTCCATTCTGCGTGTGGTAAAATTGGTATGACAGCTTTATTCTTTGGGACACTATGATTACAGTGATACCTCATTTTTATAATTTTTTTATGTTTTGGCGTTTTTACACACTAAAAACTTTTATAGAAAGAATAATTATTTTTGCATCACTTTATTCAGAGAGCAATAACTTTTTTATTTTTCCGCTGATGCAGCTGTACGGTGGCTTGTTTTTTGCGGGACAAGATGGTGCATTCAGTGATACTATTTGTATTACCTTTTTTTACAGCATTCACTGAAGGGGATAACTAGGGTGATACTTTTATAGATGGGATTTTTACGGACGTGGTGATACCAAACGTGTACTTTTTTGTTTATTTTTTTTTTTTTCATAAAAATATGTATTTATTAGGGGATTTTTTCAATTGTTTTTATTATTTTTTAATTTTTCTTACATATTTTGTTTTTAAGGACGATCAGAGCCCATGTTTGTCGCATGGCAAACAACAGATGTTTGGGCCCCTCATTTATCTGAATGGAGTCTTGGTTTGGGTTTGGGTATCATTTTGATAGCCGAACCAAACTTTTTTCAGATGTTCATCTGAACCTGCTGGACTCGAACATCAAGGCTGTGTGCACACGCTGCGGAAAAGGTGCGGATTCATCCGCGCGGATTTTGTACAATCCGCAGGTGAAACCGCAGGTCAAAAGACCTGCGGTTTTACCTGCGGATTGCTCTGCGGTTTTGCCCTGCGGTTTTTCATCTCCTCAATGGAGGAGATGGCAAACCGCAGGAGAATCCGCAGAAAGAATTGACATGTCAATTCTTTCTGCGGATTGAAAACCGCAGATAATCCGCGCGGAAAATTCCGCACCGTCTGCACTGCGGTTTTTGATTCCCATAGGGAATCATTGTACTGTACACCGCAGCAGAAACTGCTGCGGGTCCGCAGCGGCCAAAACCGCTGCGGAACCGCAGCAAAATCCGCAGCGTGTGCACACAGCCCAACAGGTTCGCCCATTTATACACCTGACAATCACAGATGGTAAAACTATTCCCATATGACCATAGCGTTAGATTATGGTGAAGCTAACTACTAATGCAGGGTTCATATAACTGTTTTTTACAGTGATTTTCCAAAATAAATGTTGGTAAATTATTACAATGACAGAATCCAGGAACTTTATTTTTATTAGTCAGAAGCCTAAATCATTCTGATTTCAAATTTTGAGATGTGGAAAGATGATGATTAGAGATGAGCGAACCTGAACTTTAATGTTCAAGGCTTGTACCTGACACTTAGGCTGCGTTCACACGTTGTATTTTCGCAGCGTTTTTTAACACACGATTTTGCCGCAAAAAAAACAGCATCCCACGCAATCCTATCGGATTCCGCAATGCTGTTGTAATGTTGCGGATTTTCCTGCGGTGGAATCGCATCACGGAAAAATATGCAGCATTCTCATTATTTTGCGGAATCGCGGCAATTCCGCCCAGATAGTAATGCATTGTACTGTTTACTTTCCACATGTGACTGTGCCCACCATGCGAAAAGTAAGCAGAACATTTGCGGATGGTACCCACGGTCCGGAGGAGAGGAGACTGTCCTCCAGGCTCTTGGTACCATATCCCAGTAATAAATAGAATTAAAATAAAAAAATTGGGTAATATTCACCTTCCGATGTCCCGCGCAGCATCCCCGGGCTTCAGCGATACACGCGGCAGCTCCCGTTCCCAGTAATGCATTGCGATAATGACCTTTGCTGACGTCGCTGTCTCACGATACTATAGCGATCTTGCGAGGTCATCAAAGGTCATTGCCGCAATGCATCACTGGGAATGGGACCTGCCGGAGCATCGCGGAGGCCTGGGGACGCTGCGCGGGACATCAGAAGGTGAATATAACCAGATTTTTGATTTTTTTTAATTATTTTTAACATTAGATCTTTTTACTACTGATGCTGCATAGGCAGCTTCAATAGTAAAAAGTTTATCACACTCGTCAAATACTGTGTTTGACGAGTGTGACCAACCTGTCAATCAGTTCTCCAAGTGATGCTGCAGAACGCTTGGAAAACGCTAGCATTCTAAAAGCTAATTACGCTTGTAAATTGCTAGCTTTTAAGTGGGAAAATCGCGGGAATTTAAAATGCGATTTTCCCGCGGAATGGAATTCCAAAATTCCCGTGGTAACTTCCACGGGAGTTCAGCTACGTGCGAACTTAGCCTTAGGCTATGTGTCCATGTATGATACCAAAAGACATGAAACTGCAGAGGCGGTGAAATGCACGTCGGGGTGCATCATGGGTCTACAACCAGGCAGCAGCATGACCACAGGTATATGGATTATTTAATCTTTGCTTTATTATCTGATTATTTTATATCCTATGGGAGTGATGAGTTCTTCCCTGATGATTTACCGGGAGGTCTTTAATATTGGGTGAACGACATCATTCTGTTCACCAGTGAAAATTATGTTATTTCTACGTTTCCCTAGGATGTAATATAAGGATTTGTATGAATATATGCTGGTTCAGCCTATGGTTGTGACCTTATACAATTCAATTTGTCTATCACATAGCTTTTCTATATATTCAGGTGAGGTATTAACCTCTTTATATGTGCTTTGTATATATACATATTTTATTATGGTGTGATTTTGTACTATTGAAATAAATTTTGTATTTTTGGATTTTTGTCCCTTTGTGTTCTCTTTTGGTATCATAATTTGATTTTTGAAGGGATCCATGTTATATATTTCTATGATATGAGGTCTAATATATGATTGGATTGTGTTATGTGTCCACGTATGCAGAAAATTTCTGCATGAAAACTGGACTCCTTCCGAAAAAACGCACGTTTTTTATGCGCTTTTTTCTGTGCGTCCCCAGTCTCATAGAAAATTGCTAAAAACGCAGACTTTTCCGCAAAATTAATGAGTATGCTGCGTTTTTTACAGCAATGTGTTTTTTTGCGGAAAAAAATGCATCAATATGCACAAAAAGTGCAGAATGCATTAAAATAATAATCTTTATATAGCGCTAACAAATTCCGCAGCGCTTTACAGTTTTGCACACATCATCGTCACTGTCCCCGATGGGGCTCACAATCTAAATTCCCTATCAGTATGTCTTTGGATTGTGGGAGGAAACCAGAGTGCCTGGAGGAAACCCACGCAAACACGGGGAGAACATACAAACTCCTTGCAGATGTTGTCCTTGGTGGGATACGAACCCAGGACCCCAGCGCTGCAAGGCTGCAGCGCTAACCACTGAGCCACCGTGCCGCCCATGAATGGGATGCTTCTTTTAAGTGATTTTTAAGCGTTTTTGCTGGAAAAACCGCTTGAAAACGCGAAAAAAACGCTTACATGGGCACACAGCCTTAGTGTCACTGCTGAACGCTGAACAAAGACTTCTCCCTGAAGTCCGATTAAATGTTTGCATTCCCTTGGAAGGAGAGAGAGAATGAGTTTTCCAGCTCAAATGTTCGAGTCCCCATTGTTTTCAAGTTCGGGTACAGTTCTGGTACTCTAACCAAAACAAAATGATCATGTGGCGCCCCTGAGGCTCAGTCGCCACAGAGGTACTGCACCTTCTCCTAAGGTGTAGTGCCCCACCAACTAGGTAGGTTGGGAACTCCTTTCCACACTCCAACACCTGCATCCCACACACAGGATAGTTCAGTAGGTAAGCCTAGCAGCTTCAGGCTGGGGGTAGCAGAGCACCCTTCGTGGAGCCCTGCTTCGTAACACGAGATGTGCTGGGAGGTAGGTGGAGTTAGTATAAAAGAGAGGGAAAGTTGAGGATAGTAAGTCAGTCTGATGGGAGGTCAGGTGAGAGGAGTTCAGTTCTGAAGTTAGTTTTGAGTTCAGTTTAGAAAGAGTGCTGCAGCTGCCTCAGTGATCTGAGCCAGCTGGCATGGGAAAGAGAAGAGAAGGAGAAAGATGTAGACCTGCAACCTAAGCTTCCATAAGAGGGAGAAGGAACAGCGCGGAACGAAGTAGTAGGAGAACAGAGAGGAGTTGTGGGTTGGAAGAGGAACTCTGTCTATAGGTTCTCAGCGCAAGGCCGGGGCCCGGTCCCCAAGGTTGTATGGACACTTTGGTTCTGCAGGTGGAGTAGTTGGCTGTAAATGCACTACTCCCATCCAAGACTTGGGACACAACAGCAACCGATTTGCGAGCCATGACCCCGAGAGGAGTCCCCGATAGAGGCTACAGCTGTCTGTCATACAAGTAAGGTTCTAGGAACATCTGACAGGAGGAATTCCAGAGAACTACGGTACTGGAGCTCTTCACATTAAAAGGCGCAATAGAGGAGTCGTTCAGGAAAGGCACATGTTGGCGGAGTGTTGGAGAGGAGAACCCTGACTTGCCTGGGAGGTTGATTGAGTCTCTACCCCGGAGGACACGGCACGGAGGCGGGCACCAGTGGGTACCACGAACTGTGAGTAAAGCTTTGAAACTACAAGCCCTGGTGTCCTCCATTCATTCGTCGCTAACACCTTCAGCACCACTACATCTGGGTACCAGCATCTATACCATTCTGCGCCTCTCCTCATCCATTGCACCCACACTGCCCTGGTACTACAGCTCCACCTGTGGGGAGCTACACCATCTTTGCTGCGCCACACCATCAGTCCCAGTGGATCTGCATGCAGTGTTGGCTCAACATCTTACTTGCCAAACACCACGGGTTGCGTCACGAACTATTCAACTAAGCTATAACACTATGGACATCACCGCCATTGATATTGGGCGCCCAGGGCCACGGACCAGGTCACCGCTGCTGTGACTCATCCCTGACACCGGCCTGGTACCGAGTACCCCGCTGCCCTGGGTGTGAGGGGTGACCCAATCATCCTTAATGATGCCAGATAGATAGACAGATAGATAACAGATAGATAGATAGATAAATATAGGATAGATAGATAGATAGATAACAGATAGATACAGTAGATATGGGATAGATAGATAGATATGGGATAGATAGATAGATAGATAATAGATAGATGATAGATAGATAGATAGATAGATAGATGATAGATAGATAGATAGATATGGGATAGATAGATAGATAGATAGATAGATAGATAGATAATAGATAGGTAGATAGATAGATAGATGATAGATAGATAAATAGATATGGGATAGATAGATAGATAGATAAATATGGGATAGATAGATAGATAGATAGATAGATAAATAGATAACAGATAGATACAGTAGATATGGGATAGATAGATAGATAGATAGATAGATAGATATGGGATAGATAGATCGATAATAGATAGATGATAGATAGATGATAGATAGATAGATAGATGATAGATAGACAGATAGATAGATATGGGATAGATAGATATATAGATAGATAGATAATAGAGAGATTGACAGATGATAGATAGATAGATACATAATAGATAGATAGACAGTTAGTTAGATAGATAGATAATAGATAGATATACAGTTTGATAGATACATAACAGATAGATGATAGATAGATAGATAGATAGATAGATAGATAGATAGATAGATAGATAATAGATGGATAGATTATATACAATGTATTTTAATCTTTACAGAAGTTCAAGAAATGTAGAACATGTGAATCATGAGATCATAGCAGGAGAATGAACAGTTCTGTTGCCATGATATAAAGCTTGTTGATACTTTCCTATCTATTTCTAGTGAATCCACCATAGCCTCAGCATTAAATGTCTATTATCTCCATTCCATTCTCTCCCACATCGCCTTGATAACTATTTAATTTTACATGTAACATCTTTCTGGTCAATTGTTTCATAAAACTTTCCCGTCTTTCTTTGGCTTTTCCAGTCATTTGACTGATTGGTCTTGAAAAGCCATTGGTAAAATGTTGCATTAAGTCAGCTGTTGGTGAAGTGACTCTGACAGGTGTGATGTTCTCCGGAAGACACTGGAGCAGGGAAAGTCTGACTTTGTGCAGTAATGGAGCTAATGGTATTACATTCAGGACAGCTGCGGGTACATCTGGTGTTAAACTACCGTTATTTAAACTTTATGATGCAGGAGACCGCCAACTCTCCCAAAAGCGGCATATAAATTATGTCAATTGCTCATGCACTTTTTTTAACCCTGATTTCTATTGAATTATGAATGATACACAGGGACAGAATTTGCTTTTAGTGTTCCCCTGTGCCCATCTGTGCGCTGAGTGCAGTGAAGAGTCATAATCTCACTGTGTGCAGTCAGGGGATGCATAATATAATGTAGACTATGACCATATAACTTGTATCTGAACCATTAAAGAGCTTGTGCTTCAAAGACTCCGGGCGGTTTTTTGTTAAGCTTGGCTGCTCCATTGGATGTCGGACTGACAAGTTCATGCTAGATGTGCTCAACTAACTTCAAGGCCGATATTTACAGTGATATAATGCCGAGTCATGACAGGAGCAAATAAAAGGTTATCTCTGGTAACGCATTTTGCTATGAATAACACTGTGAGGTTTGAAGGAGTCAATCACAAAGCAACAAGATGTTCAAATGTCGTAAAAAAAAAAGAATTTGTGAATCCAATTTTGAGATTATTTGCAGAAAAAATATCACTGTCAAAAAATACTCAAGAGCAGATATGAAGCAAAACCATAGAAAGAACATGTCTCCTTATGAAGCAGGGTACACATATTTGATACTTACTCATATACTTAGGTTAGAGTAATGTCTTACTTGCTCTAGGCAGGATTTACAGGATGGGTCATTATAATATCAGTATTGTCTAGTCTAGTGCATTTATGGCATGTCAATAAAATATGCAATAAACTTCCAATAGATGATTGTCCGCTAGGACCTACCTCTTTCTCAAAGAAGAGGCACCATAGCATGCTCTAAGGAAATGGAGAGGTTGCTACCAGGGATGAGCGAAGCGATGGAAGTTCAGGTTCTGGTGCCCGACTGAACTTTATTCCAAAGTTTGGTTCAGGTACCAGAACTTTACCCGAACTTCAACATGAACCCGAACCTTACTGAAATCTATGTGGACCTGAATTTTGGACCTGGAATTCTCTCTCTTCCCAGACTTCTTAATAAACAGACTTCCAGGAGATGTCCGTGTTCCGAGTTCAGCAACTGACACTAAGTGTCTGGTACGAACCCAAAACTTAATCAGGCTCTCTGCTTCTACAATATCAGACTCCTAGAACGCATGACCATAAAAATCTACACTTTCACATACCTGGGGCCTTTTAGGCCAGTGTGCAAATAACATGGAATAACTCAAACAAAAATAATTTTCAAAGTTTATTTGAAAATTGCAAAGTAAGGATGCATTCCCACTAGCGCTGGTGTCTGCCAGGAGGAGATCTGTAATGGATCTGACCTCCTGGTGACCCCAGCTAAGGCTGGCGGAATCCCGGCATTCCAGCAGCCTTAACTGGAGTTACCAAGAGATCAGATCCATTACGGATCACCTCCTGGCAGACCCCAGCGCCAATGGGAACACAGCCTAAGATGTGAATAATTCAAAACATTACTATGTGCAAAAAAAACAAAAGAGTAACTGAACGGGCTTAAAACGCCCAATATACGCTTTCGATATAACTCTTTATAATAATGTTTTTTTGTCTAAAAGTTTTTTATATAAATGTTGCAGTAAACATGCTGCAGGAATATCTCTTTTCAAAGGTTCCTTTTCTACTTTACTAATGACCGCAACAACTTTCACACGTTATCTGTTCGGAAGGATGCTCCTTGCAGACATTTGGTCCACAAGTAGTACAGACACGCTCGGATTTCCTGTCCTTCTTTGCTGGACAAATATAACATCGCTTTCTTTTTTTATCTCTTGGCTCTGGATGTTCCTGAAAACGTATACCACATTGGATCATAGCTTCTGTTGTTTGCATTTGTAAGCATTTTGTTCTGCTTCTCTCCATCATGCTAGGCATTAAAAGTTCATAGCAAAGTTCTGTCAAGTATAGACGTCTCTTGTCCTTTCTGTTGGCATGGAATTCTGGATGAGTCTCACTATAAACAATATAGGTATTGAGGGCTGACACATCAAGCATATTCTAAAAAAGAACTACAGGCCAACGTTTTGTCTGCCTCTTGCACCTATACTCTCCAATCATTTTGTCCATCTTGTCCACTCCTCCTTTGGTTTTATTATAATGCAAGATGATTTCGGGTTTCTGTTTCCTATTATTGGTGTCTATACTTCCATCACGGTGCATTGTACTCAGTAATATCACAGATTTTTCTTTCCTAGCTTTATAAGACACCATTGTTGCTTGATTGCAGAAACCAAATACACTATCATAAAGTTGTCGATGTTGATTGCGCTTCATGATTGGAGGAATTTCGGTTTTGCTTCATTGTACCAACAAGTGTAAGTTGTTTCTGAAGCAAAAAATTGCCCAGTTCAAGATTGGTGAAGTAGTTGTCCATTGTTATATTTTTTCCAGAATAGAAAATTGGTTTCGCAAGTGTTTTTACTACGTCAGAACATAGGTCTTTCTGGACTGGAGCGTCAACATCTTTGCCACAGTAAATCAGACCATTCATTCCATAATAGCTTGTAGAATCAGACATCCTGAAAATTTTAATACCATATTTAGCAGGTTTGCTGGGCATATACTGAATGAAATTGCAACGTTCCCTAAATGCAAGAAGTTGCTCATCCACTGTCACATTGTCACTAGAATGGTAATGCTTAGTACAGTTCTTGATGAAAAGATTCCAGATGTAGCTAATGGGGGCTAATTTATCTGTTTCCAACCTGACAGGACGAGTTCTCTTGTCATCAAAACGAAGGCTTCTCCGAATATCCTCAAATCTATTGACTGACATTGTAGCTTTGTAATGTGGATCTGAAAAAGGGTTCATAAAGAGTTCTCTGATAGGAACATCGTATGATTGTGTGCTCCCTGCCAGAAGAGTAAGGCCAATATAAACATACAGTTCCTCTTTTGTTATATTTTTCCATGTTTTTTTTCTTCCTGAAGCGATACGTTTTCCTTCTAAGTTAGTACACAAAACTACCTCATCTACAATATCATCTGAAAAAAATTTACAGAACATATCTCTTTTGGACAAGAATTGTGGAATTCCTACAGTTCCTTGATCAACTCTTACAATATTATGTGATGGGGTTCGTCCAAGAACCTCAGCAGTACTGTTCCAAAAAACATTAGTTTTGGATGTTCTATTTGCACATTCTGCTGGATCCATTACTTCTTCATCATCTGAAGAATCACTGGACGATGAAGTAGAGACATTAGCTGATGGCATGTACTCTTCATCAGACAAAGAAAGTTCACTGTCTTCATCACTATCAAAAATGATTGCTTCGATTTCTTGGTCAGTCAAACCCCTGGATGTAGACTGTGCCATTGTAACCTTAGAAGCCAGTAAACTAAAATGAAAAAAAAAAAAAAGATTACAATCAGGGTTGTACACTCTTTGTTAGTGTGTGTGCTAAGGGTAAAGTGCAGACCCTTCCTCTCACCTTCAGCAGGTCACCACTTTCTTTTAGGTGCAGTAGAAGCTTTTGGATTTTTGGAACTCAGAAAGTTTCTTTTTCAAGAAACAAGAAAGCTGACTCCTTCCTCCAAAGTCTCTTCAGCAAGTAGCACACAATGAACAGTGTTCAGGACCTATGATGATGTCAGAGACGCATGACGTTGTGAGGGAGCCTCCTTCCCAAGATCACATGACCATGTAGTCAGGCAGAATTCACACTCTTCATAGCAACAGCAGAGTCATAAAGACTGAGTCAAAGTCTTCCCCAGCAACAGTGAATACAAAAAGACTTAGGATCACATGTAAACCTAGTACGGGCCTAAAAGGCCCCAGGTATGTTAATATGGGGTATTCACAAAAAAGAGTTGTTATACCGAAATGCCTGTAACATAAAAATAAATGAACAGCTGGAAATGACAATCAACTATATACCTGAGGAATACCTAGAGTTTCAAAATTCTAACTAAAGCAATCTTGCAGAAAATAGAAAGCAATTAACAGGGCGGGCCTGCGAGGCCCCAGGTATGCGTTCTAGGGTTACATAGCAGAAACCTGCTGACTGATTCCCTTTAAGCCAGACTGATCCTATTATAAGTAATGTAAATATTTGACATTCATTGGGAACCATTGAAATCATAGGTGTCATGGCTCAATTATGATCAGGAATCATGATACTTGCGTGAAGCAATGCCAGAACATTTTTAAAAGAACCAGCATTAAAATTCACTTTATTGTGATATAAACTGATTTGTAAGGTGCTGTATGTATTGGCTACTGAGATGAATTCAGTGATATAGATAGCAAAAAATCCAATTTCTGCAAATTCTCTTTTTCTTAGGTTTATTATACAATATATTGTATATACTGCTTGATCTATCACATAAGCATCTAGAGCATAGAGTTTGCCCATGCAGGTGCTGTGTGGACTGTTGGGAGAAGAGTCCAGTCCTGCTTTGCCCTATTTCGTTTGCTACTGTGGGGCAAGAAAAAATATGGTATTAGCAAGCAAGGAGTTGAAGTTTGGAATGAATTGTGTAACAGGATATTTATTGATGGATTTAGCGATTTTTCAGGCTTATTTAGGAGAGTCACATTTTCCCTTCTCTTTTCACCCAAAAGCTTGGTACTCTCAGAAAATAATCTAGAGCTGCAGAGGGCTGTGTAGTTCCTCCGTGAAGCTCTGCCCAAGGCCGCACCTCCTCCGTTCAGCTCCACCTACGTCTCCATGCGGCCTGCCTACCTATCTTTAACACACAGGCCATGGGGATGTATGCAGAAGCCTCTGCATGCATCGTTTTGATGATGCAGCGACCGCAACAAAATGCAACCTATTGCGTTCAACGCAGTTAGCCGCAGCATCAAAATGACGCATGCAGAGGCATCCGTCTACATCCACATTGCCTGCGAACCCAATGTTAAAGATAGGTACGCAGGCCGCATGCAGATGTAGGCAGAGCTGAACAGAGGAGGTGCGTCAGTGGGCAGAGCTTCATGGAGGAACTACGCAGCCCTCCGCAGCTCTGATATCCACAAATCTGAAGCCAGCCTTACACATGTAGAACCATTCAAGTGAATGGACCTGTGTACATGTCAGTGTGTTTCCACTGACCATGTGTCCATGGGCAAAATACGCTGACATTTCCGTTTTATAACAGCAGCACGGGCCGCAAGACGTCCCGCACACATGCAGATGGATGACACAAGGATGACATCTGTGTGTCATCAGTGTGACACACAGCAGAACCTGGGAAGCAGCGGTACAGTTATTGCTGTTCCCCGGGTGCTAAAGACAGCTCCCATCATTCTCCCCTGCTACACCAGCGATCAGCTTGAGCAAGAGAGAATGATGAGAGTTGTTTTCAACTGATAACAGCGAGAACAGGAAGTGGTTGATGGGACTACTACTACTGCAACCTACATCTGCCACTAATAACAGTGAGAGCAGGTGGCGGTTGATTGGACTACTACTACTACTGCAGCCTACACCTGCTGCCGCTAATAACAGTGAGAGCAGGCGGTGGTTGATGGGACTACTACTACTGCAACCTACACCTGTTACCGCTAAAACAGTGAGAGCAGGCAGCGGTTGATGGGACTACTACTATTGCAGACTACACCTGCTGCCGCTAATAACAGTGAGAGCAGGCGGTGGTTGATGGGACTACTACTACTGCAACCTACACCTGCTACCGCTAATAACAGTGAGAGCAGGCAGCGGTTGATGGGACTACAACTACTGCAGACTACACCTGCTGCTGCTAATAACAGTGAGAGCAGGCGGTGGTTGATGGGACTACTAATACTGAAGCCCTGCTATGTGTAACACAAGCGATCAGATGATTGCAGCTTCTGGTCTCCCATGAAGACTACTGAAGCATGTAAAAAGAAAAAAATATTTAAAAACTTTAAAAAAATTTAAACGTTCAAATCACCCCTCTTTTGCCTCATTCAAAATCAAACAATAAAACAATACACATATTTGGTATCACCACGTTCAGAAATGTCTATCTATCAAGATATGAAAATAATTAATCTGATCGGTAAAAGGTGTAAGAAGAAAAAAGAATCAAAATTATAGAATTACGTTTTTTAGTTGCTGCAACACTGTAATAAAATGCAATAATGGGACATAAAACCATTGTATCTATCCCAAAACAGTATCAATTAAAATGTATGCTCGGCATGCAAAAAATAAGCCCTCACTCAGATCCCATAAAATGGAGATGCTACAGGTATCGGAAAATGGGGGTCTTCATATGGTGCTCTGATTAGGTATTCATGTGTATGTCTCCTGATAGGTCACTGATCATTCAGTGACCTGTCCCCTAGCTTACATAATGAATATTATATATATATATATATATATATCTTGGAGAAAAAAATCCTCTTCTGCAGGCAGGCATCGGCGGTGGTGCCTGTGCTGCAGCATGATCGCATGTGTAATGTCTATATAATTCATTTGTTTAAAGCACCATATTTTTCTGAATTTCAGGATAACCTCAAATAAATGAATTATATACACATTACACATGTGATCAGGCTGTAGAGCATGCATCATCACTGGCCCCCGCCTGCAGAAGGGGATTTATTTTTTCCAAGATATATTTGTAATATTCATTATGTAAATTAGGTGGCAGGTACTGGAGGGATCAGTGACTTGTCAGAAGCCATATACATGAAAAACTAAGCAGAGCAACACATGAAAACCCCCACAGTCTGCCAAGAAGCACGAGCATATCATTAACTCAAAACTGAAAATAAAGATTAAATAACAACCACAAGACGGATTTCATCAACCAAGGTATCATTGTAATCAGTATAACGGCGCCAACCAGATACTGTCTGTAGGTTTCTGAGTGCAATACATCTGACAGGTTCCCTTTAAAAGCTGCTTTCGGATGGTGATGTCAGCCATCATTTGCCAGGAAAGATGTGTGCTTGCAAAGTCAGGAATCCAGCAAAAGACCTACCAGTCTGTCATATGTCATTAAGGGGTTAAAGCCGGCCATCTTGCACCACTAGAGTTGAGCGATACCATCCGATACTTCAAAGTATCGTATCGGATGGTATCGGCCGATCTTTAAAAAAAGTATCGGTATCGCCGATTCCGATACCGGAAGTCCCATTCAAGTCTATGGGACTTCCGGTATCGGAATAAGAAAAACCCTTTCCTGCCCTTGTACAGCCTCTCTGGGGTCTGTACGGGCCTTTCGGGGGGCTGTGCCGGCCTGCCAGGGGGTCTGTGCAGGCTCCGGTGGTCTGTGCCGGCCTGCCGGTGGTCTGTGCAGGCTCCGGGGGGCTGTGCCGGCCTGCCGGGGGGCTGTGCCGGCCTGCCGGGGGGCTGTGCCGGCCTGCCAGGGGGTCTGTGCAGGCTCCGGTGGTCTGTGCCGGCCTGCCGGTGGTCTGTGCAGGCTCCGGGGGGCTGTGCCGGCCTGCCGGGGGGCTGTGCCGGCCTGCCGGGGGGCTGTGCCGGCCTGCCGGTGGTCTGTGCAGGCTCCGGGGGTCTGTGCAGGCATCGTCCGATGGGACTACAAGTCCCATCTGGCGATGCCTGCTACCATGACAGTGATTGACACATTAGCCAATGATGGGACAGTAGTAGTCCCATCATCCGGCTAATGTGTTAAATGTAAAAAAAAAAAAAAAAAAAAAAAATTACATGCTACATTCATACTACATACTACATACATGCTACATTCATACTACATACTACATACATGCTACATTCATACTACATGCAACATACATACTACATATATACTACATGCATGCTACATATATACTACATGCATGCTACATACATACTACATGATACATACTACATATATACTACATGCATGCTACATACATACTACATATATACTACATGCATGCTACATACATACTACATGCTACATGCATGCTACATACATACTACATGCTACATGCATGCTACATACATACTACATACATGCTACATATATACTACATACATACTACATATATACTACATGCATGCTACATATATACTACATGCATGCTACATACATACTACATATATACTACATGCATGCTACATACATACTACATGCTACATGCATGCTACATATATACTACATACATGCTACATATATACTACATACATACTACATATATACTACATGCATGCTACATACATACTACATATATACTACATGCATGCTACATACATACTACATGCTACATGCATGCTACATACATACTACATACATGCTACATATATACTACATACATACTACATATATACTACATACATACCACATACATACTACATGCATGCTACATATATACTACATGCATGCTACATACATACTACATATATACTACATGCATGCTACATACATACTACATGCTACATGCATGCTACATACATACTACATGCTACATACATACCACATATATACTACATACATACAATACATTCATACAATACATACATAGACATACAGTACATATAACATAGAGTAACATACTTACCAATACTTGTCACATTGTTCCCCGAAGCCATTGTCGTCTACGGAATAAATATTAACATAACAAACCACAAAAATACTCACCCACGATCCGAAGCAGTCCACGAGTGTGTCCCACGACGATCTTGGGTAGAGAACTGCAGCATCAGCTGATGCTGCCGTTCTCTACGGGCTGCAGGAATCCAATGACGGAAGGTAGGTATCCTTCCGCACTGTATTCCTCCGCCACTTAAAAAAAAAAAAAGTCCCTAGTCTCACTTTATGCCATTGCTGTGTGGGAATTTCCCACACAGCAATGGCATAAAGTGAGACTAGGGACTTTTTTTTTTTTAAGTGGCGGAGGAATACAGTGCGGAAGGATACCTACCTTCCGTCATTGGATTCCTGCAGCCCGTAGAGAACGGCAGCATCATCTGATGCTGCAGTTCTCTACCCAAGATCGTCGTGGGACACACTCGTGGACTGCTTCGGATCGTGGGTGAGTATTTTTGTGGTTTGTTATGTTAATATTTATTCCGGAAAGACAATGGCTTCGGGGAACAATGTGACAAGTATTGGTAAGTATGTTACTCTATGTTATATGTACTGTATGTCTATGTATGTATTGTATGAATGTATTGTATGTATGTAGTATATATGTGGTATGTATGTAGCATGTAGTATGTATGTAGTATGTATGTAGCATGCATGTAGCATGTAGTATGTATGTAGCATGCATGTAGTATATATGTAGTATGTATGTAGCATGCATGTAGTATATATGTAGCATGTATGTAGTATGTATGTGGTATGTATGTAGCATGTAGTATATATGTAGCATGCATGTAGTATATATGTAGTATGTATGTAGTATGTATGTAGCATGTATGTAGTATATATGTAGTATGTATGTAGTATATATGTAGCATGTATGTAGTATATATGTAGTATGTATGTAGTATATATGTAGCATGCATGTAGTATATATGTAGTATGTATGTAGTATATATGTAGCATGCATGTAGTATATATGTAGTATGTATGTAGTATATATGTAGCATGTATGTAGTATGTATGTAGCATGCATGTAGCATGTAGTATGTATGTAGCATGCATGTAGTATATATGTAGTATGTATGTAGCATGCATGTAGTATATATGTAGCATGCATGTAGTATGTATGTGGTATGTATGTAGCATGTAGTATATATGTAGCATGCATGTAGTATGTATGTAGTATGTATGTAGTATGTATGTAGCATGCAGTATGTATGTAGTATGTATGTAGTATATATGTAGTATGTATGTAGCATGCATGTAGTATGTATGTAGTATGTATGTAGTATGTATGTAGTATATATGTAGTATGTATGTAGCATGTAGTATGTATGTAGTATTTTTTTTTTTTTTTTTTTTAACATTTAACACATTAGCCGGATGATGGGACTACTACTGTCCCATCATTGGCTAATGTGTCAATCACTGTCATGGTAGCAGGCATCGCCCGATGGGACTTGTAGTCCCATCGGACGATGCTTGCACAGACCCCCGGACATCAGCACAGCCCCCCGGCAGGCCGGCACAGCCCCCCGGCAGGCCGGTACAGACCCCCACAGGGTGCACAGCCCCCCGGCAGGCCGGCACAGCCCCCCGGCAGGCCGGCAGAGACCCCGGGCAGTCCACACAGCCCCCCGGCAGGCCGGCACAGCCCCCCGGCAGGCCGGCAGAGACCCCCGGAAGGCCCGAAATGACGGCGCATCATGATGCGCACACACCGCGCATCATGATGACGTCAGGCCGTCAATCAACTGAACTTCCGATTCCGATGCCGAATTCCGATATTGAAAAAATATCGGAAGTCGGTATCGGAATTCCGATACAGCAAGTATCGGCCGATACCCGATACTTGCGGTATCGGAATGCTCAACACTATGCACCACTCATTTGTCAGATTTCGAGTTATGAAACAAGTTAGAAATGACACATCTGTAGATTTCAGTAAAATGAGGAATGATATGTACACCTATAAAAAATACATAAAATAAGTCCTTTAGATTTTAAAATCAAAGTTCTCTCCTCCAGCATGGCATAGCTATTTCACTTCTTCTCTGTGATAGCCATCGCTATCCCTGATGACATCTAATGTCAAGACATCATAGTCACAACACAATGCTATACATCTTCCTCTATGGAGTTGAATACGAAATGAATTTTTGAACAATACGGCGTAGCTTTAAGCTGTAAAATACTTGTCATTGTCATAGTGGTATTTCATATTTTCCCATGACAGACTGAATTCGTTTTCTGATTTTTTAGAACTATTATTTATAATCATGTTTTTATATATGATGCAACAACAGTATATAAGAATTCGCTAGAATGTTCCTCAGGGAGAGAAAAGGAAACACAAATAAAAAGGTGATAGCTGATTAGTTTGTACCTTGTAACCCCCAGATGCTTCACAGAATCACTGATTGACTGCATCACGATGATACCCAATACTAATAGTATGAATATTCCTAGTTATTAGGAAATTCATAAGCACATACTGCTCTTCCCGTTGGTGTCGGTAGCGGTAGGTCTATATATTAATAAGTAAAATGCTAGGGACAGACAAAGGTTACAATTATACTCACACTGAAACTCTTGATTTATCTGCTCTGCTGTGCAAGTCACCAGAAGTGCTTCATGCTGAAGTGAATATACAAAGAACTTCTCAGACATTTTGGTAAAAGTGTCACTTTGAAATGTATAGAACATAGATTATATATTTAGAGTGAGGGGGTAATCCAATGGTTTTGTATGGAATCATAACTAATGTTTCAGATTTGTATTCATCATATGTATGGTGGTAGGTAGAGTTGAGCAAAACAGGTCAGCCAGATTCATAAGTCGCCGACTTATGCCAAAATTGGGGTTCACCGACTGAAATTCGACCACAGCGTGAAGTCGGCCATGCGGTCGGCAAAACGAGCGCCAAAGTCGGATTTCCCAGAATGCTTGCAGGTGCCTTTTTTTCAGCCAATGAGCAAGGACGTACACTGTGGGCAATGAGACGACATGTGGAGCCGTCCACCACCATCGTAGTGAAGGGCATTGCAGTGATTGGCTTGCTTTGGGGGCGTCATAGTGTCTGTAAAAGCCCTGACCGCCAACCTCCATTTAACTTCTGCTGATCTTTACAGTAGGGAGAGGTTGCTGTTTATCAGTAGGGAGAGAGTTAGGGCTGTAAAGATATAAGAAGTTCTTATGTGCATGTGCTGATAGCATTTGTGCTGTACAGTTAGTGTGCAGTGACAGGGGAGGATTTTCTTGTGTGCAGCAGTGCTGGTTATTAGGCTGCCTGATAGCTGTATTGCTGTGCGTACACTGCTTTGCAGACTGCTTTTTACACAGCACTAATACGTTTATTCTTTTTTTCTGCACAGTTACCGACCATTCATTTTTCCCACACCGTATAGAGCTGTACGCTCCTCACACACTACCGTGTACCGGCTGGTATCACGGGCAAATACATGCTGACTATCTGTATGTGACCCCAGATTTAAATTTTCCCCTACACTGTATACAGCTGTACGCTCCTCATACAGTACTGTGTATCTGCTGTTTGAATTATGGTCAAATCCATACTGAGTGAGCGTCTGTGTGTGACTCTGGAAATAAATACGGAGATTTAAATTTTTCCCTACACCTTATACAGCTGTATGCTTCTGATACAGTACCGTATATCTGCTGTTTGTATTACGGTGAAATCCATACTGAGAGAGCATCTGTGTGTGACTCCGTAAATAAATACGGAGATTTAAATTTTTCCCTACACCTTATACAGCTGTATGCTTCTGATACAGTACCGTATATCTGCTGTTTGTATTACGGTGAAATCCATACTGAGAGAGCGTCTGTGTGTGACTCCGTAAATAAATACGGAGATTTAAATTTTCCCCTACACTGTATGCAGCTGTACGCTCCTCATACAGTACCGTATATCTGCTGTTTGTATTACGGTCAAATTCATACTGAGTGAGTGTCTGTGTGTGACTCTGGAAGTAAATACAGAGATTTAAATATTCCCCTACACCGTATACAGCTGAACGCTCCTCATACAGTACCATATATCTGCTGTTTGTATTACGGTCAAATCCATACTGAGGGAGCGTCTGTGTGTGACTCTGGAAATATATATGGAGATTTAAATTTTTCCCTACACCGTATACAGCTGTACCCTCCTCATACAGTACCATATATCTGCTGGTATTTTTGGTACATTTTCCCAAACATGAGGAAGTATGGTGGAAGAGGCTGCGGATGTGGGCAGGGGGCCAGCTGGTAATGATGGTTGTGGTGGTGCATCTGCTGGTAGTGCCAAAAGCACAATAGCACCTAAGGCAGGAGGTGTTGAGCCTGCATCATTGTCTGGCTCCAGAAGGCCTGGAAGGCTCCCTTTTCTGGGAGTAGGTAAACCGCTTTTAAAGCCGGAGCATCAGGAACAGGTTTTGGCTTACATTGCCGAAACAGCCTCCAGCTCTATCGCCTCCTCTTCTGAAGTTTCAAAAACTGCAAGCACTGAGTCATCAGTGCTGGCTCCTGGTCAGGAACAACACCTTTCCTTGTGTCCTTCACCCACACCAAAAGTGAAGGATGCAGCAGGCCACACTTCAGATTACTCCCTGGAGCTCTTTTCACATACCATGCCTAAGTTATCAAGTGAAATCCTGAATTCCCCAGTCCAAGATGAATCTGACATGGAGTGCACTGATGCACAGCCAGTGCTATATGATTCTGCTGGTACATTCACCCAGAGCACTGCATTGCCCTCGCAGTCTACTGAGCCAGATTCTGACCCTGATGAAACTCAGGTGCCCCTTCCCGCATACTATACCAACTTACATGGTGACACAGAAGAAGGTGCAGATGAAATTGAAGAGGTGATGGATGACCCAGTTGTTGACCCGGATTGGCATCTATTGGGGGAAGAGGGTGCCACTGGCAATAGCTCAGAAGAGGAGGAGGATCCGCAGCAGGCATCGACATCGCAGCTGCGGTTATCTGTCAGGCCCGTAGCAGTCCAAAAATGTGTTAAAAAAACAAAAGAGTTGCAGGACAGCTTGGCCAGATGGTCAAATTAGCACAGCGTGCAGTGTGGCACTTTTTGACCAAAATCCTATTGATGAGGCAAAGGTTATCTGTAAGAAGTGAAGAAGGACCTTAAGCCGAGGGAAAAATCTCCAAAATTTGAATACCAGTTGCATGCTTAGACATGTAAACACCATGCACTTGCAAGCGTGGGCGGACTACAAAACCTCAGGTAGCACACGTGCACCTGTTCCGACTGAAGGTAGCCAGCAACACTACATCGCTTCCCCCACTGTAAGCCCACTGGTTAGCACACCACCAGCAAGAAATGTTGAGGTGTTGTCGCAAGGCCAAAGCAGTCAGACAATAAAACTAATCAGGAAGTGGTCTCCTGCAGCTGAGGAAGCTCTGCAAGACTGCTTTGATCTCACAGACTGGGAGGTGATATGCGACAGGGGAGAGCATGATGATGTAAATGATATTGTCGGGAGAGTAACTGATTACATAAATTTTTGTACTGATACTGTAGTACCAGATAAAAAGATTCGATGTTATGCAAATAACAAGCCTAGGATTACAAAAGAATTGAAATACTTACTAAATGAGAAAAAACTGGCATTTAAAATGAAGGATACTAAGAAACTGAAATTGATACAAAGGGACTTAAAGGGGAAAATTAAGAATGCCTGTGAGGCGTTCCGAATTAAATTAGAAAATAAACTGTCACACAATAATTCCAAGGAGGTGTGGTCGAGCATGAAGCAGTTAACTGGGTTTAAGGCTAGGCCAGAGCCTGGGGAAGTGGATTTGCCCATGGCTAATGAAATGAACGAGTTCTTCAACAGATTTACCAACACATGTGCTGCGTCATCAGGAATGAGGGATAGAGCTGAGGAATGATCGGCAGCATTGACTTTGGATGATGAACTGTCTGCTTTCACTGTCTCCCCAAGTGAGGTGAGGAAACAGTTTCGTAAACTAGTCATTGGCAAAGCAACTGGGCCTGATGTCCTCAGTCCACGTGTCCTAAAAGTGTGTGCAAACCAACTGTGTAATGTCTTTCAGCTCCTGTTTAACAGGAGCCTACAATCTCAGAGAATACCAGTGCTGTGGAAGACTACCTGCCTGGTGCCAGTTCCCAAGATCACCTTTCCAACTTCCCTTACACGACAATCATCCAGTGGCCTTAACATCGCATGAAGTCATTGGAGAGAATAGTACTAACCTACTTGCGCCCGAGGGTGCGGGCCTACACTGACCCCCTGCAGTTTGTGTACCAGCAGAGATTGGGGGTGGATGATGCTGTAGTGTCTCTGCTACATACAATACATTCATTCTTGGACAATGTTGGACCTGCAGTGCGAGCCATGTTCTTTGACTTATCTAGTGCTTTCAATACCTTACAGCCGCTCTTATTACAAAATAAGTTGATTGATATGGCAGTGGATGAGGGGATGGTGAACTGGATAAGCGACTACCTGACGGACAGGCCGCAGTTTGTAAGGATGGGGAAGGTGGTATCTGGCAGTGTACGGAGCAGTGTGGGAGCCCCTCAGGGTACAGTGCTGTCGCCCTTCCTCTTCACATTGTATACAGCTGACTATCAGTATAAATCCAATCTCTGTCACCTCCAAAAATTCTCAGATGACTCAGTGATTGTAGGGGGCATTGTGGGGGACCGGGGTGAGGAGGAATATTGAAGGGTGGTTTCTGACTTTGTGGATTGGTGCCAGACTAACTGTCTAGAACTAAATATAAAGAAAACCAAGGAGATGGTGGTGCGTTGTAGAAGGAAAAAAGATGACTACTTACTGATCACTATTGCCGGCCAGGAGGTGGAGATGGTTGAGAGCTACAAATATTTGGGGGTTCACCTTGACAGCAAACTTGATTGGAGGTGTCATACAGAGAAGATTCACAAGAAGGGAATGAGCAGACTGTACTTTCTGCAGAAGCTCAGGTCATTCAATGTGTGCAGTAAAATGCTGGAAATGTTCTACCAGTCCGTTGTAGCAAGCACCATCTTTTTTGCTATCGTTTGCTGGGGCAGTAATGTGCGAGTAGCTGATGCCAATAAGCTCAACAAACTTATCAAGAAGGCAAGCGGGGCTATTGGCCTCCATCTTGACTCTTTTGAGGAGGTAGTGGAAGATAGGATTCAAAAGAAGTGCAGGGCTATAATGAACAATAATGCAAATCCACTATACGGGCTGTTCTTGAATCAGAAGAGCACATTCAGCAGCCTTCTAATCCTACTAAGGTGAAAGAAGGAAAACTTCAGGAAATCGTTTGTGCCTACTGCTATGGGGATGTATAACAATTCAATAAGAGTGAAAGATGGCTATGACCTAGGGCCGGCGCACTAATGTAAAGGATCAGAGACTTGTGTACCTTTATTTGTTACGTATTGTGGTTAGTCATGTGCAGGATCTGTGTCTAGTAATTACTCTACGTAATGCTGCTTGTAATGTAATGTATTAATGCTGTTCATAATGTTTTGTTTGTAATGCTGTTGTAACGCTGCAGTGATACCATAATTTCCCTCGGGATGAATAAATTGCATCATATCGCATCAAATCACAATGTTTTTCCAATGAAAGACTGCATCTAGGCCATCACCACCACCACCAACCCCCTCTCAGTCTGCCATGTCCACCGCTAGTTCCACCATATGCAGCTCTCAAGTCCAGCTTACCCTAGCAGAGACTCTGAGTAGGACAAGAAAGTACTCATCCTCTCATCTGCCTACACTGGGTTTGAACGCCTACATTGCCAAACTGATCTCATTAGAGATGATGCCCTTCCATTTGGTTAAAAGCGCAGCTTTCCGAGAGCTCATGGACTACGCTGTCCCTCGCTATGACCTACCCAGTCGGCACTTATTTTCTAGAAAAGCCATCCCTGCCCTCCACCTGCATGTGAAAGACTGCATTGTCCATGCACTCAAACAATCAGTGAGTGGAAAGGTGCACCTCACAACAGATGCGTGGGCCAGTAGGCATGGCCAGGGCCGTTACGTGTCCATCACTGCACACTGGGTGAATGTGGCGGATGCAGGCTCCACAAGGGACAGCGGCGGTGGGACAGTGCTGCCTAGCCCACGGTATAGGCAACAGCTGGCTGTAGGCGTTCGACCCTTCGCCTCCTCCTCCTCCTGAAGTGAAAGCTCGTCAACAGGGCACAGTCGCACAAGCACTCAATCTGCAGCTGCCAGTGTTGCACACAAGGTGTCCCACTGTTGAACAGCTAGTGGTAAGTGTCAGCAGGCTGTTTTAAAGATGATGTCTTTGGGCAACAACAGACACAACACAGAGGTACTGGCCGACTCCTTGCAGTGAGAAACTGAGTCATGGCTGGGCAGTCTACATCTTGAGCCAGGCAAGGTAGTCAGTGATAACGGACGTAATTTTGTGGCGGCCATAGCCCTGGCAAAACTCAGACACATACCTTGCCTGGCTCACACCTTGAACCTGGTGATGCAGTGCTTCATAAATAATTATCCGGAGTTACCAGACCTGCTCCATAAGGTGCGAAGACTATGCTCGCACATCTGTTGCTCGCCCGTAGACTCCAGTCATATGCAGAGGCTGCAGCGATCGCTCCACCTCCCCAAGCACCACCTAGTCATAGACGTTGCAACAAGATGGAACTCCACCATGCACATGGTTGAGAGGCTGTGCGAACAGAGGCAGGCTGTAATGCATTTGTGGGAGGATACACTGGTAGGCAGTTTGAGGGCAGACATTGAGTTGTCGAGTGTGCAGTGGTCAAAGCTGAAAGACCTCTGTAAAATCCTTCAGTGTTTTTTGGGGAATGCACACAGCTCGTAAGCACAGACAATGCCATCATAAGCATCCCACTTATGCATCTGCTCATACAAACTTTGATGCACATTAAGGATCAGGCGTCTGCAGCGGAGGAGGAGGAGGAGGGAAGCATTGATGACAGACAGGCATTGTCTGCTCTGGGAACTGTCCTGGATGAGGTGGAGGAGGATGAGGGGGATGATTATTTTGGGGAGGAGGATGATTATCAGGGGCAAGAGAAAATGTTGGCTTGCCAAGGACAGGTTCAGGGTTTGTGCATGACTGGAGGGATGTGGATTTGGCAGAAAGTGCTCCTCCACCCACCACTGGCAGTGCGTCATTGACACCTGGAACATTGGCCCACATATGTGATTATCTCTTGCGGATCCTAAAAAGGGACCCCCACATTGCCAAAATTATGAAGGATGACGACTACTGGTTGGCTAGCATCCTAAATCCATGCTATCAAGGCAAATTACAGAACATCATGCCACAGGAGAACCTAGAGCTAATATTGACGAACAAACAAGCAACTCTGGTAAACCGTTTGTTAGAGGCATTCCCAGCACACAGTAGCGGTGCAGGTTCTACCACGAGCCGTACTGGACAACATGGAAGAGGTGTTCGTGGTGCACACAGCCGAAGTGGCATTGGAGACAGGGGTTTCATGACCATGTTGTGGACTGATTTCTTGTGTACCTCTCACACGACTGGTAATACTGAATCGATTGCAACAGACAGGAGACAGCAGTTGTCAACTATGGTTCAAAATTACCTCTCCTCCCCTATCGATGTTCTCCCTCACAGTTCATTCCCCTTTGACTACTGGGCCTGTAAACTGGACACCTGGCCTGAATTGGCACAATATGCCTTACAGGAGCTCGCTTGCCCTGCTGGTAGTATGCTTTCAGAAAGAGTCTTCAGTGCTGCTGGATCAATCCTGACAGAAAGAAGGACCCGGCTGTTGACCCATAATGACCCATAACCTTTATTAAAATGAACCATGCCTGGGTTTCAAAGAATTTTGTACCACCTTCCCCTGATGACACATAGGTTGCCAGCAAAATGGCTCGCTTTGTCCTCCTCTTCCTCCGACTTCTCCAATTCCTCCATTTGCAGCTGCTGAATGTCCAGCCTACACCTCAACATATGCCAGTTTTTCCACCTCCCTAACTGGGCTGTACCCCCCAACAACTTTAGCCAAATAGCCCCCAGTTTTCAATGCATTACTATTATTATAAAGTAAATTAAGATTGACAAGCTTAAGTAATAAGAATTGACGTCGTTGCCATTGAAATGGCACTGTAGGTGTGTTTACTGTCCTCCACTCACTGCTGACTTTTATTCCCCATTGACTTGCATTGGGGTCGGATTTCGGTCTGAACTCCGACTTTTATCGATAGTCGGCCGATTTCCTTCGACTCGACTTTGGGTAAAGTCGGGTGGTCCGAAACCCGACTCGACCCTCCCTGAGGCAAAGTCGCTCATCTCTAGTGGTAGGTGCTTTGAGAATATGGACTTTTATTTGTGGATTTATACATATTTTTAGTTGTTCTGCATTTGTAAGATGTATCAGAGTTTGTCATTAGGCATACACATTACTCGACATGCAGTGGTTTGTTACATTAAAACCTGTGCTATAATCCGATTTGTGTGTGATGTATCAGCAATAAAAAGGATAAGTTGGAGAAGTGAATTGAGAAAAATATAGGCATATATTAAACTTATAAGATCCAATGACTAAAAAATTGTCATGTGCATATGTATTCACCTCTTTTACGATGAAGCCCCAAGAAAATTCTGGTGCAAGCCATAACCTTGATAAGTCACATGCTTAGTGAAAAGAAGTCCACCTGTGTGCAATCTAAGTGTCACATGGCCTGTCAGTATATACACACCTTTTCTGAAAGGCCACAAAGAATACAACACCTTTAAGCAAGAGGCACCACTAACCAAACACCATGAGGACAAAGGAGATCTCCAAACAAGTCAGGGACAAAGATGTTGAGAAATACAACTCAGGGTTGGGTTGTAAAAGATATATTAATCTCTGATGATCCTCCAGAGCATCATCAAATCCATTATCAAGAAATTGAAAGAACTTGGTGCAACAACAAACCTGCCAAGAGAGGTCCACCTACCAAAACTCTCAGCCTGTGCAAGAAGTGCATTAATCTGTGAGGCAGTACAAAGACCAAAGGTAACCCTGAAGGAGCTGCAGAGTTCCCAAGCAGGGACTGGAGTGTCTGTCCATACAACCACATAAAGTCCTAAAAAAAGCCTTTACTTTCACACAAAAATTGAAATGCTTGCTTTGAGCTGGCCAAAAGACATGTGGGAGTCTCCCCAAATGTATGGACGAAGGTGCTGTGGACAGATGAGACCAAAATTGAACTCTTTGACCACTAAGGTAAACATTATGTTGGGGCTAAACCAACACAGCTCATCACCCCAAGAACACCATCCCCCCAGTGAAACATGGTGGTGACAGCATTTTGCTGTGGGAATGTTTTTTAGCAGCAGGGGCTGGGAAAATGATCTGAGTCAAGGGGAAGATGGGTGTTGCGAAATACAGGGATATTTTTGAGCAAAACCTGTTTAAGCTTGTCAGTGATTTGAGAATGAGATGGAGGTTTACTTTCTAATAAGACAATGACCCAAAGCATATTGCTAAAGCAACACTTGAGTGGTTTAAGGTGAAAGGTGTAAAAGTTTTAGTGTGATATATTCAAAGCACAGACCTTAACCCAATTAAGAATCTGTGGTAAGACTTGCTGTTAAGCAGAGGAAACTCTCGAGCTTGAACTAGCTGAAGCAGTTTTGCCTTGAGAAATAGGCAACAATTCCAAAAGTAAGATGTGGAAAGCTCATAGAGACTTATCTAAAGGGAATTGCAGCTCTAATTGCCGCAAAAGGAGACTCTACAAAGTACTTACTTTAGGGGGTGAATAGTTATGCACTCTGAACTTTTCAGTTATTTTGTACTATTTTTTGATTTTGTCACAACATAAAGAAAATCAAATGTTCACAGTTGTAGGCATATTATTTATATTAAGTGATGTAAACCCTTAAAAAACAGTGAAATTCCTGATTATAAGGGTAGTCTCACACGTCCAGATAATTTCGGTACCGGAAAAAATGGTACCGGAGCTACCCGTGTCTGTGTGTCCATGTGGATATGTGGCACATGTGTAGCAAATGTGTGCAGCACGTGTGTCGCATCAGGACCACACGGACGCTGTTCCCTGGCGGCTGGTGCTGAACACTGCTGTCATTCTCTCCTGCTCTGCCGGCAACAGCGAGCAGGAGAGAAGAATGAATGAAAAGTCGACGTGGGGGTTCCCCTCTGTTTGTAAACCAACCCGGCAAAGCTCACAGCTGGGGGGATGCTCTTCTTCTGATCTTGGCCCCCCAGCTTAAAAACAGCAGCCCCCAACTGCCCAGAAAAGGCACTGTTGCCAGCAGAGCAGGAGAGAAGAATGACAGCGGTGTTCAGCACCAGCCGCTGGGGAACAGCGGCTTACAGTAGCGCTTCTTCCCCGGCAGCCGTCTGTGTACACAGAGGACAGTGTGAACTGTTCTCCGTGTGCCGTGTTCAGCACGTTTTGCAGACCGTGCGCTCCCACAAACACTAACATATCTCCGTGTTTTGCACACAGACCGTGTGTCCATGAAAACACGGTGACATGTGCAGAGACACATTCATTTTAAGGTATCTACGTGTGTCAGTGTCTCTGGTACGTGAGGAAACTGTCACTACACGTACCGGAGCCACTGACGTGTGAAACCGGCATAAGGTAGCAAAGCATGAAAAATTTAAAAGGGGATGAATACTGTTGCAAGCCACTGAAAAGGGGCTGCTGGTAAAACTATTCAAATATATTACTCCCAAAACTTAGTATCATGGTATATTGTGGACTGGTTTCTTTTCACATTGGGTTTGTGAATTGCATTTGCTTGAAGTTGCACATCACAACCCAGAAACGGTGTGAAGTCATCAACAAGAGTCTTAAAATGCAATTATCCTGAACCAGGAATGGAGGTGACATCACAGGAAGAATCAGGTGTTAAAATGTGTGTGAAGCTTTGGATGGTGGACATTTTCTTAAGCGTCAGTCTAATTGAAGACTTGTACCAGTTTCTGCCTCCCTCAGACACTAGATCCTATACAAAAACGTGATTGCTAGATTTATGATTTATTCCCTATTATTTTAAGAGTTGGATTGGCACCTTTTTACTGTATGTCATTTATTCTTTTCTACTTTTACTCATTAAGCATTGCTAGGCTACATTCGCATGTTGAGCTTCTGTTGTGTTTCTGACGCTTTGTAATTTTGCTGCTTCAAAAACACAGTGTAACACTTGTAGCAAAGTGGATGAGATTTATAGAGATTTCATGTGCTGGTGTGTCTGGAAGCAGTGAGTGACTGTTCAGCCATCCAATCTAGGACACAGGCATTCTGAGCTGTCAGTCTGGTGATGGACAACTGAGCCATCCAATCAGAGGCTGGGGAGTGCTGAGCTGATAGTATGTTGAGTGACAGTTCAGCTATCCAATCAGGACCGGGATGTGCCACCGCTTCCTTCATGTGTCTGCTATTCAAGTGATTACCTGGCTATTTAGCTGGCTCTGTGCCTTCAATTAGTGCCATTTGTAGTTTGACACTAGTCATTTCTCACAGAGAAGATGTGAGTCTGGGTAGTTAAGAGGTCTGGGGTCACATACCAAGAGGACTCATCATAAATAAATGATAAGGCACAGGCATAGTCAGGTAGCAGTTCAAGGTCAGAATTCTGAGAAAGTAGTGGATCAAGACAAAAGGGTAAGGCAAATGGATAGTGAAGGCAAGGTCCAATGTTGGGCAGCAAAGATCAAATACAAGAACACAGAGAATAGAGCAAGTGCACACCATTTGAGCAAAGCTATAACTGGCACTAATTGGAGGCAAAGTGACAACTATATAACCAGGTAATCAATTAAATAGCAAACACATGGAGGAAGCCCCGGCACATCCCAGCTCTGATTGGACAGCTGAACTGTCACTCAACCTAGTGACAGATCAGCATACCCCAGCCTCTGATTGGATGGCTGAGCTGTCCATTACCATACTGACAGGTCAGCATGCCCCCAGTTCGAGATTGGATGGCTGAACTGTCACTCAATGATTTAAGACACACCTATAGGCAGAATCGTGACGCTGCCTTCTTAGTGTTGTTGGGATAAAAGCTATTGTAATGTAACAGTACATTTGTTTCCGTTTGTGTCCTTTATCCCTTCAACGACAGTGTACCATCAGTCTAGGTCATAACCATGTTTGGATTACCATTAGTGATGAGCTAGTATACTCTTTGCTCGTGTGTCCTCCAAGTATTTTGGCGTGCTTGGAGTTTTAGTTTGTGTCGACGAAGCTGCATGATTGGTGGCTGCTGGACAGCCTGAATACATGTGAGGAATGCCTGTTTGTTAGGGAATTCCCACATCTATTCAGGCTGTCCAGCAGCCGCAAATCATGCAGCTTCGTCGACACAAACTCAATCTCCGAGCACGCCAAAATACTCGGAGGACACACGAGCATGCTCGGGAAAACCCGAGCAACAAGTATACTTGCTCATCACTAATTACCATGTATCATTTATATAAAGAGTATTTAAAGAGTATTGTTAGACAGAATAACAATAGAGCATCACATACAAAAGGTGTAAATTCCACGGACTTATTAGGAAACTCCTGTGCCTCCTCTGTGCCTCCATATCAGTATCTTTCTCAGAGATGTATTTACAGATTACCAATCAGGTAGATCAGAGTAAACAGATAGTAACAAGTGATTTATATTCACATCATGTTTTGTATTTATGCATAAGGCCGTTCCGTCCAGTGACCAATAAAGCAGGGACATAAAGCTTATCCTTACATCTCCACAGAGAACATTTGAGGACAGTGTTCACATTAGCATTTTTGTGTTCTTTTTGTGGTATATGGATAGCGATGATTATTTTATTATAGCTGCTATTGCCGTTTTTCAGGTTATACAATTGATATTGTGAGTTTTACTGTTATTTCAGCTACAAGTGAAATAAGGGGAAATTCTTACTTAGTGCCTATTTGTTGGTCGTCTGCTCTAATGGGATTATTCGGCTGCACAGAAAATGATCGTATTACAGTTCTTTTGCCACAGTCATATTATTTTATACACAGAATATTATATGCATTTTTACATATTTTGCAAGTTTTAGATTTATGTCTAGTTTCTATGAAGCTGCTCCAAGATCCTGCATTTGCTTTTCTAATACCCCACATTGGAATGTATTTATAGATTAATCCTACTCTTGCAGAATGAAGGCGCTGATGATTTTGATAACTTTCCCAGAGTATAATTCACTTGAACACAGTCTCAAGGATAGCATGTCTAAAATAATAAATGAATTCTGTCATGACCTTCCCACACAGCCAGCAAGTAGAGACTCGTGCCACATAGGGACCTTGTCTAGAGGGCAGAATGGCCAGATCTGTTGGGGAACACACCCAGACCTTTAACCTACCCATCTCCTATGACTAAGAACATAAAAGTTGGGGAAAAAAAAGAGAAGATTCTCAGGATTAAATTTTGGCTTTGTGTTATTGCAATACCAGCATTTGGAGGAGCCACAACAAATATTCAGATAAGAAGTCCATTTTCGGTTATAGTTTATACCACCTCGCACTCTTTTTCCTTGTTTTTTTATGATTAAATAAGGATCCCTATGCAGATTCATATCGCTCAAGTACAAGGGATATGAAGCATGAAATTTTAAAATACATTGGAGCAATGAGCTAGACTTACAAATTTACAAAGTGGGCATAGCTGTAGAATTAAGGTGAGCCATTTTTAGTGCCAGCGTGATTTGTAAGATAACATAAGATACAGTTGTGGCCAAAAGTATTGACACCCCTGCAATTTTGTCAGATAATACTCAGTTTCTTCCTGAAAATGATTGCAAACACAAATTCTTTGGTTTTATTATCTTCATTTAATTTGTCTTAAATGAAAAAACACAAAAAGAATTGTCCTAAAGCCAAATTGGATATAATTCCACACCAAACATAAAAAAGAGGGTGGACAAAAGTATTGGCACTGTTTGAAAAATCATGTGATGCTTCTCTAATTTGTGTAATTAACAGCACCTGTAACTTACCTGTGGCACCTAACAGGTGTTGGCAATAACTAAATCAGACTTGCAGCCAGTTGACATGGATTAAAGTTGACTCAACCTCTGTCCTGTGTCCATGTGTGTACCACATTGAGCATGGAGAAAAGAAAGAAGACCAAAGAACTGTCTGAGGACTTGAGAAACCAAATTGTGAGGAACCATGAGCAATCTCAAGGCTACAAGTCTATCTCCAAAGACCAGAATGTTCCTGTGTCTACCGTGCACAGTGTCATCAAGAAGTTTAAAGCCCATGGCACTGTGGCTAACCTCCCTAGATATGAACAGGAAAGAAAAATTGACAAGAGATTTCAACGCAAGATTGTGCGGATGTTGGATAAAGAACCTCGACTAACATCCAAACAAGTTCAAGCTGCCCTGCAGTCCGAGGGTACAACAGTGTCAACCCATACTATCCGTCGGCGTCTGAATGAAAAGGGACTGTATAGTAGGAGACCCAGGAAGACCCCACTTCTTACCCCGAGACATAAAAAAGCCAGGCTGGAGTTTGCCAAAACTTACCTGAAAAAGCCTAAAACGTTTTGGAAGAATGTTCTCTGGTCAGATGAGACAAAAGTAGAGCTTTTTGGGCAAAGGCATCAACACAGAGTTTACAGGAGAAAAAAAGAGGCATTCAAAGAAAAAAACACGGTCCCTACAGTCAAACATGGTCGAGGTTCCCTGATGTTTTGGGGTTGCTTTGCTGCCTCTGGCACTGGACTGCTTGACCGTGTGCATGGCATTATGAAGTCTGAAGACTACCAACAAATTTTGCAGCATAATGCAGGGCCCAGTGTGAGAAAGCTGGGTCTCCCTCAGAGGTCATGGGTCTTCCAGCAGGACAATGACCCAAAACACACTTCAAAAAGCACTAGAAAATGGTTTGAGAGAAAGCACTGGAGACTTCTAAAGTGGCCAGCAATGAGTCCAGACCTGAATCCCATAGAACACCTGTGGAGAGATCTAAAAATGGCAGTTTGGAGAAGGCACCCTTCAAATATCAGGGACCTGGAGCAGTTTGCCAAAGAAGAATGGTCTAAAATTCCAGCAGAGCATTGTAATAAACTCATTGATGGTTACCAGAAGCAGTTGGTCACAGTTATTTTGGCTAAAGGTTGTGCAACCAAGTCTTAGGCTGAGGGTGCCAATACTTTTGTCTGGCCCATTTTTGGAGTTTTGTGTGAAATGAACAATGTTTTGCTTTTTGCTTCATTCTCTTTTGTGTTTTTTCATTTAAGACAAATTAAATGAAGATAATAATACCCAAGAATTTGTGTTTGCAATCATTTTCAGGAAGAAACTGAGTATTATCTGACAAAATTGCAGGGGTGTCAATACTTTTGGCCACAACTGTAAGACTGTAATTGGTAAATCTTGGTGATTGCTTGGCACAGAAGCTGTCCCTGGCTTAATCAACATGGTAGCTCAGCTTATCTAACAGCCCACTGCAGCACTACCCCTAGATGTTTAACCCCTTGGATATTGTGATAAATAGCGAATGCAGCATTAAGACGGTTGTTAGAGAAAGGGGACCACTTTTCTCACTCCATTGCCTATCCACAATCACGTTGCGTTAGTTGTCAATCAAAAGATCAAAGAATTAATTTCAGAACAGCTAGGAAGTTTGTTAGGCCCTGCCATCAGCAAAGTCTCTGCAATTTATGGGTCAACATCCCAGGGCTGTGGGGTACTCGGTACCGGGATGGTGTCAGTGGGATGTGTCACAGTAGCAGTGACCCGGTCCATGGCTCTGGGCGTCCAAGTAATAGGGAAGATTGAATGGTGAAGTGTAGTTAATGGAATAGTTTGTGACGCCACCTGTGGTGTTCGGCAAGTGAGATGTTAAGCCGACGCTGCATGCAGATCCACTGGGACTGATAGTAGGGTGCAGCAAAGATGTAAAAGCTCCCCACAGGTGAAGCTGTAGTCCCAGGGCAGTGTAGATGTGGTTGACACGGGGATGTAGCAGTGCTGGAAGGGTAGGAAGCAGACAAAGACACAGCGGGGAGCAATTTCGGTACCTTTACTTGATAAATTCAGTCCATTGTCCTGATTACAGATGGTACGGGAGCAGGCTAGCTTGGAAGCAGCTCAGGGATTCTCTCTCAGCAGATGGGCTGTGCAGTCTCCTTCTTATCGCTTATTTGAATGAAGTACTCCTAGTACTGAGTTACACTGAAGTTCTTCTAAATTCTCTTCTATTAGCACTCCCCATATGGCAGACAGCTGTAGCCGCTATTCCTCTCTTGGCTCACTCCGTGCTGTTGTGCCTCCGAGTCTTAGGTGGGAGTAGGGCATTTACAGCCTCCTACTCCTCTGGTGTCTGTTGCAGGACCGTTAGTATCCGTACAACCGTGGAGACCAGGCTCCAGTTCATGCGCTCTCGCTGTGAGGGAGCTCTCCTTCCTCAGCTCAACCTCCAGCTTCTCTCCACACGTCTGCACACGTGGACCTCCTCACACTCACTGACCACTCCTTCCCCTTGGCCCTCAGAGGGCACTCCTCCCCTCAATTCCGGTTCAGAGTCCCCCCTGCTGGCCTGGAGTGGAACTGTGTTGCATGAATAGGTTAACTGCGAGAGAGACCCTTCACTGCTTCCAAGCCTGGCATTACCCTCCCTGGAGGAAGGCAAAGCCCCTGTGGCGGCCATACTCCTGGGGGCGCCACATTCCCCCCAGTGCAAGTCAGTACTCCTGGGCTCAACAAAAGAAAACATGAATAACATATAACCATGTAAACAGTATGAAGGTTACAAGATTTTGAAAAATGAAAAATTTACAAAAAACACAAGCGCCAAAAACAGTCCTATGATAAGTCCAAGCATCGATGTCCATGGTCCATTCCTGGGCAAATGGTGAACTATATACAAATTGGTGACCACACAAGTCCTGTGGTACAATGTCCACAAAACAAGGTAAAAACTGGAAAATTCAGAAGAAACTCTTACAAATTACCTGTAGGCACAAAACTTGGAAAACAGTTACATATATACATTTCCAGGTGCGTGCCACAGCATATGACCTGGCTGTGCCCTGTGGACTAAGGAAAGCGTGCACCGGCACATGACCTGACTGTGCCTTGAGTACTAGCTGATGCATGCCACGTGGCTGGACTGTATCCTGTCTAGGGTCAACTAACACATCCAAAACAGCACGCACTCAGAGACACAGGCCATAAAGGCAGAGCCGAAGCCCCAAGCACACATAATGCAATACGAATGTGATCATAGCATGCCGATGGGCTCCTCTAAGATCTTTACATAGACTATGCAAGTCAGAAAGGACCTAACTCGCTGGCCAATCTGGACTAGCCGCGGGACCTGAGCAGCTGACGACCGACCACCAATGGGAGGTCGCCACGTCACGAGCATGCTCAGTAGAGTGAATCCTGAACTTAGCCTCAGGAGTGACTGTTCGCCGCTGACTATTGCCAGTTACTATAAATGAACCTGGAGAGGCAGCAGTAATCAAACACACACAGCCGGGTCTGAGCAAGACGCTGAGACCGATGTCTTTGCTGAAAAGCATTCACTGCAGTGGAGACTGAATGGGGGACTGCAGGAGAAGACAAGGCTTGGGATCCATACTGTGCAGAGGGAGAATCCCAGCACCTAACACATCCTTCTATGAATTCCAAGAGGCATGTAATTTCCAAAATAGTATCACTTGAAGGAGGTTTCATATGTTCTGGCACTTTAAGGGGCTGTTCAAATAGCACCCATAAACTGTTCTAAAAAAACCTATGCTGCACACTCCAAAGAGCTCTATTCCTTTCCAAGCCCTGCCATGTGGCCAAACACTAGTTTCAAATTACATGTGGGGAATCACTGCATTTCTGAAAAATGAAGAAGCAAACTGTGTGGGATTCATTTTTGCCAATTGCTCTTTGTGAAAAAAATAATCCGGTAAAACAACATTTTAGTTTTAAAAATGTGATGTTTTTAATTTCATGGCCTAATGTCAGCATGCTGACCACACCCATAGATGAAATCACTGAAGACGGTAGTTTGTTAGGTCGGTCAATTTCAAGGGATTTTGCTGTTCTAGTACCTCAGGAACTGAGCTAATACAGTATGACATGGTACCCGCAATCCATTACAGCATAGCAATAATTGCACTCCAATATGGTGCTACTTCCCTTCTGAACTATGCATTGTGCCAGAACAGTAGTTTCTGATGACCTATTGGAATTTACACACTCAGTAGAAATTATGTTATAATTTCCAGGGTACATTTTGTCATGTTACTTCTTATGAAAATTAAAATTTGGTGCTAAATCAACATTCTATTTGAAGAAAAACATTTTCATTTTTATTGACAACAGGTATAAAATTCTGTGAATCACCTGTGGGCTAAAGATACTCATTCCACCCAGATGAATTCCTTGAGGATTGCAGTTTTCAAAGTTGGGTCACATGTGGGAGTACTAGATGCAACTACTGGGGGCCCTTCAGATGCAACATACCATTAGCAGTCTATTCTTGCCAACATTTCATGTCAAAAGTTAAAAAGTTCAACTTCCTTTTTATGTCATGGGGTGTGCATAAGCTGCTGCTTTTGACTACACATTGTGTACTGGCTTACTCAGAGAAATTACACAACAAATTTCGGGGTCTATTTTCTTCTCCTACTCATGAAAATGAAATACTTTTGTTTAAAATAAGATTTTCATGGAAAAAAATGTACCGTATTTTTCGGATTATAAGACGCACTTTTTTCCCCAAAATTTTTTGGGGAAAATGGGGATGTGTCTTATAATGCGAATGTATCTTACCTGTACCATTGCTGAAGGCTGCAGGCTAGGATGAGGGGGTGTCCGGTGGTGCTGTGGGTGCCCGGCAGTGCTACGGGGGTGTCCGGCACTGTGTGGGTGTCCGGCGGTAGTGTTCGGTGCTGCTACAGGTGTCTCCTGTGCTTCGGGGGCTCTGCCCGACATTTTGTGAAAGGCCAGAGCCGCCACAGTTCCATGGGTTCATGGGCGGTGGACTCTGGGAAACTGGCCGCTCAGGGCAGCACATGCGCAGATAGAGATCTCGGCACCAAGATCTCAGGAGATGAGATCTCAGTGCTGAGATCCCATCTCCTGAGATCTTGGTGCCGAGATCTCCATCTGCTCATGCGTCGCCCCCGGCGGCCATTTTCCAGGAGTCCACTGCACAGGAAACCATGGAACTGCGGTGGCTCTGGCCTTTCACAAAATGTCATCAGAGCCCCCACAGCACCGGAGACACCTGGAGCAGCACCGGGCAGCACCACCTGACACCCCCGCAGTGTCAGACACCCCTGCAGCACCAGACACCCGCAGCAGCACCAGAAACACCAGCAGCACCGGACAGCACCGCCGGACACCCCTGCAGCACTAGACACCTGCAGCAGCAGCGGACACCCGCAGCAGCACCGGACTCCCGCAACAGTGCACCGCACATAGAAACCCCCCTTCATCCCAGCCTGTGGCCTGCAGCATCCACCCACTCATGCCTCCTCCAGCACCGACTCTGGGACCCCGCTTCACCACAGACACCACCCCCCGGTAAGCCATAAGATGCATGGATTATAAGAAGCACCACCATTTCATTAAAAAAACTAAAAAATTCCCATTTTTCTCCTCAAAATTTGAGGTGTGTCTTATAATCCGGAACGTCTAATAATCCAAAAAATATGGCAATTTTTCATTATCTCTATCCACTTCCTGTAAGCCTAATTACCGTGAAGCATCTGAAGTGTTTACACACTTCCTGAATGTGGCTCTGAATACTTTGAGGAGAGCAGTTTTAAAATGAGGTCTTGCTTGATTGCTTTCGGACATAAAAGGTTCACAAAGTCACTTCAAAAGTGAAGTGGTTCCTAAAATAAAAATATTTTGTAAATTTAATTGAAAAGAATGAAAAATTGTTGCTGTACTTATAATTCTTCTAGCATCCTAACAAAACAAAAAAATTTTTAAAAAGGGTTGCTGATGTAAATTAGACATATGTGAAATGCTATTTACTATGCGTAACTATATTGTGCGCTATGACTGTCTGTGTTTTAGGTCGTAAGCATTCAAAGTTCAAAAATTGTGAGTTTTTCTACATTTTTGTCAAATTTCAAATATTTTTATAAATAAACACAAAACATATAACTCTAAATGTACCACAAATGTGATATACAATGTGTCATAGAAGACTTGTACTGGGCAAAGTTTTATTTGATCTTTTCTTTATGAATCAATCTACTGTAAGTTTTTTTTTTCAGAATGGACAATCCTGTAGTTTTTGTTGTAGGTGCACTGACTGCTAAGCCTGTGACATTTGTTCAGATCTCTCCCAAGTTTATTTTTATTCCATCTCATTATATGCAATATGCTACCAATTATCTTACTGGGGAAGTTAGAGTAGAAAATATAACCCTTAATCATGTAGACATAGCAGGACTGCATTGCTGTTCACAAAAGTGCTACTTGGCTGAAAAATCCAATGGTTCTACTTTGTTATGTACTATGATCTAATTGAGGTTTAATGCATTCTGTTTTGTCCCTTCAATGAACCTTTATGTGTGTTCCCAGTGGACCGTGTTCTGTACAAGTTCAGCACCGTCTTTTCTCTTTGACATACTCGGCTTCTAGAGAACAAATACAAAACTTGGCAGATCACTCTTTAAGTAAGATCAGCAAACATATGATAAGTTTTTGTCACATTAAAATTCTATAAGTAATTCACAACCAAGTTCTTTTGATATTGCTATTGATCACAAGTGCAAGCTTTTCATCTAGCAATATTAACTTGTATAAGGATGTCAGCACCTGTACTATAGAAATATCTCAAAACACCATGACGGAGAAAATGTTGAAGAATACGAGAATTGAAGGGTAGACACTATTGCTTGCTTTTGTAAAAAAGATTGCAAAAACTCAACAATTACTGTAATATCAATTGGTACTTGCAGGACAAGCAAAGAAAAAAAATATATGTTATATACATTATATACGCATTGTAGTTAACAGCAGTGATCAGGGCTCGCCCCAGCTTTTGTATGCAGCCACCACAAACCTTGACATGCAGATAGGTAATCAAGTGTGAATGGGAGCTGGTGCATGAGTGACTAACAGCAGCATCTAAATAGTTAACAGCAGTGATCCGGGCTCGCTCCAGCTTCTGTGTGAAGCCACCACAAACTTTGGCATGCAGATAGGTAATCAAGTGTGAATGGAAGCTGGTGCATGAGTGACTAACAGCAGCATCTAAATAGTTAACAGCAGTGATCAGGGCTCGCTCCAGCTTCTGTGTGCACCCAACACAAACCTTGGCATGCAGATTGGTAATCAAGTGTGAATGGGAGCTGGTGCATGAGTGACTAACAGCAGCATCTAAATAGTTAACAGCAGTGATCAGGACTCACTCCAGCTTCTGTGTGCACCCACCACAAACCTTGGCATGCAGATAGGTAATCAAGTGTGAATGGGAGCTGGTGCATGAGTGTGTAACAGCAGCATTTAAATAGTGAACATCAGTAATCAGGTCTCGCTCTAGCCACTGCTGTTAGAGCTAAACGCCGGCTATGTAACAAATGTGGCATGTAAATTTATATATATTGCAAGCCAAATGAAACTATCATTGTGTCCAATACCATAGGTGAATCAACTTCAAGAAATCTAGGAACATTAGCTTTACAAATCACTGTATTATGTGGATGAAACATTAAAACCAAATTATTTGACTAAAATATTGCAAAAAATTTGTTAGGATATGACAAGATTTACGAAGATCCAGCTCCCATGATCCAAATAAATAAATGGATGGCTTTATTGACTAATCTACAAAAAATACAAGATACCGAGTGCAGCCATGCAATGCATTTCAGATCAATTATGATCCTTCTTCATGACATGAAACATACACAAACAATGACGGTAAATATACCCCAACCCTCATTGACGTTGGATGATCAAACCAAAGTCTTTGTGGTTTTGACACCCAATGAACATGAGGGTTGGGGTATATTTAAATGTCATTGATTGTGCATGTCTCATTCCATGAAGAAGAATAATTGATCTGAAGTATTGATCTCGTTGATATTCTTTGTGGATTATTTATTAAAGCCGTCCTTTATTTTGTTTGGATCGTGAGAGCTGGATGTTTCTTCATTTTCCTCTCGTTAGACATAACTGTGTGATCTGTTCACCCGGTCGTGAGTGAGATGGACTTTTTTTTACCTGTGCTGTAAATCTCAATAGGAGTCCTATCTGTCTTGCCATCAAAAATATTCAACCCTTCATCAAACCCCAATGCATCCCATTGTAGCCAATCTTTTTAAAACTTGACCACTTTGGCTTCTACATTCTGCAGTAAATAAAAGCGTTGATCAGAGAAAAGTTTAAATGTCTGTCTTTCCCGAGTCATTTTATATACAAGACCTTCTGAATGTGCACATTTATTGGATGACTTTATATGTTTTCTTGTTTGCTATTTTTTGTTTGTAGAAACCTCCGAACAGACTGGTGTAACTAAGCCCATCTATTATATCTACCAAGCGTTGCCGGAGAAATTTGTGGCTTTGCTGCATTATTTAAAACATCAATGTAGTATTGTTAAATCATTTCCAAGCAGTGACTGCCCATCCACAGGTCTAGTCCCAAAAGATTACCTCGTACATCTGTCAATGTGCTCAACTATGTTCCTTTCTGCGTTTTTGCTTTATCTGGTTAAGATATGTGCCTCCACTCCCTGCTTCAATTATTACATAAAAGCCAGTCTGTGTGGCTGCCAGTGATTTAAAGCAGACTGAGCGCTATCTTGCTCCATGCCCTAATTTAAAAATAAAATAGATGTATCTAATGCCGCCTTGCTTAGGAAGGATTTGTGTATGTTTTGTGCCGCACATCAAGTAAAATGAAAATTCCACCGAGCCATGGCTCTAAATTTTAAATGTATGAAGGCAGAGAGGGTGATGGATCTACCTTAGATTAAAAAAATACATACATGCATTATAAAGATTGGGCACATGTGGTTAATGGATTCCATTGATTCCAGATTGAGCGTTGGGGGTTGTATATTTTTGCGGAAAAAGCGACAGCACAATGAATCATAACTCCTGCGGAAACATGGCTTCTACCAAGTGCTCAGATAACCCCTACTTTGGAATATTTGAAAAAAATGGTTACCGGCCGACTACTGTGCTTATGTCCAGATGCATTAGGCTCTAGTTTTACTGAAGCAGAACTCGACCCTTTAGAGATGTAAAGTGCCTTTAGACCATGAACGGCACATGAAGCTACTTTTGGCTTTTATTCATATGCACATCACAGTTTTGACAATGCAACTACATGAACTAGCACTTCTTTCCTTTTTTTAAGAGTTTCTAAATATGTGAAATATGGTGAATATTAAATATTTGGGTCAAAACATTTCAAATGGGTAGTCATTTAATTTCATAACGTTGATTAGACAGTGTACCAAAAACCCCTGTAACTTATTTTTGCTATAATACACCAATTTCTAAGCACATGGCTTTCCTACTAGATCATGTATGCCAGAGAGAGACATGGAGCTTGATTTCTAAAATATTGGGACATTTTCTTTTACAACACATTAAAAATCAGATTTTGATTTGTTATTACACTGAATGCATAACATTTTTTACATACTGTATATGTGTGTGTGTGTGGGTGAAAAAAAATCAGGCAACACACCATAGGCAGGGCCGGCGCCTTGGGGAGGCAGACCAGGCAGCTGCCTTGGCCCCCAGGCACAGAAGGGGCCCCCTGCTGGTTCCACAATTGAGCGCACAATCCAAATAGCACAAGGCAGTGCTTCACTTTGCAGAAGAGACAGATGTAAGTGCATCTTATCTGTTCTGCAATGCGAGCCTTTCCCCGGTGCTGCACTGCCTTGTGTTATTTATAGTAAAGTCGGCAGTGACCCTGGCCGAGGCAGAAGCAGTCAGACATGTTATACTCACCTGACCTGCGCTCTGCATCATATCCTGTTCTCCTGCTATGGCCATTAATCCTCACTCCTACAGCCTGCTTCTGTATTATCATTTTTACTGTGTCCTGGGCTGGCAGCACTGTTCAGCAGAAGGACCATTCCATGTGACACCTGACTGCTGATGTCGTCCTGACGTTGCACAGCAGCACCTGTCAGGAAACAGTACAGTAGCTGTGCTGCTGCCCAGGAGAAGTGTTCCTTCCCATAAAGACAACACAACATGACTGATCACTGGTGAGTTTTTTTTAACTGCACCTCCACACCAGTCACATGCTGCATAGCAAACAAACCTCCAATGTAATAAACGTAAAAAGGAAATGAAACAAAAAGTAATATAAAAAAATGAATGATACCTGATGTCACTCATCAGGATCATGCACAGGATGCTCTGTGGTGTGTGCTGGCACTAGGAGTGATGACATCACTGTGATCACTAGCCAAGGATCACTGCGTTCTGTAATAGGAGTAGCTCACACTTGCATATATTCTCTTATGCGAGAGAATTGCGATGATTATCCTAATGACACTTGACACAAATGCTCATTAGGGTTTAAGCAGAGTGTCAGTTCCCTATGATCTGATTCTATCACAGGCAGGGCCGGCCTTAGACTCCCCCCCGCCAGTGCTGACGCATTCAGCTATACCAGCATCTATGATGCCGGTACAGTTCAAAGCAAAGATGGAGGATAGAGCATCAGCTGATGCTCCCTCTCCCATCATTCACCTCTGCCTCTGACACTGCGGGTGCGTGATGATGTCACTTCATCGCATACCTGCTGTGTGCCGGGCAGTGCAGCTGCTGAGACTGGAGCCGAGCCAGGAGCAGTGCGGGGCACGAGGAGAGGTGAGGATTGTGGGTTTTTTTAAATATATCAATGAGTGAGTACTGGACTATGGGGCCATTCCTGGGGGGGCTACACTATATTCCATGGGGAGATGGGCTGTATTATATTCTATGGGGTGCTACATTATATTCTATGGGGGGTTGTATTAAATTTGTTATATTCTATGAGGGGTGATTGTATCATACTCTATGAGGGGGCAACATTGTTTTCTATGGGGGCTGCATTATATACTATGTGGGGCTAGATTACATTTTAGGTGGCTTCAGTATTCTCTATGGGGTGGCTATATTATATGCCATGGGGGTTGCATTATACTATACAGTATGAGGAGGGCTACATTTTATTTTATGGAGGAACTACATTATATTCTATGGGGGGCTGCATTATGCTCTATGAGGGGGCTACCATATATTCTATGGAGGGACTGAATTATACTATATAGGGGGCTGCATTATATTCTATGGGGGTTAGATTGTATTGTGTGGTGGGTTGCATTATACTAAGGGGGCTACATTATATTCTGTGGGGTGGCTGCATTATACTTTGTGGGGTGGCTGCGTTATACTTTGTGGGCTGCATCATACTGTATCGAGGACTATGGGGAATACATTATACTATATGAAGAACTATGGGGTGCAATATACTATGAGAAGTGAATTGTACTACATGGATGACTAAGTCAGTGCATTATACTATATGTAGCACAACGAGGAGCGTATTATACTATATGGAGGACTGATGAGTGTATTATACTATATGGGAGACTGAGCAGTGTATTTAATTATTGGAGGACTATGAGGAGTGTATTATACTATATGGAGTACTGAGAAGTGTGTTATACTATATGGAGGACTGAGCAGTGTATTTTAATATATGGAGGATTTTGAGGAGTGTATTATACTATGTGGAGGACTGAAGAGTGTATTATACTATATGGAGAACTAGGGGGCAAATTATATTATATGGAGGACTATAGGGTGTGCATTTTGCAATATGAAGGACTGTGGTGCACATTTTTCTATGTGGAGGACTATGGTATGTATTTTACTAAACAAGCAAAATGCTGCACATTTATCGAGTGATTGGATTGTTTATGAGGGAGCAAATAATCATTGTTCTCAGCAGCAGATTGCCGGTGTAAACTGTAGATGTGCTGCTGATAACATGATACTGTATGGAGACAGATTGATCTATTAGTGATTGTTCTGTCCCCATCATTCTTTCTCAGGTGGTGTAAAGAGGCCGGGAAGCAAGCAAACGACTATTGTTGATCACACTTGTTTAGCGGCCTGAACTCAGTGCATGTAACTATAACAGAAATGCTTTTGTATGATGTGCAATACGTTATCATTTGGGGCCCCATTTTAAACTTTTGCCTAGGGCCCCACTTTACCTAAAACCGGCCCTGACTATAAGAATATCAAAAAAACTTAACAAGCAAGCATGCTCGGATAAGATGTTATCCGAGAACGCTCGTGTCCTAGACAAGTATTTTCGGCATGCTTGAGTACCCGCAGCTGCATGTCTCGCTGCTGTTCTACAGCTGAAACACATGCAGGGATTGCATGATTGTTACTGCATGTATTGCAGTTGTCGAACACCTGGAAACATGCAGCCACAGTGACTCGAGCATTTTTTTTAAAGCACGTCGAATATACTCATCTAGGACAGGAGCATTCTCAAATAACGCCTCATCCAAGCGCGCACGCTAATCACATCACGAAACTTTTAATTTGCCATGTGTGCGGAAAAGCAATATTTCAGCTCCAAAGAGACTTTGTCAGTATTCTTATAGTCAAGTGTCTGCTTTTTGGTACTTATATTATTGGGTTACTAGACTGTACCCTGCAGTTTGGCATCTATCATCTCCTTTGTGTTTTAACTTGTGCTGCATCATCTTATATAATATAATATATAAAATACACACATTTTTTCTGACAAAACCAGAATATGGTGACTGTATGACTGTATGGAATGACTTGGTTATGCACTAATTATATCTATTATGGTGCTCCCAATATGTTTAGTTGCTTGCTAGAAGATGGCAGGTTTTATTGGAAGTTAAAATGATATCATTTTATGGGTATGTGCATATAAAATCTTTTTCAGGTGAATTCCACCTAAAATGGAAGAAACACTAAAAAAAACACCAAAAATACTTACCCTCTTAGTGACCACCAACACGACTTAAAACTGACCTGAGATATAAGACAATATCAACCCCAGATAGGTGTAATGTCAGGTTGTCAGCTGTAATTTCAGGATGTCAGCAGTACACTATAGCTGACACCCTGTTGCTTTAGTGACAATTAATGTTGTTCCAATCATAGCTGTTTAACCCATTAGATGCTGCTGTCAAAAGTGTATACAAGATCTAGATGCTTAATAGAGTGTGTGGGCTTACCTTTTAACCCCATCCTGGGATCATGATTGTGTGGTCCTGATGGCTGCATGGGAGTTCATGGACAAATAATGGCCTTAGGCCTCTTTAACACATCAGTTTTTTGCCATCAGTCGCAATCCAGAAGTTTTGGAAAAAAAACGGATCCGTCGCAGATTGTGAAAAACTGATGTGACGGATCCGTTTTTTCGCTGGATCCAACTGCCCTATCTGGTAAGAATAATTGGAGCATGCTCAGTTTAAAAAAACAGAATCCGTCGCTGGATTCCATCATTTGACGGACAGCGACCGATCCTGCGTCCATAGGTTTCCATTATAGCCAACGACGGATGGCGCTGGATCCGTTGCTGTCCAACTTTTTGACAGAGACAAAAAACGTTCCTTTGTGCGTCATCTCCGCTTGACGGACTCAAAATTTCCGACAGATCCAGTGAACGATGGACGAAACGTGGGCCATCCATCGCAATCAGTCGCTAATACAAGTCTATGAGAAAAAAAACGGATCCAACGACATCAGTTTTGCTCAAATTTCTTATATTTATATAAATAGAAGCATAACAAACCGATATTAATTTACCAGTATGCTTAAACATAATGTGTTATGAAAAAACAGGTTCAAAATCACTGAGATATATTGTAACATTTCTGTTAAGACATGATTAAGGCTAATGTGCACACGTAGTTTTAGGTGCTGCAGATTTTTCGGCGCGGATTTTGAAAATTCCGCAGGTAAATTCTCAGGTCAAAAGACCTGCGGATTAGCCTGCGGTTTAGCCCTGCGGTTTCACACCTCTACAATGGAGAAGGTGGGAAACCACAGGGGATTCTGCACAAAGAATTGACATGCTCCGGATTTGAACCCGCAGCAAATCCACGCGGAAAAATCCACAGCATGTGCACGGCATTTTTCAGATTACTATTGAAAACAATGGTACTGTACAACGCACCTAAATCTGCTGCAGACCCGCAGAGCCTGAAACGCTGCGGATCCGCAGCAGAATCTGCAACGTGTGCACATAGCCTTAGACACTCCGTTGAAACGCACAGGTCTGTGACCTCCTTTTTGTACTGTCTAATAGTCTACTGGTTCTTAAATGGAGCTCCTCCTATGGCTTGACTAAAAGCTAAGTTTTAAAAATATTTACAAGTTTCCTTTCTGAATTCCTCCTTCCTTTCTAAATTTCAGTTATTGCAACATGAAATGACAAGTCAGATTTTAAAAATTTGACCTGGTCATTAAGGAGTTACAGTGCATACATTCTGTGTTATGCATTTTCTATTAATCACTCCAGACTTCGAAAGCCGTGCAGCTGCTAAAAGTGACCTGTCCATTCTTCTGATGGCTTCCACTTGGAAGCTGCCACTATGATATACATGTAATTTAGGGATGAGTAAATAGCTTTGGATAAGAGCTTAACCAAACAGCTATAGCTCTTACCGAAAGCTGCATCAGGAACCCGGATACCTGGAGCGCTCCAGATGATCAGCTGTTAGGCGCCACAGCTGCATGTGTCACGGCTGTGTGACAATATATATGTATACCGTGGCACAGCTGAAGTGGTGCACAAAAAAGGTTCCCACACCAGAGTAATATATAAATAAATTTTTTGCACTCAACTTTTAATAGTAGATGAATTTTATTTGCAGTCACAATATAAACATTTCGGTCAATGCACTTTGACCTTCCTCAATATACCGACTGCTCTTGTATTATATGGATGGGTAACCTCAACATGAGAGGTATGATTGGTGACCAAAAAATGTCGTGAGTAAATTGTGTAGGGTCCTATTAAGTTCTGTGGTTAAATATAAAAGCACAGAATTTCATATCTTATGTGGCGTTAGATGCTGGCATCAGTTCACCATATGTATATATATAGAGAATAGCCAAATTAGACTACGTCTGCAATAAGTCGTGTCTATGTTTCCCTTTGTCTTTATCACCATATAGTGGCTTTCCAACATTGTTGACGCCGTGAACAAGCTGTGGACGCCGTGTTCCCCTGTGATAGGAGACACCACTATCCACCACCGACAGCATTGGTGTACAGACTTCTGAGTCCGGTTCACGTTGGAAAGCCACTATATGGTAACAAAGACAAAGGAAAACAGATACTATTAATATTGGAAAGCCTCTATATGGTGATAAAGACAAAGGGAAACACAGACACGACTTATTGCAGACGTGGTCTAATTTGGCTATTTTCTATATATATACATATGGTGAACTGATGCCAGCACCTAACGCCACATAAAATATGAAATTCTGTGCTTTTATATTTAACCACAGGACTCAATAGGACCCTACGCAATTTACTCACGAAATTTTGGGTCACCAGTCATACCTCTCATGTTGAGGTTACCCATCCATATAATACAAGAGCAGTTGGTATATTGAGGAAGGTCAAGGTGTATTGACCGAAACGTTTATATTGTGACTGCGAATAAAATTAATCTACTATTCAAAGTTGAGTGCCAAAAATGTATTTATATACGGCTGTGTGACAGTCACAACTCATGTATGGAGAGCCTGTTTGTTAGGTTCTCCATGCATGTGTTGTGACAGTGAAACAGCTGCTACACATGCAACTGCGGAGCTGAATAGCTGATCATCGGCAGCGCTCCAGGTATCCGGGTTCCCGACGCAGCTTTCGGTAAGCGCTATAGCTATTCGGTTAAGCTCTTATCCAAACCTATTTGCTCATTCCTAATGTAATTTTTTAAAAAATCACCTTTGGAAAAGCTGCTTAAGATGTCCAAGAAGATGCCAGAGAAGTTGCTTCAGGGAAAACAGCCCCGGTGTTTTACAAAAACATAATCTGCGTCTAAAATGATGCAGTCATGTTGTGGCCTAAAATATGACATGTGAACATTCCCTTAGGTTAATTTTTATTTTTTTACTTGGTCTTTAACTGTTGTAAGGTTTTTAACTCAGCTAATGTGTGAGACATTTATTAAAGTGGCTAAAAATTGGTATGTTTTGTTTTTGAAAATAAGTATATTTGGTATCTTGTATCTACTATTCATACATACGAATCCATTGGTGAAAACCATATCGGGGGCACATTGTTGGCGATCACTTGAGTACCACTTGGTAGATTACTTTTATTTACAGTGTAAGGATTTTGTGGAAGATGACATACTTTTGCATGAATTACTTTATTGCTACACTCACACTTAATCCATTATAACTTACAGCCATAAGATACTTTCTGTATAAGTGTTATTCATTTTTCCGGATCACCCACTATGGCTTTCCATTTGTGCAATTGTTTTGATTTGATGGCATGAAATTTGTGCCCCTTTTTAGCATTTTTTTGTATTTTGGACATGATAATTGTAGTTTTTTGTATTCCTTTGGAAGACACTTTTTTATACTTGTGTGGTTATTTATGATACCTTTTCCTTCTTGAGAAGATGAGAAGACAGTCTAAACCACATATTCTCAATGACTTGGCCATTTACCAGAAGGATAGGACTAATATATAGCTTGTGCTTCAGGCAAGACAGAAATAAAAGTTGCGATACACACCGGAGTAATTTTGGTTCTTCCTATTATTAATACTTAAAAAGGACAAAGTTATATTATAAGATACGAACATGATTATGAAGTGAAAGTGAATGTCCAGGGACATTTGCACAAAGACATGACTGTAAATTTGGAATTGGCAGAATCTTAGAAATTACTTAAAAAAAATGTCTACATCTCATATTACATTCTGAGTTATAATGTTTTCAAAAATGGTCAGTCTCCTTGACTGCTCTTTTCAGTCCATGGAATCACTTTTCTTTAAGCCTTTTCCTCTGTTTCTTTTCTTGCTACATCTTTATTATACCTACAGTCCTCCTTTTCTTATCAGTTTTCAAAGTTAAAACTTCAGGTAAAACGTATATTCTGTATTGTGCCTAGTGCCTGGATTGAAGGGGCGAGGCATGACACAGGCTTCTCTTTTTTCATGGTGTGCTCTTTTAAAGTAATCCGCCCTCGGAATACCCTGAAAAATGTGAAAAAATGGTTTGTTAGGAAGGTTAGCAAAAAGAAATTCTGCAAGTAAGTTTTCTCTACAATGTGGCAGTGAATGGAATATACAGTATATTTGGCATTTGGCACAAGAATACAAATGACATCTTCTTGAATCTGATTTTAATCTTAAACCTCTGTACGTATAAAAAGTGGACTTTTTCCCTCTTATTATGTTTACATACTCTATTATTGTATTGGATATAGTCAGTAATACTATGTGTATATACTGTATCGCTTTGATGTTAAAATCAGACACGATTACTTGTCTTTTTATTCCTCGGAGTAGCTAGGCCCTCTTTACCCTTTGTTAATCTGAGCATTTATTATGATACATAATAATGAGAAGCAGCTGAGTACAGATTTACTGAGGCTAAGATATTAATTTCTGTACTATACTCAGATCTCTTGGGACATGAGACAGTAAAAAGCAATTCCGACAGATAACATTATTCAGCAAGTGTCACCCTGACCATGTAAGCAAAGACACTATGGACAAATGCCGGCGAGATTGTTCTTGACCTCAAAGTGGAATGTCTCCAAGGCCAGATGATAGGCGAGTCATTCCTTCAGGGGTTTCTTCTTGTTTTCTATTTACATTTTTAAGGCACATTTTATCCTGACATTGTTTTTGTGTGTGCTGATCTAAAGCACAGCAGGTTGCAGCAGTCATGTCAAATTATATCACTCCACATTACTGGTTCAATGGAATGTGACGTTTTGACTGGTATATCCAGAAACACCTAGTTTTCACCTAGAGCCTTGTATGAGATTATTAATTTTTTATTCCAGCCCGGTATAGCATTTCCCAGTACTGAGTACAAGTTGAGTATATATTTGGCTTGAGGAAACCTTTGTTTGACCTCAAAGATTTTTAGATTCTTATGTATAGAAATGAGTGAATAGATTGAAAACAGATCCAATTCCTCCAAATGAGGGGAAAAAAATCCAGGTTCATCAGACTCACTGTTTTTTAATTCAATTCATTAAAATCCAGCTTATTGGTGAACTGCCAGTAGTCATTTTGCTGGATTCCTTTTAGGGTCTCTAAGGCTGGTTTCACATTTGCGTTTTTTTGCGCTGGAAAAAAACGCATACCTGCGCATGCGTTTTTTCCCCTATATTTAACATGGGTGCGCATACCTGCGCGCTGGCATGCGCACGTATGCGATTTTCATGCGCTGCTTTTTTTGGGGTGTGCGTTTGTATTTTCCAGACGCAGCATGTTGCATTTTTTGGCCCTGCAAAAAAGCGCATGCGCACATATGCGCACGTTTTGCGCTAAAAATGGCCATTATAGCCTATGGATGCGCATACGTGCGCACTGGTATGCGCATGTATGCGTTTTTTTAGCGCTGCGTTTTTTTGGTGGTGTCCACTTGTTGTACTAGTTATAATCTTCTAAAGTCAAAAAAAAAAGTCTATATAAAGGAGGTGCCTGCCAAAACTCTGCCACTACTACACTGACAGATTGGAGAGCAGACAGTCAACAAGGAACCCATCTTCTATCAGCGAAGAATGTGAGTATATTACATTATATGCCTGTCCTTTTATATTATGTATGTACTAATGATTTTTATTATTTTTACATGCAGTATGTCTTCAGAATCCGAGTATTCCCCATCGCGGCAGGAATTGGCGCAAGCAGACCGTGAGGTGATTATTTTCGTGCATCTGGTAAGTATATCTGCTGCTTCTCCAAATCTCTTACGTTTTTTTCAACTTTTTTAAGACATCGTCATCATCATCTTCTGCGGACGGGACTAGTGAGGGCGAAGAGCAGGAGCAGCGAAGCCAAGTCCCGGTGGTGATACGGAATGTATGTATCAAATGATTTGTAATGTTTTTTATTTTTTATCTTCTATTTTTACTCTTTTTTATGTTTTTTTTTTTGTAACTTTTTATTCAATTTAAATTTGATTATTCTAATGAATGTGTTTTGTCTAGGTTCCACAACGGGATGAAGACGTCTACCTGGATAATGAGCAGCTCATCAGCCTGGTCCAGGAGCGTTCGCCGTTGTGGGACAGCCATGACCGGCTGCACAAGGACATTGTGGTGACCCGGCGGCTATGGAATGAGGTGGCCGCAGCGTTGATGGATGGCTGGGACAGCGCCACAGCATCCTCCAAAAAGGCGTTTATTGAGTATTTCCCTGCTCTGTATTGTGCCGCAGTGACTGTTGTCCTTGACGGCACTGTTGGGTTTCGTGCTAGGTGTATTCTAGCAGGAAACCCAACAGTGTCATCGGGGTCTACAGTGACTGCTTTGAGTATTGTATTGCTACATTGTGCCGCAGTGACTGTTGTCCTTGACGGCACTGTTGGGTTTCGTGCTAGGTGTATTCTAGCAGGAAACCCAACAGTGTCATCGGGGTCTACAGTGACTGCTTTGAGTATTGTATTGCTACATTGTGCCGCAGTGACTGTTGTCCTTGACGGCACTGTTGGGTTTCGTGCTAGGTGTATTCTAGCAGGAAACCCAACAGTGTCATCGGGGTCTACAGTGACTGCTTTGAGTATTGTATTGCTATATTGTGCCGCAGTGACTGTTGTCCTTGACGGCACTGTTTTTTTTTTAACAACAGTGGACAAAGTCCGAACACGTTGGCGTTCGATCAAGGACCGCTTCAACAGTGATGTTCGTGCTGAGGGCCAGGTTCGCAGTGGATCTGCGTCAAGGACCAGAACTAGATACCGTCACTATCACGCGTTGCAGTTCCTAAGACCGGTCCTTGCCACGAGATCGTAAGTATTATAAATTTTGGGGTTTTATTTTTATTAATCTGTGTTTTTCTAATCCACAGCTGATGCTTCTTGTAAAGGCATGGTAGTAATGATTTTCCTTTCTTCCACAGCACCTGGAGCAGCACCCTGCAACCTGGCCCTGGAGCGGTCCTTCCTCGGACGTCCTCTGACCCGTCCCAGCCATCCGACAGCCAGGAAGCACCTTGCAGGTCAACCACACACACAGCTGGTGACCAGGAAGCTGGGCCATCAGGTGTTCCCCTGTCCCAGGTCTCTGCCACTGGTTATGCGGGCACTACCCGCCAGCGGCAGAGGGCCTTGGACAGGAATGTCTTGCCCGAGTTTATGCATTTGAGCGAGGCCTTTAATTCCAGCCTCAAGTCACTGTCCGACAGAGTTGAAAGCGGTTTTGCACTCATGGAACGTGGTTTTAACCACTTTGAACACCGCTTCAATTCTGTAGAACAGCGCCTTGACCGTCTGGAGGCCGACCTCAACAGACCAGCACACCATTTTTTTAGTAAGATTGAAAAGGGCATGGCGGAACACCTTAGTCCTGAGCAACAGCTGAATGTGCTGCAGGCCTGCAACAATGCTTTCTTGCAGGCTATGCAGCATAATCGGTACGGTCAGCAGTCAGTGGTGTCATTTCCACCTGTGCCACCATTGACTCGCTTCACCTCACTACCGACTTGTGCTGCATACCACTGCACGGACACCTCTATTCAAAGCCAGGACACCCACCGTTACACCACCACAAGTCTGAGTGCAGCTGGTCACTTCACCGACACCACCATGGCAAGCGCTGCTCCTGTCTGGAGCACCACCGCCACTCCCATGCATGCGTGGAGCTCAGCCACCACTAGGCAAACATGGAACAGCCCTGCCGCTACAACAACATGTAGTAGCCCTGCCACCACCACTCTGCAAACCTGGACCATCACTGCCGCCACCAGTCCTCCTGCAAGGACGAGCACTGCCAACGAAGAGCAGCAGCAGCAGCCATCTCAGCAGCAGCAGCCACCTCAGCAGCAGCCACCTCAGCAGCAGCAGCAGCCACCTCAGCAGCAGCAGCAGCCACCTCAGCAGCAGCAGCAACCACCTCAGCAGCAGCAGCCACCTCAGCAGCAGCAGCAGCCACCTCAGCAGCAGCCGCCACCTCAGCAGCAGCAGCAGCCACCTCAGCAGCAGCAGCCACACCAGCAGACGGGGGACCTACATTCAATATTTGCCCCTAGTTCAAGGCGAAATCTATCAAGGCGGGCATTGGGCCAAAGTCGGTCCAGGCACACAAGCCTACGGCGACATGCCATTACAACTAATGTACCTGAACAGATTTCCTCTCCTCCAAGTGTTCCTAGTTTAATTCCCTTAACTGGACTACCTTCCCCCACAAGTTTTGTTGCCCCTTCCCCTCAAACACCGTCTTCAACTGCAAGTGTTGCATATTCCCTGCACACCCCCAAATTGAAACCATCTGCCCCCAAACGCCGGAAAAAATAATTTTTTGGTTTATTTTTGTGATTAAAAATAAATTTACATTTGTGGTTCACCATTACAAAGTTTCATTAATGTTGTTTGCGCCGCTCACACACACTGATGGGTAAATACATGTTAAAAACCAACCCAAGGCCTAGTATAGTCATATGTGAAATAACACGGACTAGTATAGTCATACCAAGGCCTAGTGTAATAACTCGAGTTTTACCAACTTGGATCTGGTTTCATGAAAAACAAACTGTTGAAACTTGTCTTAAAAATAAGTTTCTTTCTAGTTTCACCAGTTTGTTTTTTGTGAAACAAGATGCTAGTTGTTAAAAATCGAGTTATTACAGTAGGCCTTGGTATGACTATACTAGGCCGTGGTATTTCACATATTACTATACTACTAGCCCCAAGGCCTACTATACTCATATTTGAAATACCACGGCCTAGTGTAGTCATTACAAGGCCTAGTGTAATAACTCTAGTTTTACCAACTAGAATCTGGTTTCATGAAAAACAAACTGTTGAAACTTGTCAAGTTTCACCAGTTTGTTTTTCGTGAAACAAGATCCTAGTTGGTAAAAATCGAGTAGGCCTTGGTATGACTATACTAGGCCGTGGTATTTCACATATTACTATACTACTAGCCCCAAGGCCTACTATACTCATATTTGAAATACCACGGCCTAGTTTAGTCATTACAAGGCCTAGTGTAATAACTCTAGTTTTACCAACTAGAATCTGGTTTCATGAAAAACAAACTGTTGAAACTTGTCAAGTTTCACCAGTTTGTTTTTCGTGAAACAAGATCCTAGTTGGCAAAAATCGAGTAGGCCTTGGTATGACTATACTAGGCCGTGGTATTTCACATATGACTATACTAGTAGGCCCAAGGCCTACTATACTCATATTTGAAATACCACGGCCTAGTATAGTCATTCCAAGGCCTAGTGTAATAACTTGTAAGTTGGAATGGAGCAGATTACATTCATCCACTCAATGCTGACTTGTATTCCCCATGGACTTTCATTGGGGTTGGGTTTTGAGGGTTGTGTTTTGAGAAAATCACATAATTTTTTTTTCAACTAGTTGCACAATTTTCTCTTGAAAAAAATTGGTTTCCTGATTCATGGCCTGCAGCTTTGCTCGTTCCAATATATTTCACGCAGACTAGCAATGCTGCATTTTAACTCATATGTGTATTTACCTGCCCAGGTGTGTGAACATCAAAAAATTCAGTTATACATGGGAAGTTTTTTATTTAATTGGAGTTTAAAAAATATAGTGCACTCAGTAATGGTATCAAATAAGGTTTTTTATTACCATAAACAAACAAAAACATTACACCATTTCATCTTGCCAGTGCACCCGTCCTACATCAGAAATAAAGTAGGCCGCAAATTGGTCCCTCATTTGGCCAACTTCAACGGATGACCTGAGAGTGTGCTGAGTGAATTCAGGCAATGGGTTAGGAGCATCATCGTCCAGTTCAAAGGTCGGGTGCTCTTTAGCCATCACAAAGTTATGTAGAACCACACAGGCCTTCACCACCTCATCGACTGTTTCAAGTTTAAGATTAATGGCCGTGCCCAGAATTCGCCATCTGGAGACAAGAATCCCAAAAGCACACTCGACAGTTCTTCTGGCCCTGGTCAGCCTGTAATTAAATATTTTTTTGGTGTGGTCCAAGTCCCGGCTGGAGTAGGGTTTCAGTAAGTTTCCGCACATTTGAAAAGCCTCATCGCCAACCATTACAAAGGGCAGTGGCGGAGCTTCGGTGTGAGGAAGAGGCCGTGGCATAGGGAAATTAAATTGGTTGCCATACAACCTCCGGCCCATGTCTGAGTTTTTAAAAGCCTGTGAGTCATTACCACGGCCAAATGCTCCAATGTCCACTGCTACAAACATACATCCGGCAGTACTTTTTGTAATTATAGTACTCAGATCCCGTTCTTTGGGGTTTGATGATCCGCATGTGTTTACCATCAACAGCTCCCAAACAGTTGGGAAAATTGCATACTGTCCAGAATTTGTCAGCAATTTCCATCCACTTTTCAGTGGTGGGCAGGGGCATAAATTCTGGACAAAGAACATTCCAGAGAGCCCGGCAGGTGTCAGCAACAATTCCAGACAAGGTAGAGATTCCAATACGGTACTGGAAGTGTAGTGAAGATAGGGTTTCTCCAGTCGCCAGGAATCTGTGAACAGACAAAGAAGTAAAATTAATATTTATGTATATTATTTTAAAAAACTATAAAATAAAATATTAGTACATTCACGAAAACTAATTACCCAAGGTTTTGAATACTAAATTTAAAAAAAAAACATCAGACCGCACCCCTTGGTTTTTAAAACATACCGTAATGTCACCAGTAGCCGTTCCTCAGGAGGAATCGCACGACGGAGCTGTGTGTCCTGTCTCCGGATGGATTGTTGGACACGAGCAAGCAAATCCATGAAACTTTCGTGGGACATCCGGATATAATCTGTAAATTTCTCCGGGTTTGACTGGAGCTCGCTGTAGAGGGTGTGGTATGCCCCACGGCTCTCCCGGAGTTCAACAATCGGATGTATCCACATACGCCGCCGTCTTCGCTGCCTCTCTCTCTTCCTTTGTTCATGGCAAGCAACTGCATACGCCTGAGCCATCGCGATGTCCAAATCCAAGTTGAAGTGAAAACTCTTCCAGCGCAGATCCATGGTCACGAGAAGAATCAAGCAAATGTGAAGAATACTGCAGACAGGGTCTATATATTAACATACCACACCCACAATGAAGTCCCATTGGTCTTGTGTGTTGTTGAATGGTTGTTTTTTCTTTTTTGTGGGGTTTTTCCAAAATCTGTAAAAAAACGCAAACGCACAAAAAACGCATACAAACGCGCAAAAACGCTGCGTTTTTTTCCTGCATGCGCATAAAAATGCTTGAAAAAAACGCAGCGTTTGTATGCATTTGTATGCGTTTTTTCAATGCGTTTTTTTGCGGGAAAAACGCGCTGCAAAAAAAAGCAAGTGTGAAACTAGCCTAAGGGGTCCAAAAATTAAAAAATATCAATGGTCATGGTACATTTGAGGGGCAAGGTGAATTAAACGTTTGTAAAAAATGTAAGCACCTTTTACTAGCAACCGAGGCACATTCAATTTGTATCATATAAATTCTATGCAAATCAAATTTCTGAATTCGAGCAAATCTGTCAAATTCAAATTTTAAAAGATTTACTCACTTTTTATTAGATAGATAGATAGATAGATAGCACTGCAATTTTTTATGATTTAAACATCCTGAATTCACAACTGACATTGAAAATTGTTGGCTCTTGTTTCTATGATATCAAAGAGTTTTCCTTTTATTGCTACATATAATTAATGCATACAAGTTTCAGTACTTTGAAACATTATTAATTTTGCAAATTTAAAGATGCTAGATAATTTGTTCTGCCTATTTTCTGATGTCTATTTAGAGGAAACTTAGCAAAAATTCAAATAGCTAAAACGTGTCTAAACACTATTGCGAATTATAAACAGAAGCAGAAATTGCACTATGACATTTGCTCCTCATTCAGTGACAACTCTATTTTTGCTTGTCTCTTGTACTCCTGCATTGGATCATCTCTTACAATTATCCAACAGTAATCTGCAATCATTGATGGATTGCATTTTCCTTGATATCTTCTCTCCATGCCACAATATCTTGGTGAAATCTCTCAAGATGCTCACTGTTTCACAGTTGGGTGGAAAAAAGTCTAGATGCGAATGTATGAAATGAATCTTCAAGGACATGTTACAGCCAAAATCCGTCAATGTTTTGAGGAGATTTTCCTCCAACTCTTCATAATTGCTCTTGAGTTTCCCAAAAAATTACTTATCACTAGTGTTGAGCATTCTGATACTGCAAATATCGGGTATCGGCCGATATTCGCTGTATCGGAATTCCAATACCGAGTACCAATATTTTTTCAATATGAGATACCGGAATCGGAAGTCCCCATAATGCAATGAGCCACTGTTGTGGCTGTGATTGGCTGCTGAAATGATGTCATCATGATGCGCGGTCAGTGCGCATCATGATGCGCGGTCTGTGCCGACTTCCGGGGGTCTGTGCCGACTGTCGGGGGTCTGTGTCGGCTGCCGGTGGTCTGTATGGGCCTCTCGTGGGTCTGTACAGGCCTGTCGGGGGCCTGTGCCGGCTGCCGGTGGTCTGTACGGGCCTCTCGGGGGCCTGTTTCGGCTGCCGGTGGTCTGTATGGGCCTCTCGTGGGTCTGTACAGGCCTGTCGGGGGCCTGTGCCGGCTGCCGGTGGTCTATATGGGCCACTCGGGGGCCTGTGCCGGCTGCCGGTGGTCTGTATGGGCCTCTCGGGGGTCTGTACAGGCCTGTTGGGGGCCTGTGCCGGCTGCCGGTGGTCTGTACGGGCCTCTCGGGGGCCTGTGCCGGCTTTCGGTGGTCTGTGCCAGCTGCCGGGGGCCTGTGCCGGCTGCCGGTGGTCTGTACGGGCCTCTCGGGGGCCAGTCCCGGCTGTCGTGGTCTGTACGGGCCTCTCGGAGGCCTGTGCCGGCTGCCGGTGGTCTGTACGGGCCTCTCGGGGGCCTGTGCCGGCTGTCGGTGGTCTGTGCGGGCCTGCCGGGGGTCTTATGTGTGTGCAGGCATCGTTCGATGGGACTACAAGTCCCATCGGGCAATGCCTGCTACAATGACAGTGATTGACACATTAGCCATTAGCCATACTACATTCATACAACATACATACATACATACTACATACATGCTACATTTATACTACATTCATACAACATACATATATACTACATACTACATACATGCTACATATATACTACATTCATACAACATACATATTATATACATGCTACATATATACTACATTCATACAACATACATACATACTACATACATACTACATATATATACTACATTCATACAACATAAATACATACTACATACTACATGTATACTACATTCATACAACATACATACATACTACATACTACATACATGCTGCATATATACTACATTCATACAACATACATACATACTACATACATGCTACATATATATTACATTCATACAACATACATACATACTACATACATACCACATATATGCTACATTCATACAACATACATACATATATACTACATACATACTACATATATACTACATTCATACAACATACATACATACTACATACTACATACATACTACATACATCCTACATATATACTACATTCATACATACATACTACATACTACATACATACTACTTGTATACTACATTCATACAACATACATACATACTACATACATACTACATGTATACTACATTCATACAACATACATACATACTACATACATGCTACATATATACTACATTCATACAACATACATACATACTACATACTACATCCATACTGCATATATACTACATTCATACAACATACATACATACTACATACTACATACATGCTTCATATATACTACATTCATATAACATACATACATACTACATACTACATACATACAACATGCTACAGACAAACAACATACATACATACTGCATACTGCATACATACTACATACATACTACATACAATACATTCATACATTCACACAATACATACATAGACATACAGTACATACAACATAGAGAACATACTCACCATCACTTCTCACTTTGATCCCCAAAGCCAGTGTCATCTATGAAAAAATATGAAAATAACAAACAAGCCATATACTCCCTGATCCTCAGAAATCCACGAGGGTCCCACGCCGGTCTCCCGTGGAGAACAGCAGCATCACTTGATGCAACCGCTCTCTAGGGGCTTCAATAATCCAATGACGGGAGGTAAGTATCCTTCCGCACTGTATTCCTCCGCCACTGTAAAAAAAATAGTCCTTAGTCTCACTTTTGGCATTGCTGTGTGAGAAAGTTCCCACGCAGCTTTTGCCATAAAGTGAGACCAGGGACTATTTTTTTACAGTGGCGGCGGAATACGGTGCGGAAGGATACCTACCTCCCGTCACTGGATTCCTGGAGCCCCGTAGAGAGCGGTCGCATCAGCTGATGCTGCTGTTCTCCACAGGAAATCAGCGTGGGACATGTGGATTTCTGCTTATCAGGGAGTATATTGTTTGTTTGTTATTTTCATATTTTTCCACAGATGACACTGGCTTCGGGGATCAAAGTGACAAGTGATGGTGAGTAAGTACTCTATGTTATATGTACTGTATGTCTATATGTATGTTTTGTATGAATGTATTGTATGCAGTATGTATGTAGTATATATGCAGTATGTAGTATGTATGTATGTTGTATGTCTGCAGCATGTTGTATGTATGTATGTATGTATGTAGTATGTATGTACTATGTATGTATTGTGGTGTAGTTACCACTATGTCAGCTAGGGGGCGCTGTGTGGGTGTCCCAGGACGGGTGTACAGGCACATTCAGTGTGGTAACAGGAGCAGGGTCCTAAATGACCATTATGGGTCTCAAGGTTAGTGGCCTTGGGATGCAGGCTCCAGGGTGTATTGATCAGCAGAGGTACTGCTGATCTTTCTGTTACACACTGTCAGGGAAGCCTGTGTGTGTCTATACAACCTTTAGTGATGTCATAGCCATGTGATCACCTGTGGGTGTGGTTACAGGGCTATGTAATTGAGGTGATTGGCACATGTGAAAGAGTGTGGAGGGAGTCTGTCTGAGTGTGGACAGACTTCCATGTGTCCAGGTGGGACACTACAGAGAGTTGTATATGGGGAGGACTACACCTCCCAGCAGGTGCTGAGACTCTCGGTCCGAGTCTCCAACCACGGACATTTGTGTTCTTTTGCCTAAGCTAGAGGCTATTTTGGTAATGTGCTACCTTGTGGGTTTATGAAGTGAATAAACCACATGAACTTTGGGAAGAACCTGTCTCATGATTGTCTCCCGTTGCACCTAAGCGAGTCGAATCCCTACAATTGGTGACAGACTGCGGGCAGCGATTCCCAGAAGCACGTGGGGCAGTGCTGGCGATTCTGAGCCAGGAGAGCAGATGGTCTGACAACTGTGAGTAATACTGACCGAGGTCAGAGAAAGTGACTATTAATATTTGTGGGATACTTCTGAGGAGAAGAGGCATCCAGGAACCTGTGGGACCGACACAGGTAACAGACAGGAGTCTGTGTTGCACTGACCAGGGTCAATGAGAGACTGTGTACCTGGAGGGTCAGTGTTGGGAGGTTCTGGGAGAGGAATCGGATCCCTGGAACACATGAGATGACCTTGGAGCTGATGAGTCTGGTGTGTTGGGAGACCCTGGGAGGAGGGTCGGCTCCCTGAATAGCACCCGGTGTGCCCTGTGTGTTGGACGGTCTCAGGCGGAGACGGTACGTCCTGAGTGGCACACGAACAGGACACGTGAGAGACTGTGCATGTGTTTTTTTTTTTTTCCTTTTCCTCGTTTTCTCTGCAAAAACCTGAAAGTGCTTGCTGTGGCTCAGTGGGGTCACGAAGGTCTCGCAGCCCAGGGACCTGGTGTTTTCTTTTTGGGATCTGCCCTGGGAGCCTTGGTAGAAGACGCTGTCTGTCTACGCCATCCTGCTGCAGCTTTATTGCATATGACTAAGCGGATACAGTAGTTGTGGCTTTACACAACTATTAAGGGTGAGTACCCTGTTTTATTGCTTCATAACCCATTATACCTGCACTGGTAAGGCCCTATGGGCGCACTTTTGTGGTTTTTTTATCTTTGAGGGTGACAAGCGGCTTCCAGTAACCCAGCGGGGTTACGAAGGTGACAAGCGGCTTCCGGTGGATCGGCGGGTCCACGAAGATGGCGCAGCAGGAGCTGCAGTGACACCAGCCGCTGTGTGTGTGTGTGAACAGCAGCCGGAGGTGCCGGTGATCAGTGACAGCAGGAGCTGTGATGGTGCCAGCAAAGACGTGTGTGGTATCATTAAAAGACAAACTGTACTGTGTGAACTATGGCATAAGAAGTTCTGCAGAACGGACATGGGGAAATCCCAAAAGGGAGTGGTAACCCAAAAGGGTGCGGTGACCCAAAAGGGAGTGGTAACCCAAAATGGGGTGGAGTCCCAAAAGGGGGTGGTGACCCAAATTGGAGTGGTAACCCAAAAAGGGGTGGAGTCCCAAAAGGGGGCGGTGACCCAAATTGGAGTGGCAACCCAAAGTGGGCTGGTGGTCCAGAAAGGGGCCAAGTGTGAAGAAGTGACAGCACTGGGTGACTCAGTAGGTATGTCTGGAGTACCGCAGTGTATGTGCAGGTGTTTTTCAGAATGTGGAATATCCTTTCCGGGTAGTAATGATGGGCCACAGATGTGTACAGTGATGCTGCACCGGGAAGGAGCCTTTGGTCAGCTGGACTCAGACAGTCAGGTGACTCTGACAGGAACGCCTCTCGTTTTCTCTCTGACCGAGAAAAACATCAGGGTTCGCTGTAAACACGGTGTCACGGTGAACTACGCAGTAGACAGAGTAGTGTTTGAGGGGACCAAAAGTGGTGAGTGCCAAGGCAGAGGGATACCACGGGACTTAGTCTATGCCTGGGAGAGGGGCCGGGACTTTCTTTTGTTTGATGACATTTGGTCGGATGATGGAGATGCTTCAACTGTGGGGCCAGCGGACACTGAGACAGTGACGGCTCCTGACATGGACAGGTCAGAGCTAGAACTGACCAGAGGAAGAAGTACATCTGCCCAACTGACGGACCTGATGTCTCGTGATAAGACAGATGGTGGGCTGGGAGATGAGACGACTGGACTAGACACATTGGTGCTGGACGGTAACTGGAGGGTTTACTCGTCTGGTGTGACTGACCCAGTGGTACCCTTTGATGATATAATTAAAGAGGTAGTGGTGAGACACGTGTTGGCCAAAAGAGAACAAGATCGTGAAATACAGCTGATAAAGGAGACTGTAACAGAACATGTCGAACGGGAAAGAGTCCTAAGGCAAGCAGCTGAGCACAGAGTGGATGAGCTGGCGAAGGAAATCTCTGAGCTCAGAGGTCACCTATCAGCGTGTCAAACTAGGAACAATGCTATAGTGAAGGATATGGAGGTGCTCAGAGAGGCCCAAGAGAAGCATCAACAGGAGATTCTCCGGAGAGAGGATGAGTGTCGCTACCTGGCAGAGGAGTGAGATAAAGTTCTGCAAGAACTCAGTGGAGTAGTAAAAGGTCTTCTATGGGAGAAGTGGATGGGTGAAGACGTACAGCAGCCATGCCCGACTGATAGCAAGGTAGAACTGCCAAAGCCCATCTTGGAAAATGGTCCTGAGGACTGTAAATCTCAGGAAGATGGTGAGCCAAGAGCTGCACAAGACAGTCTCCCGGTCTTGGCAGATACCTTGAGGGAAGTGTCCGTGGGGAACCCAGAACCATCTGTCCAGGATGAGAGCAAGTCCATGGCCTTCAAGTGCGTGATGGAGGTACCCGAAGACGTGCGAGAAGCGTATGCCAGCGAAGGTGTGCATGAGACCTTTAAAAAGGCAGTAAAGGCCTATAGTGTGATCTGGGCACCAGACACAGACCAGTTGGTGATACTGGCCGAAACAGAAGACACAGAGAGAAGGGTGGCTGTCCTGAAGGAGATGCACCTACAATGTCTCCGCACGAAACAGATGCTCATGGAGCGTAATAGGAAAGCCGCTCAACGTCTGGAGCTTGCAAGGGAAGCTCAATGTCGGCTGGGCTTTGTGGAAGACATAATTCTGGTACCCAGAAATCTGGTGGGGAAAGTCGTTGGCAGACTTGGAAAGGTGATGCAGGAGATGGTGAATCGATCCAGTGTGAAGAGAGTGAGGATCCCACCTGCTGGTGAAATCCAAGTCGTTGTTGAAGATGACATGGTTCCTGTCATTGTGGTTGGTTCGGTGGAAAGCATTGGGAAGCTTCGCATGCTCCTGGAATATCGGGTAGCATACCTGAAGGAGATTGAGCAGCTAAGACAGGATCGGCTGCAGATGAATAAGCAGATACAGAATGTCAGGTGGCATCCACCTCCAACCCAAGTTGTAAAGGCCCGAAGGGATCCTCCAAAGAATGAAAGGACAGGTAGTCGAAGACAAGAACGTCGAGAGTCCGCAAGTGGCAGTTCTAATCTTAGTAGCATAGGCACGAGACCCGGTGGTGGACGTAGCGACAGAGGGTCAGACTCAGACCAGCCAGTTAGCCCAACTGGACGTGGGACTCATGACCGTACGAAACGGGAGAGTCAGCTAGTGAGAGAAAGGTCGGGTGATGGAGCGCACTGCAAACAGATGGAGACTAAAGAGTGCCTGGTCACCCTGACGGGCTTTGACGGGAAGGCCAAAGCCCAAGGCCGAGATACTGACCGCTGGGGCGGGGGAGGCCTAGCGTAAATATGATGCAGTATGACTGCCGAAACAGACGGAGATGGTCCTCCCGACTGGTAGGGCAAGGTGACATGGGTGCCAGGTCTCAAGATCCCTGGGTGATGTCGTGTGTTCAACCCCACAAGTTTGAACAGAGGGGGGAGGTATGTGGTGTAGTTACCACTATGTCAGTTAGGGGGTGCTGTGTGGGTGTCCCAGGACGGGTGTACAGGTACATTCAGTGTGGTAACAGGAGCAGGGTCCTAAATGACCATTATGGGTCTCAAGGTGGGTGGCCTTGGGATGCAGGCTCCAGGGTGTATTGATCAGCAGAGGTACTGCTGATCTTTCTGTTACACTCTGTCAGGGAAGCCTGTGTGTGTCTATACAACCTTTAGTGATGTCATAGCCATGTGATCACCTGTGGGTGTGGTTACAGGGCTATGTAATTGAGGTGTTTGGCACATGTGAGAGAGTGTGGAGGGAGTCTGTCTGAGTGTGGACAGACTTCCATGTGTCCAGGTGGGACACTACAGAGAGTTGTATATGGGGAGGACTACACCTCCCAGCAGGTGCTGAGACTCTCAGTCCGAGTCTCCAACCACGGACATTTGTGTTCTTTTGCCTAAGCTAGAGGCTATTTTGGTAATGTGCTGCCTTGTGGGTTTATGAAGTGAATAAACCACATGAACTTTGGGAAGAACCTGTCTCATGATTGTCTCCCGCTGCACCTAAGCGAGTCGAATCCTTACAGTATGTTGTATGAATGTAGTATATATGAAGCATGCATGTAGTATATAGTATGTATGTATGTTGTATGAATGTAGTATATATGTAGCATGTATGTAATATGTATGTAGTATGTATGTATGTTGTATGAATGTAGTATATATGTAGCATGCATGTAGTATGTATGTATGTTGTATGAATGTATTATATATGTAGCATGTATGTAGTATGTGGTATGTTGTATGAATGTAGTATATATGTAGCATGTATGTAGTATGTATGTATGCTGTATGAATGTAGTATATATGTAGTATGTATGTAGTATGTATGTATGTTGTATGAATGTAGTATATATGTTGCATGTATGTAGTATGCATGTATATTGTATGACTGTAGTATATACAGTATGTAGTATGTATGTCGTATGTTTTTTTTTTTTTACATTCAACACATTAGCCAGATGATGGGACTACTACTGTCCCATCATTGGCTAATGTGTCAATCACTGTCATTGTAGCAGGCATCGCCCGATGGGACTTGTAGTACCATCGGACAATGCCTGCACACACACAAGACCCCCGGCAGGCCCGCACAGACCACCGGCAGCCGGCACAGGGCCCCGACAGTCGGCACAGACCCCCGAGAGGCCCGTACAGACCACCGGCAGCCGGCACAGGCCCCCCGACAGTCGGCACAGACCTCCGAGAGGCCCTCACAGACCCCGCCCGCACACACAGACAAGCACAGTGTCTGCCCACGCAGCGCCCACACTCTTCCCCCCTCCCGAACAGGATGTACAAGGCAAGAAAGGGTTTTTTTTAATTCCGATATTTCTGTCCCATTGACTTGAATGGGACTTCCGGTATCGGAATCGGCGATACCCGATACTTTTTGTGTATCGGGCCGATCCAATCCGATCCGATATTTCTGAATATCGGATGGTATCGCTCAACACTACTTATCACTAATGCAAATGCTACCCATGCAGTGTTCTGCTTGCTCTGCAAGAAACGGAGAAACTCTTCATCTTGAAGAAGTTTACTAATCAGCGGGCCAATAAAGACTCCTTCCTTTATCTTTACTTCACTCAACCTTCCAAATGTATCAGTGAGATACTTGAATGGTTTTGCATTTTAAACCATTGCCTTTACAAAGTTCTTCATTAGGCCCAAATTGATATGCATTGGTGGTAACAAAATCTTATGTGGGTCAATAAGTGCTGGATGCAGGACATTTTTACTCCCTGGCTGAAGTGAAAGTTGGAGAGTCCAGTCTCTTTTATTGTAGTGATATTCTCCTGCATGACTATCCCACTCACACAGAAAGCGGCAGTTGTGTATCCACCCTAGAATATAAGTAAGAGGATAGTCACATTTTAGTCACCGCAGAGGGGCCACAAATGTTGGTCACAGTTCAGGCACCTCAACTGTTGTTTCATGTTATCATAAGCTTCTTTCATGTGGACTGCATAACCAACTGGAATTGAAGGTAGCCATTATGCAGTAAGACGGCTTTTAGGCTTGTTTTGGATGAATCAGTGAAGAGCCTCCATTCCTCTGGACTATGACTTATCTTGGGAGCTTCCTTTAATCTGTTAATGTTGCATGCCACAAGACCGCCTTCCATGGTGAAGCATTGGACAAGATCTTTTACACAGAACAAAGAAATCTACAAGCTCAGTCTTATTCTTGGGCAGATCCCAATTTTTAGCAAGATAATTCAGTTTACTTTTTGTTATGAGGTCTGCTTCAGTTGAGGTTGCTGACAGAAAGTCTGGGTTGTGAGAACAAGACACTTCATGATACTAATCTCCCTCATCTTTCGCACTTGACTGAGCTGAAAATGTTTCTGCCGCTTTTTGAACCAGCAGTACTTCTGTAAGTGGTACAGGACATATTTGAGATGGAATGTTTGGACACTGTAAAGTCCACTTCTTCTTCCTTGAAACTCCTTTCCCACTTGGGGGCACTATGTAGTAATACAAGCATGGATTTCCTCTTTCCATGCAACCACTGGATAAGATGTGATGCACATCTATTGCAGCATATGTGTGGAGCCCTACCATTGTCATGATCTCCACTGTAGCTAAAATACAGGTTGTAGACTCTCCTTTTCATGGCAGTCAAGTTTCACCCTTGTGACTTCTCATATGTAGTAAAAACAATCCCCTTTTGATAATGCAAAAACGAGGCATATCTGAAAAAAACATACAGTAGAATCATGTCAATATGCTAAGAAACTAAGCTAAGAAATCCTCAAACTGATAGATAATAGCTTACTGAAGGCTTAATGAACTAAATAGATGATGTAATAGGTGAGCTACTAACAATGCAATAATAATGATGAAATAATAAAAATATAATTTTTCTATAAGCCTGCATGAAAGGTGTCATAAATAATTAATTTCAGGCCGCCCTCCCTTAGTGGAGGCTCCTGATTATCGTGTATACTTTACCTATACTTAGGCCCTTTTTTATGACTGCCTGTCTTCCATTTAGCTAGCCTGCTCTCTTTTTGGGGTACCTTCCTCTTGAGCCGACCCCTGGTCCCAGCTGCCATGGCACACGAGGTCCCTGAGCCGTCCCCTAACGATCCCTGTTTAGGGGTTGGTCCCATCTGGTGTGCTCACTCGGGGGAGATTCAGTGCCATGGCCCAGAGGGTCCACTCTCGGTACTCGCCGCCTTTGGCCTAACACAAATTTATATAATTTATGCAATGTGATTTTCTGGATTTTATTATTTATTTTTATTGATATTCTATCTGTCAATGTTAAAATTAACCTACCCTTAAAATTATAGACTGTTTATGTCTTTGAATGTGGGCAAACCTACTAAATCAGCAAAGGATAAAACACTTATTTCCCCCACTGAAGATAGGTAGATAAATAGATAGATAGATAGATAAATGATAGATATATAGATATTTAATATTATTATTTACAGAATCCATATTAAATTCAGATGCTCACCTGCAAAACACAGCAATATTCAAAGAGCTGAATTGAAATCATAACAATTTAGAATAACTAATTAGCATAAAATTGAAAAATATCTCCATTTTATTTCGTTAAAAAAAAATTGGCACAAAATAATTCATGCCTATTTATTCACTGCACCAGTTTATTTTATGCAGGTTTGGAAAGTGCTGAGAGAATTCATAATTATTCTTTATACAAGTACAGCATAAAAATTATGGAAACTGAAAATATTTTGACTCCATTTTATTATTCTAATTTGCAAACATGGAAAAATAGCACAGTGCTTCTGAGACTTGAAAGCAGAGGCTTGGTACAAGAACATTTCTAATGTCCTATGAATAAATGTAACGTATAATCTGTAATCATCCAACCGGTATGATCTCCAGTTGTAACCAGCTCTTTCCCAATTGTTATCAGTCATAATATTAGAACTGTATTTTCATGATAAAACTCTTCTGTATACACCTCTTCAACAACAACAAAAATCAAATCACCTGGGAGCTCAAAAAGTAAGGGGCAACATCTACCTCCAAAGAAGGTGGAATTGTGCATTATTAATAATACAAAAAACTTGTAATTAAAAATTGTTATAAATATACAGTATATCAGAAGGAGGACAACAGCAGACATGGGAAACCATGAACAAGAGTGGGAAGGGTTTCAAAAATGGCTGTAGTTGGAATGCATATGAAAAATCCATAGATTATACAAGTTTAGGAAAATAGATAAACACAAAAAAAAAATGCATGTTTCGCCTGAGCTTCATCTGGGGCATCAGACAAAGCTCATGTGTAATGCATGTCAGGTATGTTCTCTTGGGTGGGTATGTGTACCAGATGCAACTTTTTTTGTGTTTAGCTGTTTTCCTGCAATTCTGGCTGTTAGGGTATGGATGATATATATGGTAATAATCTTTTTACTTATTCATCCTATAAGGAGACATTAGCTATGGCGACTTTGTCTTTATTTCTTTAAGGTTTTCTTCTTGCCTTAGGCATGCTTGAAGTATTATTTATTCCCTTTTTCTCCACAGCCAGATAATTGTTAATAATTGTGTATATGTGTAGGATCTCTGACATTAGGGTTTTACTAATTTACTTGTATAATCTACTATACTTTTGCGGAATATAAGACTCACTTTTTTCCCAATAAATTTGGGGAGAAAATGAGGGTGTGTCTTAAAGTCCAGATGTACTTACCAGGAGTGTGGCAGCAGCAGGAGTCAGGTGATTATACCGGCGCTGAACTGGGAAGAGGGGGTTTTCGGTGGTCTGATGCTGCAGGGTGATGATCTGACTCCGATCCCATGTTGGTGCGGCAATTTTGGCGGTGCTCAGTGGGGTTGGGGGCTCTACCGACATTTTGTGAAAACCTGGAGCTCTCACACTTCCATTGCTGTAATGCAGTGGTTCCAGGAAAATGGCTGCATGTGCAGATTTAGATTTCAGGAGATGAAATCTCGGTGCTGAGATCTCAATCTGCACATGCGCCATATTCCTGGAGGACACTGTGCGAGGGCTTCGGGCTTTCACAAAATGTCAGCGAAGTCTCCGCACCACCAAACCTGTCACACCAGCCTCAGATGGGAGTCAGATCATTACAGGACCACCAAATACCTCCTGTGACCCCGCTCCACCAGAGCTGACGAACCCCCTCGGTAAGCAGAATTCAAACTGTAAGACGGACCCCCATTTGATGCATTCATTTTTTTCCCTATTTTCCTTCTGAAAATTTGGGGTGTGTCTTATGGTGCGGTGCGTCTTATAGTCGGAAAAATATGATATGTACTTTTCATGTGCCATTTTTGCATCCCTGCATCCTGAATCCACTCTTGTTTATGTTTTCCCGTCTCTGTTGTTGATCTTCTTTTTATCTGATATATATTTATTACAATTTTTTACTACAATTTTTTGGTATGATTACTTCAATATGTTAAACATGTAGGCAGAAGATTATAGGGCAGGAATATTGATAAATAGTTTAGTGGGAAAAGTGTTGACTTATAAATCCAGAGATAATTGAAATCCATGCTTGGTTAGCAGAGGCGTATCTAGGCTTCCTGGCACCCAGGGCAAGAATTTTGTTCGGCGCCCCCCCCCCCCCAAGTACATATGCGACTTGCACAGTTAGTCATGTACCCACGAGCTGCTCTCCCTAATGCTCTCAATGTTCAGTAAAAAACTGAAAGCAGGAAGAGAAGCTCGTTGTCACAGGACCATAACTATGAAAATCGCATATGAGTGAAGTGTCCATGTGATGACTACTGGAACCTGCAGAGCTGAATCCTGACATTGCAGCTTCTGAATTCTCACAACGAATGCATTACACACTTTTAGGATTCTCCCTTGCCGATATACAGTCATGTCAGCACAAGTATGTGATTTGTATACTTCTGGCCACATTCCAACTAGACGTGCCCGGCCTCGCTCCGTTCATTTTCATTGAGTGAGGCCACACATGTCTAGTCAGCATGTGACCGTATGTATGTAAATTACCGGCACGAGAGAATCCTGACAGCGTGCAGTGAGCACTGTGAGAATTCAGAAGTCTGCAGTCACATAGAATGTCTGCAGACTCAGCACAAACCTGGACAACCCCTTTAATGCTCCTAACAAATAAAAACATGAGAATTAGTCAGTATCACAAATAACATTTACATCCAAGTACCTTATAGATGACGTCATCTCTGCAGTCGTTCTCCTTTTCTTTTTCTTGTCCAGACCCCATGATGAGTTTTCTCATCACCAGCCATCTCTGTAGACTTCCATCTTCTCTGGTCTTCTGCAGCAAATCTCCACACGATCCCCTTAAAGATAGAAGTGTCATTATAATGCTCCTAAATACAAATATCTGCAATATACTGTCACCTCACACTATTCCCCTCCCTCACCATACTGTCTCCTCATATATTTACCCCCTCACTCTCTATACTGTCTGCTCACACATATCCCCGACTCCCCATACTGTGTCCACATACATTCACCCGTTCGCTCCCCTTACTGTCTGCACCCATCCCCCATACTGTTTCCTCATACTCTTCATTTTGTGTCCTCAAATCTTCCCACACACATTAAATACCATCCCCACTCCAAATCCCCCCACACATTATGTACCCCCACTCCAAATCCCCCCACACATTAACCCCCATCCCCACTCATTAACCCCTCCACACATTAACCCCCATCTCCACTCATTAATCCCCCCACTCAGTAACCCCCATCTCCACTAGTTAACTCCCACACTCATTAACCCAATCTCCACTCATTAACCCCCAATCATTAACCCCCATCTCCACTCATTAACCCCCCACATTAACCCCCATCACCACATCAATCCCATCTCCACACATTAACCCCCATCTCCACACATTAACCCCCATCTCCACACATTAACCCCCATCCCCACTCATTAACCCCCATCTCCACTCATTAACCCCCATACATTAACCCCCATCCCCACATTAACCACCATCTCCATCCATTAACCCCCATCTCCACTCATTAACCCCCCAATCATTAACCCCCATCTCCACTCATTAACCCCCCACATTAACCCCCATCACCACATCAATCCCATCTCCACACATTAACCCCCATCTCCACACATTAACCCCCATCCCCACATTAATCCCATCTCCACTCATTAACCCCCATCCCCACATTAACCACAATCTCCATCCATTAACCCCCATCTCCACTCATTAACCCCCCACATTAACCCCCATCACCACATCAATACCATCTCCACACATTGACCCCCATCTCCACACATTAACCCCCATCTCCACACATTAACCCCCATCCCCACATTAATCCCATCTCCACTCATTAACCCCCATCTCCACTCATTAACCCCCATACATTAACCCCCATCCCCACATTAACCCCCATCTCCACCCATTAACCCCCATCTCCACTCATTAACCCCCATCTCCACCCATTAACCCCCATCTCCACCCATTAACCCCCATCTCCACTCATTAACCCCCATACATTAACCCCCATCCCCACATTAACCACCATCTCCACTCATTAACCCCCTGGCCCCATCCCCACATTAACCCCCATCTCCACTCATGAACACCCCCCCCCATCTCCCATCTTCGGTGGTTCTTCAGCTCCACAGAGGAGCACACTTGCCACCAGCGTTCGCTCTGGGCGCCGGGGAGTGACGTCAGCAGCGTGATCACATGACCTGATCACTCTGCTGACGTCGCTCTGACCCGGCGGTCAGAGCTTCAATTGTACTGGCGTCTGTATAGACGCCAGTACAATTGCTGCCTGGGAGTCGACGCGGCCTCCTTCTCTGCGTCGGCTGTCAGCTTGACAGCCGACACAGAGAACCGCCGACTCTCAGGATGGGGGGCAGCAGAACGCAGCCGCCGGGGGGGAGACACAGCGGACCACTGCATTAGGCGGCCCGACTGCGCCCCCCTGCTGCCTGCGCCCGGGGCAACTGCCCCGGCTGCCCCCCCCCCTGGATATGCCACTGTTGGTTAGGTTCACATGGCTGATGTTTCCACATCCGGGAATAATGGTCCAATTAATCTTATCAGACTTTTATGAGAGTTTGATCATAGTGGCCTTAGTTTTTCTTGAACATGTAGAGAAAAAGAAAAAAAAAAGTTTCTCCATCTTCTCCATTCTGTCAGTTGCTGAAAATCAGACCATATTCAGATTTCATCCGAGTGTGACCGATTTTTTTTCTTGGACCCATAGACTAGGACTGCACATTTTGTTGTGACACTCAGATCAAAATTGGACATGCCTTTGATTTTTTTGTCTGCGGCTCACTTGGTGTGAGGAATAAATTGAACATGTGCTCAGCCCTTCAGAATAGCACATGTATGAGTGCTAAGCCACGGTTCTCCACTCCTCCTGCAGCTGTGTGGCACGCCGGCATAGCTCCTCTTAGCTGACAGAAATCAGAGAAATAACGGATCTCTGACTGTTTTCTTACTAAATGCCACAATCAATAGTGATTGCGAAAGAACTCAATTTGATTGCATTGTGCGAATTGTGAGAATCTCCTGAAATATTCAGCAGCGAAACATGTATTGGGGCTGAAGCCTTTGTAGTGATACTCGCACATTACAGCCATTTTTGCATGTTATATAATTATATGTTTAGTATTTAGAATTATGTTAATATTCTATGGCACTAGGCTCTTTATCATCTTGTGATAGCCTGTGGATCAATATCACAGTTATGCACTTTGTGTTTTATACCCGTCCATATGTTTCTATACAAGTATAGGCCTCCATACCTATCTGGCCAGGTGTTTCCAAAATTGCTTCCAGGCTGCCCGACTCTTGATTACAAACTGTTACCAGTGCCCCGGTCTGTACTATCAACCATCAAGTAAAGGAAAAGAAAACTACTGTCCTTGTGTCCTCCAGTGATCACTTGCGCCTTGAGTCCTGCACCACAAGGTGCACGAAGCCTCACATAAACAAAACCGGTAGCCCTGGGGCCCAGCTCCACCTGTGGGGAGCCAAACAGCAGAACCATCCCAGCTGCATCACCATCAGCCCCTGTGGTCTCCTTTAGCAGCGTCGGCCATCCGTTGCTGAACACCACAGGTGGCGTCACGTTAAATCCCATATACATATTTCCCATTTTACGGCACAGTCAGGGCCACGGAGTCGGGTCACGGCCTCGTGACTTCTCCAAAGAACTGTCTGACCCAGTTCCGAGTACCCCATGGCCCTGGTGGGCATCTCAGATGCATGGTGGAGGGCTCGTGTATGTTGCTTGGACCCTGCAATAGTCTGAATATTAGGCCACGGTCACACATTCAGTATTTGATCAATATTTCACATCAGTATTCTTAAGCTAAATCAAGGAGTGGGACCATCAGAGGAAAAGTATAATAGAAGCACGTCACCACTTCTGGATTTTTCACCCACTCCTGATTTTGACTTACAAACAATGATGTAAAATACTGACCAAATACTGAAAGTGTGAATGTGACCTTTAGGCTGGAGTCACACTAACCTGCGCAAAATACGGTTAGTATTTTACATGCGTAATATGGATGACAGACCCCTAAATAGTGCTCCGTATGTCATCCGTAATCAAGGTGTGGTCGCGTATTTTGGGCATGTAAGCATCCGTGTGTAATCCGTATGGCATCCGTATGGTGAGATTTTCTCGCAGGCTTGCAAAATGGACATATAACGGAGCCCTATGACAGGGTTTCTAAAGACACCGGGTGCGTATTTCTCGCAGGTCACATGTGTGGTCCGTGTGTAATCCGTATTTTTTGCCCACCCATAGACTTGCATTGGCGTATTACGGCCGTAGTACGCTGACAATCGCAGCATGCTGCGAGTGGCACGGAGCGTAGGATACTGAGGAGAAATATACGCCTGGTGCGAGGGACCCCATAGAGAATCATTGGTCTGTGTCTAATGCGGGCTTTTTGCGCCTCTCACTCTCCCGTATTCCTCGCCAGTGTGACCCCGGCCTAAGGCTTTAAATATTGAGTAGCTGAACCACTTTGTTTTCTCATTCTGTTGTATGTTTTCCATTCTGCTAGAAGTTTATGGAATTAATAAAACTTCCTGTTTGGACAATAAACTGCTTGCCTGTGTGAACACTACCCTACAATCAGCCTGAAAGCAAGTGAATTTGAGCTCAATTCTTTCTAGATTTACATTATTGGTCTGTTACCATGAATTCCATCTTCACTAGTTCAGTGTCAGTATTTCTTTATACAATTTTTATCGCAGGTAATATTGTTCCTATTTTGATCACATTTTTACCTGTAACAAAAAAATAAAAAAGTAGGTGGCATTTTTCCAGATAGGTTCTCTTTAAATGGTTAATCTAATATATAAAGCTCAATGTATGTGTGTATGTCAGGGATTGGCATCCGCACCGTCGCAGCTACAGCCACAAAATTTTGCACAGTCACACGTCTGGACCCCGAGAGCGTCATAGGCTATGTTGTGAGGCGAAATTTTAACCCCACACGTTCCAATTCAACAAACAATTTTGCCCCTATCTACATAATGGGGAAAAAGTGAAAGGAAAAGTGTTGGAGGCAAATTGACAGCTGCCAGATGTGAACAAGGGGGATGAAAGAATGAGAGCGATGGCGCCAAAGAGTATATACCGTATAGTTGCTAAGGTGGGGCCCTGACATGGGATACTCACCACACACGGGGATATGAACACACTCACAAAATGCACCACACACTACCACGTGCTTCAACACATATACCACCCTCAGCACACATTTCACCACACACACACCAACCTCGCCACATAAAAGTCGAAACACAAAAGTCACCACTCAAAACTCACCACGCTGTCCCAGAGCTGTTTAAAAGATGAAAAATGAGCTGTGATTGGTTGCTATCAGCAACAGTTTTCTTTGTAGACAGTTGTGGTAACTGAGGCCTATTATTTTTATCATTTCCATGGTGTTATCATCCTTCTGTAAAGCTGGAAATAACACAATTTATTACCGTGCCAACACAGACCACCCTCTGACACAGACTGCAGGGGGAGCCCAGGATCACACAGGATAGGATTAGATACACAGCTCAGCAGTCAGCATCACACAGGATAGGATTAGATACACAGCTCAGCAGTCAGTATCACACAGGAGAGGATTAGATACACTGCTCAGCAGTCAGCATCACACAGGATAGGATTAGATACATAGCTCAGCAGTCAGTATCACACAGGATAGGATTAGATACACCGCTCAGCAGTCAGTATCTCACAGGAGAGGATTAGACACATGGCTCAGCAGACAGTATCACACAGGATAGGATTAGATACACAGCTCAGCAATCAGTATCACACAGGATAGGGTTAGATATACGGCTCAGCAGTCAGTATCACACAGGATAGGATTAGATACACAGCTCAGCAGACAGTATCACACAGAATAGGATTAGATACATGGTTCAGCAGACAGTATCACACAGGACAGGATTAGACACACAGCTGAGCAGACTGCATCACACAGGATAGGATTAGATACACAGTTCAGCAGTCAGTATCACACAGGATAGAATAAGATACACAGCTCAGCAGTCAGTATCACACAGGATAAGATTAGATACACAGTTCAGCAGTCAGTATCACACAGGATAGGATTAGATACACGGCTCTGCAGTCAGTATCACACAGGATAGGATTAGATACACAGCTCAGCAGTCAGTATCACACAGGATGCGAATAGATACATGGCTTAGCAGACAGTATCACACAGGATAGGATTAGATACGCAGCTCAGCACACAGTATCACACAGAATAGTATTAGATACACGGCTCAGCAGACAGTATCACACAGAATAGGATTAGATTCACGGCTCTGCAGTCAGTGTCACATAGGATAGGATTAGATACACAGCTCAACAGTCAGTATCACACAGGATACGAATAGATACACGGCTCAGCAGACAGTATCACACAGGATAGGATTAGATACGCAGCTCAGCACACAGTATCACACAGAATAGTATTAGATACACGGCTCAGCAGACAGTATCACACAGGATACGAATAGATACATGGCTCAGCAGACAGTATCACACAGAAGAGGATTAGATACACAGCTCAGCAGTCAGTATCACACAGGATAGGATTAGATACACAGCACAGCAGTCAGTATCACACAGGATAGGATTAGATACATGGCTCAGCAGTCAGTATCACACAGGATAGGATTAGATACACAGCTCAGCAGTCAGTATCACACAGGATAGGATTAGATACATGGCTCAGCAGACAGTATCACACAGGATAGGATTAGATACGCTGCTCAGCAACACAGTATCACACAGGATAGGATTAGATACATGGCTCAGCAGACAGTATCACACAGAATAGGATTAAATACACGGCTCTGCAGTCAGTATCACACAGGATAGGATTAGATACACGGCTCAGCAGACAGTATCACACAGGATAGAATTAGATACACAGCTCAGCAGTCAGTATCACACAGGATAGGATTAGATACACAGCTCAGCAATCAGTATCACACAGGATAGGATTAGATACACAGCTCAGCAGTCAGTATCACACAGGAGAGGAATAGACATATGGATCAGCAGGCAGTATCACACAGGATAGGATTAGATACACAGCTCAGCAGTCAGTATCACACAGGATAGGATTAGATACACAGCTCAGCAGTCAGTATCACACAGGATAGGATTAGATACACGGCTCAGCAGACAGTATCACACAGGATAGGGTTAGAAATACGGCTCAGCAGTCAGTATCACACAGGATAGGATTAGATACACAGCTCAGCAGACAGTATCACACAGAATAGGATTAGATACATGGCTCAGCAGACAGTATCACACAGGATAGGATTAGATACACGGTTCAGCAGACTGTATCACACAGGACAGGATTAGACACACAGCTGAGCAGACTGCATCACACAGGATAGGATTAGATACACAGCTCAGCAGTCAATATCACACAGGATAGAATAAGATGCACAGCTCAGCAGTCAGTATCACACAGGACAGGATTAGATACACAGCTCAGCAGTCAGTATCACACAAGATAGGATTAAATACACGGCTCTGCAGTCAGTATCACACAGAATAGGATTAAATACACGGCTCTGCAGTCAGTATCACACAGGATAGGATTAGATACACGGCTCAGCAGACAGTATCACACAGGATAGAATTAGATACACAGCTCAGCAGTCAGTATCACACAGGATAGGATTAGATACACAGCTCAGCAGTCAGTATCACACAGGATAGGATTAGATACACAGCTCAGCAGTCAGTATCACACAGGATAGGATTAGATACACAGCTCAGCAGTCAGTATCACACAGGAGAGGATTAGACACATGGCTCAGCAGGCAGTATCACACAGGATAGGATTAGATACGCAGCTCAGCAATCAGTATCACACAGGATAGGATTAGATACACGGCTCAGCAGTCAGTATCACACAGGATAGGATTAGATACACGGCTCAGCAGACAGTATCACACAGAATAGGATTAGATTCACGGCTCTGCAGTCAGTATCACACAGGATAGGATTAAATACACGGCTCTGCAGTCAGTATCACACAGGATAGGATTAGATACACGGCTCAGCAGACAGTATCACACAGGATAGAATTAGATACACAGCTCAGCAGTCAGTATCACACAGGATAGGATTAGATACACAGCTCAGCAGTCAGTATCACACAGGATAGGATTGGATACACAGCTCAGCAGTCAGTATCACACAGGAGAGGATTAGACACATGGCTCAGCAGGCAGTATCACACAGGATAGGATTAGATACGCAGCTCAGCAATCAGTATCACACAGGATAGGATTAGATACACGGCTCAGCAGTCAGTATCACACAGGATAGGATTAGATACACGGCTCAGCAGACAGTATCACACAGAATAGGATTAGATTCACGGCTCTGCAGTCAGTATCACACAGGATAGGATTAGAAACATGGCTCAGCAGACAGTATCACACAGAATAGGATTAGATACACAGCTCAGCAGACAGTATCACACAGAATAGGATTAGATACATGGCTCTGCAGTCAGTATCACACAGCATAGGATTAAAAACATAGTTCAGCAGACAGTATCACACAGCATAGGATTAGATACATGGTTCAGCAGACTGTATCACACAGGACAGGATTAGACACATAGCTGAGCAGACTGCATCACACAGGATAGGATTAGATACATAGGTCAGCAGTCAGTATCACACAGGATAGAATAAGATGCACAGCTCAGCAGTCAGTATCACACAGGATAGGATTAGATTCATGGCTCTGCAGTCAGTATCACACAGGAGAGGATTAGATACACAGATCAGCAGTCAGTATCACACAGGAGAGGAATAGACATATGGCTCAGCAGGCAGTATCACACAGGATAGGATTAGATACACAGCTCAGCAGTCAGTATCACACAGGATAGGATTAGATACACAGCTCAGCAGTCAGTATCACACAGGATAGGATTAGATACACGGCTCAGCAGACAGTATCACACAGGATAGGGTTAGATATACGGCTCAGCAGTCAGTATCACACAGGATAGGATTAGATACACAGCTCAGCAGTCAGTATCACACAGGAGAGGAATAGACATATGGCTCAGCAGGCAGTATCACACAGGATAGGATTAGATACACAGCTCAGCCGTCAGTATCACACAGGATAGGATTAGATACACAGCTCAGCAGTCAGTATCACAGAGGATAGGATTAGATACACGGCTCAGCAGACAGTATCACACAGGATACGATTACATACACAACTCAGCAGACAGTAACACACAGGATAGGGTTAGATATACGGCTCAGCAGTCAGTATCACACAGAAGAGGATTAGATACACAGCTCAGCAGTCAGTATCATACAGGATAGGATTAAATACACAGCACAGCAGTCAGTATCACACAGGATAGGATTAGATACATGGCTCAGCAGTCAGTATCACACAGGATAGGATTAGATACACAGCTCAGCAGTCAGTATCACACAGGATAGGATTAGATACATGGCTCAGCAGACAGTATCACACAGGATAGGATTAGATACGCTGCTCAGCACACAGTATCACACAGGATAGGATTAGATACATGGCTCAGCAGACAGTATCACACAGAATAGGATTAAATACACGGCTCTGCAGTCAGTATCACACAGGATAGGATTAGATACACGGCTCAGCAGTCAGTATCACACAGGATAGGATTAGATACACAGCTCAGCAGACAGTATCACACAGAATAGGATTAGATACATGGCTCAGCAGTCAGTATCACACAGGATAGGATTAGATACACGGCTCAGCAGTCAGTATCACACAGGATAGGATTAGATACACAGCTCAGCAGTCAGTATCACACAGGATAGGATTAGATACATGGCTCAGCAGACAGTATCACACAGGATAGGGTTAGATATACGGCTCAGCAGTCAGTATCACACAGGATAGGATTAGATACACAGCTCAGCAGACAGTATCACACAGAATAGGATTAGATACATGGCTCAGCAGACAGTATCACACAGGATAGGATTAGATACACGGTTCAGCAGACTGTATCACACAGGATAGGATTAGATACACGGCTCAGCAGACAGTATCACACAGGATAGAATTAGATACACAGCTCAGCAGTCAGTATCACACAGGATAGGATTAGATACACAGCTCAGCAGTCAGTATCACACAGGATAGGATTAGATACACAGCTCAGCAGTCAGTATCACACAGGAGAAGATTAGACACATGGCTCAGCAGGCAGTATCACACAGGATAGGATTAGATACGCAGCTCAGCAATCAGTATCACACAGGATAGGATTAGATACACGGCTCAGCAGTCAGTATCACACAGGATAGGATTAGATACACGGCTCAGCAGACAGTATCACACAGAATAGGATTAGATTCACGGCTCTGCAGTCAGTATCACACAGGATAGGATTAGAAACATGGCTCAGCAGACAGTATCACACAGAATAGGATTAGATACATGGCTCTGCAGTCAGTATCACACAGCATAGGATTAAATACATAGTTCAGCAGACAGTATCACACAGCATAGGATTAGATATACGGTTCAGCAGACTGTATCACACAGGACAGGATTAGACACATAGCTGAGCAGACTGCATCACACAGGATAGGATTAGATACATAGGTCAGCAGTCAGTATCACACAGTATAGAATAAGATGCACAGCTCAGCAGTCAGTATCACACAGGATAGGATTAGATACATGGATCTGCAGTCAGTATCACACAGGAGAGGATTAGATACACAGATCAGCAGTCAGTATCACACAGGAGAGGATTAGATACACAGCTCAGCAGTCAGTATCACACAGGATAGGATTAGATACACTGCTCAGCAGGAAGTATCACACAGGATAGGATTAGATACACAGCTCAGCAGTCAGTCTCACACAGGATAGGATTAGATACATGGCTCAGCAGTCAGTATCACACAGGATAGGATTAGATACACAGCTCAGCAGTCAGTATCACACAGGATACGAATAGATACATGGCTCAGCAGACAGTATCACACAGGATAGGATTAGATACGCAGCTCAGCAGACAGTATCACACAGAATAGGATTAGATTCACGGCTCTGCAGTCAGTATCACACAGGATAGGATTAGATACACAGCTCAACAGTCAGTATCACACAGGATACGAATAGATACATGGCTCAGCAGACTGTATCACACAGGATAGGATTAGATGCACAGCTCAGCAGTCAGTATCACACAGGATAGGATTAGATACATGGCTCAGCAGTCAGTGTCACACAGGATAGGATTAGATACGCTGCTCAGCACACAATATCACACAGGATAGGATTAGATACATGGCTCAGCAGACAGTATCACACAGAATAGGATTAAATACACTGCTCTGCAGTCAGTATCACACAGGATAGGATTAGATACACGGCTCAGCAGACAGTATCACACGGGATAGAATTAGATACACAGCTCAGCAGTCAGTATCACACAGGATAGGATTTGATGCACAGCTCAGCAGTCAGTATCACACAGGATAGGATTGGATACACGGCTCAGCAGTCAGTATCAAACAGGATAGGATTAGATGCACGGCTCAGCAGTCAGTATCAAACAGGATAGGATTAGATACACGGCTCAGCAGTCAGTATCACACAGGATAGGATTAGATACCCGGCTCAGCAGTCAGTATCACACAGGATAGGATTAGATACACAGTTCAGCAGACAGTATCACACAGCATAGGATTAGATACACAGCTCAGCAGTCAGTATCACACAGGATAGGATTAGATACACGGCTCAGCAGGAAGTATCACACAGGATAGGATTAGATACACAGCTCAGCAGTCAGTCTCACACAGGATAGGATTAGATACATGGCTCTGCAGTCAGTATCACACAGGATAGGATTAGATACACAGCTCAGCAGTCAGTATCACACAGGATACGAATAGATACATGGCTCAGCAGACAGTATCACACAGGATAGGATTAGATACGCAGCTCAGCACACAGTATCACACAGAATAGTATTAGATACACAGCTCAGCAGACAGTATCACACAGAATAGGATTAGATTCACGGCTCTGCAGTCAGTATCACACAGGATAGGATTAGATACACAGCTCAACAGTCAGTATCACACAGGATACGAATAGATACATGGCTCAGCAGACTGTATCACACAGGATAGGATTAGATGCACAGCTCAGCAGTCAGTATCACACAGGATAGGATTAGATACATGGCTCAGCAGTCAGTGTCACACAGGATAGGATTAGATACGCTGCTCAGCACACAATATCACACAGGATAGGATTAGATACATGGCTCAGCAGACAGTATCACACGGGATAGAATTAGATACACAGCTCAGCAGTCAGTATCACACAGGATAGGATTAGATACACGGCTCAGCAGTCAGTATCAAACAGGATAGGATTAGATACACGGCTCAGCAGTCAGTATCAAACAGGATAGGATTAGATACACGGCTCAGCAGTCAGTATCACACAGGATAGGATTAGATACACGGCTCAGCAGTCAGTATCACACAGGATAGGATTAGATACACGGCTCAGCAGTCAGTATCACACAGGATAGGATTAGATACACAGCTCAGCAGTCAGTATCACACAGGATAGGATTAGACACATGGCTCAGCAGTCAGTATCACACAGGATAGGATTAGATATGCAGCTCAGCAGTCAGTATCACACAGGATAGGATTAGATACACAGCTCAGCAATCAGTATCACACAGGATAGGATTAGATGCACGGTTTTTATGTGCAGTATAATCATAATAATTTGTTATAACTAACCACAGTTGGTTACTATGCCCAGGCAACGCCGAGCTCTTCAGCTAGTATGATATAAATATCACAGTAAAATAAAGTGGTGTGGAAGGCATTCCCAAGGACATAAAGCTACAAGTAAGCAATTCAAGGAGGGAAACACTAAAGACTGAAGAGAAATATTTTATAGGAGCTTTAGCCAACCTGCTAAAATAAAAGACACCCATCTACCAAGGCTGCACAACAAGTAAAGAGAGAGTAGAAATAGCGGGGACACAGACCAGTGTGTGTTTCCATAGCTTTCTCCCGAGGAAGGTTTTTCATGGTTAACACCAGTACATTTTCAAAAGTATTTGTCCGCACCTGTTAACGTGGGAAAGATTTTATGGTTTTTTCTCTCTTCCTCTAATCAGTGGAGATACGTTATTTGTGCCAATAACTTTATATGTGTTATTATCTAGGTATTAACTTAATCACTGGGATAATTTGCTTCCCATTACTCCCGATCAATGATACTGACTTCTCAAAGTGTCTGATAATTATCTGGCAAAGAAATAGAAAAGATATTGGAATTTCTGCACAACCGAATGTAGTATGATTATCAGAAGAAATATCCACACTGCAATTCTAATGTCAGGAATTGGGCACAGAAATATAGAAGTCAGTAACCAAGTCTCGCATAGAAGATCCAAGCAGAGTAGGGGGTTAAATATCACAAATAAGCCTCTGTTCACAATGTGTCTTCAAAGCATGAACTGGGAAAATCTCCATCATGTACTATGATCATATGGCAAGGACATTTGGAACTATTCATATGTCACGCGGGTCCATACTTCGATTGATTCACAATGTTAAAACGCTATACAGCATGGTTTACTTTTCCATTGAATTTCTTTTGACTAAAAAGTGTATTCACTTTTGTTTTGCAATGTAGTTAAAAATCAGGTTGGTGCATACCGGTAAGGCTTATGGACACGTTTACCATATAAGTTACAATGTAATAATTTCTGCCCTCTGAATATGACCAGACAAAGAAATACCAAGATTTCATTAGGCAAAACTCAATTCAATAGACGGTGATGTGCAGTATCTCGATGTAGCCCATAAACAGCGCACAGAGTGGTGCTGCTCCACTCCATATCAATGGCTACCGTTAGGGCCCTTGACTGCTCATTGGTAGGGGTACCAGTTATTTGACCCCACCAAATTGATATTTATGATGACCTATCCTACACTAATGTACTGTAAAAAGTGTCATACTAGTAGACATCAACTTTATGATCATACCCACAGTTTATTGGTAAAAATTACATTATCAGAGGCACCAAATGTTGCCAACAGGAAAACTTCAGATTTAGTATCATTGTGTCCCAAATGTTTTTTTTGTGAACGGCACAATTTTTAACCAATAAAATGTGAGTATGAATTGCTGTTCAGGCACCAAAGGTGTAAGAACACATACTAGTATACAGACTCTGGTCAATGATAGAAGACCAATATCAAAAAAGGGGATTTCTGGTTTCAGGATGTCCCACTTTGGTTGCAGCTTATTAAAAAAAATGATTTTTTTTCACCCTTCCTGAATCCAGTGATGTTTCTCAGCCAATGCTACCGGTGTCAATTATTTTCAGCAATGTGGGCATCATGGTGACAGCTCTGGATCCTATCACCTATCCCAGAGTAGAAGGTACAAGGTGTTCAAAGCTTCTCAGCTCACTAACTGCAGCACTGTCAATGTGACATCAGCGCTGCAGACAATAAGAGACACTGGGAGCAGCAGTAGAGACTCAGTGCTTGAACTGCAGAAGGTGAGTAAAGCATGATTTCTCTTTTTAAAACAAGCTGCAGCCAGCACATATAGATATTCTAAGACCAGATTGGGGGCCATTATTGGAGTTATTGCATTGGGACCAACAAGCTTAAAGTTACACCTCTGTCAAGTAACATAAAATTAATTATATTGTCTAGAAGTCTGCAGGATCTATTTTTGACTCTGAGGGTCTACTCATATCAAGTTTTTACCCTGTGGTCCAATTAACCAAAGAGTTTTTGTAAACAACAAATAATCAACCTGGCACCATCCAATACATCAGATACAGGAAAGATGTATATCTTTGTACCGTGTTAGCCAGTAGATGTAAAAAATATTTAGAATTGAGAGTCCTCAGTGGTTGATACCTTTTAATGGCTAACTGAAAAGATGGTAACAAATTGCAAGCTTTCGAGACTACTCAGGTCTCTTCATCAGGCATCAGATTTTGTATTAGTCTATGCCTGATGAAGAGACCTGAGTAGTCTTGAAGCTTGCAATGTGTTACCATCTTTTCAGTTAGCCATTATAAGGTATCAACCACCGAGGACTCTCAATTCTAAATATTTTCCAATACGTCAGGAGGGTTTTCCCAGATTTCTGACATAAAACACTTTGCTAAGTTGCAAAATTTTGTACAACTCAAGATTGACAATTATTTAGTGACTTTTGGTGTTTACATACTAGTTTTGCCAAACGTAGCCAAAATGTGTGCAACTAGGGTGGGACAGGGGCATTATACCACAGTTCGTATAGTTCATGTCATGACATACCTTACAAAAGAAATCTTACTCTACTCCTTGTCTAGAGTAAAATATGTTGCAAGGTGCACAGATGCATACACCACTTTTGACATGCTCCAGATTGATTAAGAGGAGTATGCCTCTTAATGAATAAGGAGTGTCTGACTCCATCACATCCCCTAATCAAACACACATTATTTATGCTGGTCTTAATCGATAGGAGACTACTGTTATTGGCTATAACCAACATTGCTCTCCTTTTTACTCTTGGAGAATTCTTAGCTTCTTCTAACTGCTCATGCAGAATACTGTGTTTTTGGTCAGAGTGCTATCTGACAAAACAATGGATTGCACTTAGACCAATGTTATTCTATGGGGCTTCGTACATGTCTGCTTTTTTCCCAGACCGAGTCTGTCTGAGGACAAAATTAAAAAATCCACGATTTGTATCCGTAAATTGGATCGCATTCAGCCATACAAGTCAATGGTCAAAAGCAGAAAAGTCACAGCACTCATGGAAGGTGTAACCTTATGTAATGTAGCAATGCTAGTCACTTGGGAGCAATCTGAGGTATCACATGAACCATTTCTATTTAAAGTCTGGATGACTTATTGCAGTCCTCATAAACCATATCACAGGAAACTCAAATACAGTCCTTTTCTGGCTCAAAGAACAACAAAAAGCATAAAATCTATACAATACTGCTGGTTAGACTGCTTGGCTTAGAATTCGGAGTTCTATGCAAGTCAATGGGCGCATCAAAAATACCAGACATCACTAAGATGACATCCAACTGCTGTCTGATTTTTATGGACTCACAGAATGGAGATGATGCATACATTATTTTTCCATCTTCTCCACATTTGTGAAAATCTGATCACACTATGATCAAACTTTGATCAGAGTTTGATCAGAATGTGATTAACATAATCAACTTGATTCTCTCAGATGAGAGAAAATGCGGTGGTGTGACCCTAGCCTAAATGTTACCACCCCTCTCTCCCATGTGTGGCGCCCCTGAGGATCCAGTAGCCACAGAAGTACTGTACCTCAGCTAGGCATGTGGTACCCCACTCTCGGGTAAGGAGGGGGCACTATCCGGTACACACACACTAGCACGCAACACAACACCTCTTTAGGCCAGGGAGGAACTAGGTATGGGGTGTGGGTGGAGGAAGTAGATAAGGGTAGAACAGCTGGAGAGAAAGCTGACAGTTAGTAGCGGAGAGTTGTCATGGTAGTATAGTAGAAGGAATCAGTTGGAGGAGGAGTCAGGAAGAGAGAGGACAGTTGGTGGAAGGGACTAGAAGAGTGAGGAGCTCATCCCAGGACAAGAGAGAATAGAGGAGTGACGAAGGAGTCAGAGAGGGGCTCCAGAGAGCAAGAAGCTAGAGGCATGGGAAGTGAGGATTCCACTCGTGGTGCCCGAATCCACACCGACTGTAATCGGGTGGAGGGACCAGGCCGCAGTGGGAGACTGGCACTAGACTAGTGGAGATACTGCAAGACGCAGCTAGCAAACTGTATGTGCGACAGCCAAATTCACACACATTCGCTGAAAAGGCAGCCACATAGGATCAAGGGGACCAAGAGGACTTTGCCTGACAGGATCCAAGGTTGCTGGCTTGGGACACTGTGCGTGAGGTGCAGGGCAGGATAGGCAGGATCCAGCACAGAGAGAAGACCAGGCAAGGAACATAGAAGGGGGTTCTGGAAAAGTGTGCCCTAAACTACCTGAGAGTTGGCTGGACCACTGACCCTAAGAACACAGCACTCCGGCTGGGGATTGTAACTTGAAAGACCATGAGTAAAAGTGTGAAGACTGCACCCCGCTGTGTCATCAGATTTATTTACTGCATTATCTGCCCTGCACAACAATCATTACCATCATCTACTATCTTATATCTGCCCTAGGACCTAGCTCTACTTGAGCTGCAACATATTTGCTGCGTCACCAACTGCCTCAGTGGATCTGAATTGCAGCGTTGGCCATCTTCTTTTTGCCGAACACCATGGGTGACGTCACGTTAAATCCGCTATTAAACTTTCCCATCTTTATTCTCCAAAATCATCTTTATTTCCAATGCATGCCCAGTTCACTGCTGCTGTGATGTGAGGTACAGCGTGGCACTACCGTGAGGTGCTCAAGTAGGTCACCCAGACCAATTGTGCAGTAAATAGACAACTTGGCACTCAACTTAGTATGTAATTTCAAAAGATTTTATTGTTGCAGTCTGTAAACGTTTCGGTCTTATCTAGACCTTCATCAGTCCGACTGCTTGTCACAGAAGGAGAGAAGCATATAAATATACACAGGACTGGAGTAGTGGGCCCCTCAAAAATAAATTGGAGTCGACATGAGCAAAAGTTCCTATTGGAATGTTCATAAAGTAGTAGATATGACTGTAGCACAAAAGCATATAATCAGCCTCAAATCACATTGCAATTTTGGTGTATTGGGGGCTTAGTGACATCCCCTGAAGAACTGACCGGCACGGACCAGATGGGGTCACTGTGAGGGCAGTTTTCCTGCCATACCTACCCCTACAGACTGGTAATTCTGGTAGCTACAAGATCAGTAATTCAAAATCAGTTCCATACACCCAAGTGAGGTTTTACATTAATCATATAATTTTATTTGAGCCCCTGTCAGATAAATGGGGCAGTTGCAAATGTATGTGCCTCATAAGAATTCACCAACACTTATCAAGTCTGGAGCCATCTTCTCTTTTCACATTAGAATTTTGTGATTGTTACAAGTAGGCCACAGAAAGAGCGCTGCTTGAAATGCTTTTAGTAATTTCACTCTGTTCTCTTCTCAGATAAAATGTATCAGTAATCAGAAATCTTACTTCATTTGACAGGTTTTATGTGCATGGGAATAGAAATTCCTAAAATACTGCGGGCCAGAAACAGATTGTCCCCTCTAAAATGACTCTGGCAATATCTTTTGAATGACTGAGATAAAAAAAGATAGTGAGACTGGCAAAATCAGACTTCATATTTAATCACTTGCATGACATGATAGTCACAAAGTATGTTCCCATTTTACTCTTTTTCTTACTAATGAAGCAGATAAATAATAGAAGCATTAACCTGCCATAAACTCCTTTACCAGCAATTGACTTTGCCTATAAAGCAAGTGTACAAGTACTATAGAGTGATCTCTAATTATGGAGAAAAATATGTAAATACCATAGGATCTTCTATCTCAGGTGAAAATTTTTCATTGACTTTTTTGAAAATCCATGGAAACCAAAAGGTGGTTTCACACACAGCATTTTTCATGCAGTTTTTTTTTCTCCATAAAAGCCAGAAAAGGATCCAACAATAAAGAAAGGTGAGCATCCTTCTTTATATTTCGTAATTCTTTTCCTCTTGTCATTTTGACTGAAGAACAACATTTTTTTTTCATTAAAAAAACACTGCCAACAGATGTTAGCTGTAACTCAAAACTCAGATAGAAAATGAAGTAGAAATTACACATTTTTGAGGATTTTTTTCTGAGTTTTGGTGTATTTTTGCTGCTATGGCATACTATTTTAAAAGTGGTATGCTGTAGGTATGGCAAATTTGCTGCATTTTTTCTTTTAGCTCCTCTGTAGGGAAAATAGTCTGGAAAAATGTATATTAACCCCTTTCCTACATTGGACATACTATTCCATCCATGTGACCTGGGACCTAAGTCCCAAGGATGGAATAGTACGTCCAACGCGATCAGCGGCACTCACGGGGGCAGAGCTCGCTGCATCCCTTCCAAGCTCTGCCATGTGCCCAAATAGTGGTTTACCCCCTGTGAGAATCATGTGGGAATAGTGGATGAGGGCAGGTATATCTCGCCCAGATTCCTTTCCTATGTGGCCTAGTCTGGTCAGTATCGCACCTGCTTGCTAATCAATAATGGGAGGTGGATATAAAAGGATGCCATGTGGTTGTGTGAGTGTCTCAGCCTGGGAACACAGAGAGCCTGTCTGTGTGAGAGACACACGTGAGTGAGAGTAGTGCCCACTGCAACTGTGGTTTGGCTGGACGGGAGAAGCCCGCCAGTTGGTAGTTAGGTTGTACTTTGTTTAGTTAGTGCCGGACAGGCAAGGATTTGTTTTATGTTTTATTTCTTTATGCATTGCTTTCACCATTAATAAACCTGACCCAGTGTCAGTTATACCTGAATCCCAGCTCTGCGCCTGAGTTTCATGCTGAACGCACGTGACCTTTGACCCCAGCAAAGGCGATCCCGGAGTGTTTTATCACATTGTGGTGGAGAACGCGGGCATCACGTTGCAAGCATGAGCATGGAGGACGTGGTGAAAGCGCTGGTACAGTCCACCGCCGTCCAGCAAGAAGCTAATCGGGTGATGATGGCCCAGCTGAAGGAGTTGGTGGACATGACAGCTACCGATCGTTCGCTTCTCCAGAAGGTGGCGCAGCGCCTGGCAAGCCTACATGAGGTTAACCTGGAAGCCGAGTCGAGAGTGATTCACGTGAGTCGGTACTGGCAGAAGATGACGACCGAAGATGACGTCGAGGCATACCTGACCACTTTTGAACGGACGGCGGTACGAGAAAAATGGCCGAAGGCACGATGGGCCGGCCTGATTGCCCCGTTTCTTTCCGGTGAGGCCCAAAAGGCTTATTATGACTTAGAGCCTGAAGCTGCGCAGGACTTTGACAAACTGGAAGCCGAGATCTTGGCCCGGCTGGGAGTGACGACCGCTGTCCGTGCACAGAGAGTGCATCAATGGACTTATCAGCCGGATAAACCACCGCGGTCACAGATGTTCGACCTGATCCACGTGACGAAGAAGTGGGTAAGCCATGGAAATCCTACGACGGCAGATCAACTGGTGGATCTGGTTGAACGTTACTCCGTGGCGGAAGGACTCCGAGACGACGTTACCCCACCTCGTTCTTCATCATCTCCACGTGGAACCGGTAAGACTGTTCCAGGGAGTAGGGGAGATGGAAAAATCCCTAAGACAGTGGTGGAGGAAAATGGGACTGCCTGCACTGCGAGGCCGAGAGTAACGAACTATGGTCTAAGCAAGGGGCCCGTTAGGTGTTTCCGCTGCCAAGAGATGGGACATATTGCTGCGAACTGTCCGGTCACTACTGAACCCATGCAGTGCGACGACACAGACTCTAAAAACCGCATGTCTAAGGTTGCACGGGTAGTGAGTGTGAATGCCGGTCAAAAGGATGCGGAAAAACACTTGTGTGATTTAACTGTTGATGGCAAAAATGTGGTGGCATTGTTAGACTCGGGAAGTGTGGTGACTCTGGTGAAGGCCAGTCTGGTGTGAGCCCCGACTGGACCATCAGACAAATTTTCTGTAATGTGTGTGCATGGAGACACCTGTTCATACCTCACCACGGTCATATGCATTACTACTTCCTATGGGTCTGTGCAACATAAAGTGGGACTCGTCCCGGCGTTATTGCATGATGTTATCCTGGGCCGGGATTTTCCCCACTTCTGGCAATTGTGGGAGAATCAGTTGATGCCCTTGGGTAATCGTGTACATGATTCTTCTCCCAAGGCGCGTGGGGGTCCCGAACCCCTGGAATAGGTCTCCCCGGAAGACTCGGGGGAAGAGTCTGCGGGAAATGACCTGCAGTTCCCGTTTTCAGTCATGGCGGGTGATACGGAGGAGACCGGGGAAGAGGAGGAGGCCGACAGCCGTCCACCTCCCCGTTTGCCGGATTTAGAAGTTCAGAAAGATGACTTCCAAAGCGAGCAAATAAAGGATCCTACCCTTTCTCAGGCTAGGACAAATGTAAAAGTGATAAACGGGGTACCCGTAGAACCTGACTCTAGGCTGGCATATCTTTACATGGTTCTGGAGAATGATTTACTCTATCAGATGGAGAAAAAGGGGGAAGGTACGGTGCAACTATTAGTCGTGCCAAAACCCTACCGGCGGCAGGTGTTGGACCTGGCCCACGGACATGTGATGGGAGGTCACCTGGGAGTCCAGAAAACCACCGAAAGGATATTACACTGTTTTGTTTGGCCAGGCATGCATCACGATATTCGTGTATATTGTGAGTCTTGTCCTGACTGCCAAGCCTCTGCACCTAAGCCCCGGTTCTGTAGCCCTTTGGTACCCCTACCTATTATTGAAGTCCCGTTTGAGAGGATTGGGATGGATTTAGTTGGACCCCTTCCACGGTCTGCACGTGGACACCAACATATCCTGGTCATCTTGGATTATGCCACTCGTTACCCGGAGGCCATCCCTTTGCGTAACACGGCCACCAAGACGATTGCCAAGGAACTGGTGCATGTGTTTAGTCGGGTCGGTATACCAAAACAGATATTCACCGACCAGGGGACCCCCTTTATGTCCAGGGTAATGAAGGAGCTTTGCCGATTGTTACAAATCGAACCGTTACGCACATCCGTGTATCATCCTCAAACAGACGGGTTGGTCGAACGGTTCAATAAAACTCTGAAGCAGATGCTGAGAAAGGTGATAGACAAGGATGGGAAGAACTGGGACTATTTACTTCCGTATTTACTTTTTGCCATCAGGGAAGTACCCCAGTCTTCCACGGGATTCTCGCCTTTCGAGTTATTGTACGCCCGACGTCCTCGCGGACTGTTAGTCGTTGCAAAAGAAACCTGGGAGGGTCAGGTCACTCTATTTAAAACGGTGATAGATCACGTCACACAAATGCAGGACCGTATTGCGGCTGTTATGCCTATAGTCAAAGAACACATGATGCAGGCTCAAGGAGCCCAAAAAAGAATCTATGATAGGGGCGCCAAGATCCGTACGTTTGCACCCGGAGATAGGGTGTTGATCCTGGTCCCCACGGTGGACAGTAAGTTCCTGGCAAAGTGGCAGGGCCCCTTTGAGATTAAGGAAAGAGTTGGTGAAGTAAACTACAAAGTATACCAGGCAGGTAAGCGGAAACCTGAACAGATTTATCATGTAAATCTGATAAAACCCTGGAAAGATCGGTCTGCCTTGTCAGCGGAGCTGGCCCGTCCCGTCTGCTCGCATACCGTACTGGAGGTACGGGTTGCAGAGACTCTCTCGGAGCGGCAAAAGACTGAGGTCAGGCAGTTTCTACTTCACAACCAAAAGTTTTTCTCAGAAAAACCCGGGCAGACTACGCTAATGAAACATGACATCGTAACAGAACCTGGTGTCACAGTTCACGTAAAGCCCTACCGAATCCCGGAAGTGCGCCGTGAAGCCGTTTCCCGAGAAGTGAAGGCAATGTTAGAGTTAGGTGTCATTGAGGAATCGCACAGTGCTTGGTCCAGCCCGATTGTGCTAATTCCTAAACCGGACGGCACCATCCGGTTCTGCAATGACTTCAGGAAACTGAATGCGGTCTCAAAATTTGATGCCTACCCTATGCCCCGGGTCGACGAGTTAATAGATCGGTTAGGAAAAGCCCGATATATTACGACCCTAGACCTAACAAAGGGGTATTGGCAGATCCCTCTGGCGGAGGCTGCCAGAGAAAAGACGGCATTTGCTACCCCAGAAGGTCTATTTCAATATGTGTATATGCCGTTTGGACTGCACGGAGCACCGGCGACCTTCCAGAGACTGATGGATCGAGTCCTGAGGCCACATAGGCAGTACGCTTCGGCCTATTTGGACGACATTGTCATTTACAGCTTGGACTGGGAGACTCATCTCCAGAAAGTACAAGCTGTGATTGACGATCTGTGGGAGGCAGGTCTAACCGCGAACCCCAAGAAATGTCACACCGGGCTAGAAGAAGCCCGGTATTTGGGGTATGTAATTGGGAGGGGTGTTGTTAAACCCCAGGTTGATAAGATTCAGGCGGTTCAGGACTGGCCACAACCTGTCAACAAGAAGCAGGTGCAAGCCTTCCTGGGGATCGCCGGCTATTATCGCCGGTTCATACCCAATTTTGCAGCCATCGCTACCCCCCTGACAGATCTTACAAAAGGGAAAGACTCCGTCATGATTAAATGGAGTTTAGCGGCTGAAGAAGTCTTCCATAGCCTAAAACGGGCACTTTGCTCTCAGCCCGTACTGGTGACTCCGGACTTCCGCAGCGAGTTTGTGGTACAAACGGATGCCTCTGATACCGGTATCGGGGCAGTACTCTCACAAGTGAGGGACGGAGTGGAACACCCAGTCCTCTATCTCAGCAGGAAGCTGAATAAACACGAGCAAAGGTATGCAGTCGTAGAAAAAGAGTGCCTCGCCATTAAGTGGGCTCTAGAGGCCCTCAAATATTACCTGGTGGGCCGAAAGTTCAGGCTGATCACTGACCATGCCCCTCTCAAGTGGATGCACTTGAACAAGGAACGGAATAGCCGGGTGACCCGGTGGTTCCTTGCCCTGCAAGCCTACACTTTTACGGTGGAGCACCGCCCAGGGGTACAGATGGGGAATGCAGATGCCCTGTCCCGAGTGCACTGTTGGCGGGTGTCATTGCTCGACCGGAGTGGTCTGAGCAGAGGGGGGGATATGTGAGAATCATGTGGGAATAGTGGATGAGGGCAGGTATATCTCGCCCAGATTCCTTTCCTATGTGGCCTAGTCTGGTCAGTATCGCACCTGCTTGCTAATCAATAATGGGAGGTGGATATAAAAGGATGCCATGTGGTTGTGTGAGTGTCTCAGCCTGGGAACACAGAGAGCCTGTCTGTGTGAGAGACACACGTGAGTGAGAGCAGTGCCCACTGCAACTGTGGTTTGGCTGGACGGGAGAAGCCCGCCAGTTGGTAGTTAGGTTGTACTTTGTTTAGTTAGTGCCGGACAGGCAAGGATTTGTTTTATGTTTTATTTCTTTATGCATTGCTTTCACCATTAATAAACCTGACCCAGTGTCAGTTATACCCGAATCCCAGCTCTGCGCCTGAGTTTCATGCTGAACGCACGTGACCTTTGACCCCAGCAAAGGCGATCCCGGAGTGTTTTATCACACCCCACATATGGGGTATCAGCGTACGCAGGACAAATTGCACAATAACTTTTGGGGTCCTGATTCTCTTGGGAAAATAATAATTGGGGGTGAAAAGATCTTTTTTGTGGAAAAATATGATTTTTCAATTGTATGGCTGTACGTTATAAACTTCTGTGAAGCCCTTGGGGGTTTAAAGTTCTCACCACACGTCTAGATAAGTTCATTGGGGGGACCTAGCTTCTAAAATGGGGTCACTTGTGGGGAGTTTCCACTGTTTAGGTACATCAGGGGCTCTCCAAACGTGACATGGTGCCCTATCACAACTCAAGCCAATTTTGCGTTGAAAAAGTCAAGCGGCGCTCGTTCCCTTCTGAGCGCTGCCATGCGCCGAAACAGTGGTTCCCCCCACATATCAGGTATCGGCGTACTCAGGACAAATTGCACAATAACTTTTGCAGTCCAATTTCTCCTGTTACCCTTGGTAAAATAAAAATAATTGAACCTGAAGTATTTTTTTTGTGAAAAAAAGTTAAATGTTCATTTTTTTTAAACATTCAAAAAATTCCTGTGAAGCACATGAAGGGTTAATAAACTTCTTGAATGTGGTTTTGAGCACCTTGAGGGGTGCAGTTTTTAGAAAGGTGTCACTTTTGGGTATTTTCTATCATATAGACCCCTCAAAGTGACTTCAAATGTGATGTGGTCCGTAAAAATAAAATGGTCTTGTAAAAATGAGAAATCGCTGGTCAATTTTAACCCTTATAACTTCCTAACGGAAAAAAATTTGGGTTCCAAAATTGTGCTGATGTAAAGTAAACATGTGGGAAATGTTATTTATTAAGTTTTTTGTGTGCCATATCTCTGTGATTTAAGGGCATAAAAATTAAAAGTTGGAAAATTGTGAAATTTTCAAAATTTTCACCAAATTTCCATTTTTTTCACAAATAAACGCAAGTTATATGAATGAAATTTTAACAATAACATGAAGTACAATATGTCATGAGAAAGCAATGTTAGAATCACCGGGATCCATGGAAGTGTTTCAGAGTTATTACCTCATACAGTGGTCAGAATTGTAAAAATTGGCCCAGGCATTAACATGCAAACCACCCTTATGAGTAAAGGGGTTAAAATAGTGTGAACACAAAAGAAAATCCACCAAATATTTTTGGGAAAATCACATTTAATTCATGCCATTGAAAAATGAAACAACACCGACAAAAAGACTTTTGTGATAGAAGCTTTGGGTCATGTTTCCACATGCAAAAATGCTGCATTTTTTCCTCCTGGTGTGTGCAACATAATATGGTACAGCAATCTTCTCTGATTATTCCATTTTTTGCTTCATTTCTAGATGCATTTTCACCTTATTTGATGTTATGTTTTTTTCTGATATGACACAGGAATTTTTATGCACTTTTTAATGCAAGGATGCTTTCATTCTGCATTTAAAAAATTGTATTTATTATTTTATTGCACTCACTTGTATAACACCATTAATTCCACAGCGCTTTACAGACATTATCATCACCGTCCCCAATGGGGCTCACAATCTAAATTTCCTATCAGTATGTCTTTGGCGGTGGGAGAAAATCAGAGAACCCAGAGTAAACCCACGCGAACACGGGGAGAACACACAAACTCCTTGCAGATGTTGTCCTTGGTGGGATTTGAATGCAGGAACCCAGTTCTGCAAAGCTGAAGTACTAACCACTGAGCCACCGTACTATCATTTGAATTAGGCTCTCCATTAAAGAACTTTTTCACTTTTAGAAAAGTAGACCACAAATCAATCAAACAGTAGTTAAAAAGCAAATAGGAAAAATTGCCCATCTACCCTAGGTTTAGTTCCATACTCCCCGCCACTGTTTCCGTGACTGTGTTTTGGCTGCAGCAGTGACATCACAACTATGCTCATCACGCTGTAGCCATTCACTGCTGTCAGCACCTCTTCTGTTGTTAATATCAAAATCCACCAAGCTGTGTGATTGGCTGCAGTGGTTTATACCGTCATTGCTGCATCCAAAATAACAGACAAAGCAGTGATGAGGAGTACTATTTCTATTTGTCTTTTTTACTACTACATAGGTAAATCATTACCTCAAAGAGGAGAGCAAGAGAGACCTGCTTCCTACCCCAGGTCTCTCTTGGTCTCCTCTTTGAAGTAATGATTTTTGGATAAGCACTTTATTAAATTATTTTAGATTTTTTTAGGTCATTTATATGTAATTTATATGTACTGTATAAAAAAGGGAAATGGGACAGTAGTAGGAAATGGTGTGTAAATATTGCTCCCTGTGCTGCTAGTAAATGTAGAAGATGATATATGTCCTCCTCTATAGCTCAGTACAAACTAGAATTCATTTACTCTCTTTATAGCTAAATAGCAGAAGAGGAGAGGAAGAACTGATAGAGTAAATGAAGATGAAAAATACTTAGTGACTACCTCAGCTGTGACTTACTGTCCTTACAAATATCCCTGCATATTTCATCATAATAGTTTCGCTGTCTTGACTCTTCAGGGGCTAAGCAAAACGATAGATCAGTAAAATGACGGTGCAAAAGTGCATAATTGTGTGACTATAATGGCAATACTGCTGGCCGCTAATCAATGTTTTTGCTACCAAATCAACCCCGTTCAGATAAATTGAGCTGATTTTCAGTCAAATACACTGTTGTAAGAACTCTACTGTAGGTCACTTGACTCGAACAAGGATACAAATCTTAAATATTTTCAACTTTTGTCTTTAAATAGATTTTTAAATATTTTCTTCTTGTTTTTATCTAAGCCATTTTCTAAAATTTTATTTTAACACAGCAACTTTCTCCCACTGTTTTAAGAGAATAATCTCAAACTCTACAATAAAAAAAAAGTGCTGATATACATACGTTTCATTTCTCCGGAGAGTTTAATGCCGTAGTTGAAACTGAGAAAATAAACAGGAAAATTAAACATCTCCCTGATTCAATGTGAAATGCCATCTGGAGCCGACATATGCAAGTATAATTCATGGTACTGATATAAACAAAGGAGTACGGTATTAAGCGTATTATAGTAAATTTATTCTATGAATGACACACACATGTATAGTAAAGGTCGTAATGAGTTAGGAGTGGCAGAAGACACTAAATAAAAAATAAATAAAGTGCCTTCGCCACCCGGGGTCCACCGTGCGGTGGATGGAAAAACCGATGCTAGAAAGGCAGAGCACAAGGCGGTAGTGTGCACAAGGGTTAGACGGCACCCAGTGCACAAAAGCAAGCTCTGTTATACTCACAGAGCTGCAGGCAAATAAGCACAAATTAAACGCTGAGTCTGTTCAGAGTCACAGACACACAGCGATACAGTCACGGTATTCGCGGTCACAGGAGTAGCTTTAAACAGCAGGACTACTCCGTCTAGACCTACCGTCAAATAAGGTGCGAAGCGTCGCAACCGCGGACGCAGAGAAAGCTGCAACTGCAGCTCAGCAAAAACTGAGCCGCTGACAAGGCGCTGCAATAACGCTGGCGCAATGCAGACGCTAAGCTGCTGAGCAAGATGGAGCATATGCGCGCTGGCGCTAGCGCTGCTACTGGCTGAACCTAAACACTCACACAATCGTATTATCAGAGGGAAGGGGTTTCTTAATAAGTCAGTCACCAGTCCAAGCATCCATCACCATACATACAGCAGCAAGTATGAAATACTAGCGCATGGCGAAACAGCCATGCTCGCTTTTTATACCAAACGGGACCTTCCGGAAGTCTCCAAGGCAATAGGATTAGACACAGGACCTGAGCATGTGACTCCCAAACTCCAGTGGGAGCTCATCCCATGAGCATGCTCAGTGGAGGGAACAGAGGACTTAGCCTCTGGAGAGAGTTGCCGCAAGGCACTCTCCTCTGCAATCTCCTCTACCACAGATGAAACGCAGGAGACTGCAGCATGTAAGGGCCTAGATTTCATCATAGGGAAAGAAGAAATCAGACTCCTAACAGTAATGTATGCAAAAAATTCCAAATGATGCCGTGATGCAGCTAGCATTTGCAAACAGGATTTCTTAGTGTGTGAGGTGATTAGGAAAAAAGAATTGTATTATTATTATTTTATTTAAAAAATAAACTATTCCTACAGGAAAAACTAAAAAAAATCTATGTTTGAGTTGAATTATAGGCCAAATCTATAGGCTTGATCATTAGAACGTCACAGAGTGGTGGAATCCATACAAACTGCAGGACAAATTACCAGCATTCATCGCTTTGTATTGTGGCATCATAACTCTTAAATCTCTAGAATAATCCTGTTCAGTAAACAATTTTAAGATTTTTCCACAGTTACATTATAGAGCTAAGTGGATCCTCAATCTGGATTTTTTTGTGGAAAATCTACAGTATTTTACATGCTTCCTGATGTACTAAGACGAAACGTGCGTTGGGGCGGTGGGGACTCTTCTACAAGCTAAATGTTGTGTAAGTAATGCTTTCATGCTGTAATCTATTTGGCTAATCTGTGGGGGATGTTTTACCCTTGTACTATTGCCCTGCTGATTTACATGATGTGATAAACACTTTACTATGCTCAATTTGCACTTTACAGCATCCCCCTGTAGTTACTTTCTAGTAGTCTGTTTATTAGTTTCTATTTTGTCTTTAATATGTCACATTAAATAAGGATGATTTTTTTAATGGGTATGTACTCTTTGGTTATTCATGTAACCATTTTTATGTGCAGAGTGTCAATCTATATGAGTTTAATTACGCAAAAGTAAGCTTAAGTGTTTTTTTTGCTGCTTAGTATTTTACTATAGCAGTAAAGTGAATAAGATTACAAATGAAACATATATGCCATGTTGAATTGGATAAGAAAAAAAACAATTGCCTATTCGCTAAAAGACATAACGAGAAAAAAAATCAAAACACCAGAATTACGTTTCACAAGGTGGTGAAGGGGTTAAAGAGATCAGTCCAGTGGGAGAAAGAAGCAGAATTCTCCGATAAAATATATTACATAGTCTCTTTTTTTCATGTTTATTATTGGATTATTAAATCAAACTTAAAAAAAGACCTTTCATTCGTTTAGAAATTTCCGCAATTCTTATGTAAATGGAAATCAAGGTTATTAGTTTTTGAGTTGCAAAAAAAGTAAAATAATACTTTGAAATAATTCAAAGGCTTCAACCTTTAGCGACCAAACAATTAGTTTGGTTTATTTCCTTCCATTGCCTGCACTTCTACTCATTCATTTATTATTTCATGTTTCATGATCAAAGGAAACTTCTCTTAATTGTTTTATATTCTTCTTGGACTCTACTATCTTATGATTCAGAAATGTTCTGTTATTGTGTTAAAATCCAATAAAAATATTTGAAAGGAAACATGTCTTATGCTAAAAAAACCGAGTGCACATCAGCTTGCATAAACTAACCACTGGAGAAGATGATATAGCATCATCCAGGCAAAATCCAGGATGTTCGCCGATAATATTCCTAGCTTCGTTTGGACCGCTATTCATTGGTTCTTATGCCTATTTTAACTTGAGGATTATCAATACATTTTCTGGATTTCATCCAGACTATACTGGCTCATCTTTTAGGCCGGGGTCACACTGCGTTTTGGCAGTCTGTTAGATGGACTGCGTTACACCGCGGCATAGCTTGGTGTAACGCAGTCCGTTAACGCTGCCATTGACCCCCATTTGTCAGGCGCATTGTGACGCATGCCGTAAAGCGGCATGCATTCGCAACATGCCGTCATTGAGTGACGGAGATTCGGACGCAGGCTGCAGTGTCTGAGGCTCCGTCACCGCTAGCGCAGATTAATCATCTGCTCTAGCAGGTATAGCATAACGCGATCGCGTTATGCTATACCATTTAACCAGCCCCTCAACGCTAAGCGTTGAACGGGCTGGTTAAATGCAATGTGAACCTAGCCTTAATCTAAAAAAAAAAATCAATGCAGAAATTCACTTTTGGTGTGGATTTTAGTATTAATGCATGTCAGTTTAACCCATGTAACAAAGTATGTGAAATTTGTAGCAAACTTGTGATAATTTAAAATCTACACGTAAAACCTCCATAATATGAGATAAGTTAGTTGCTGGTGATAAGTCACCCAGGAACAGTATTTTTGAAAAGCTCACAGTTTCACATTAACTCTCTCGAAATCAAATCAAATGCTGGCAAGAGAAAAGTGGAAAATCAAGCAGAAATTACTCATATGGTGATAACTTGAAAAAAGCTTTAGTTAGAGTCTATTCATTGCAAGTTGTATAAAAAAACCTAAGGCTTTGATGACGCATCAACATCCTCACTGTGAAGTCGTTTGCCATGTCATATTTTCTCTGTGATTAGTCAGGATTTTATAAAATAAAAATTCCATTGGGAACCCCATTGTTGGGTCACACAGTGATAATTATGTGTTGGGTTTGGACAACAATGCCTTTAAGTATCTCTAAAATAAAATTGTATAAACACTTTTCTCCATTTCTGCATCCGCTTTCATTTTCTAAGATAATATTTTTTGTTTTTACCTTCATCATAATATTGAATCTAGATGAGTATGACCTAAATAATATCTACTGGCCTTAACTAATGCATGTAACATTACCTTTCTCATGCAATTGTAATGACCAGAAAAACCATTACTAATATATGATTGCATTTGTGTCAATGGTTTTCTGTTTTGCCTTGGGAGAAGGTAAATTACTTATTATGCTGCCCTCTCCTGCCTTGTTTTGGTATTACAGCTTGTAGTACTATGCTGCCCTCTTCTGCCTTAGTTTGGCATTACAACTTGTTTTTCTGATTGGAAAATAAGTGGCTGTTGGAGGTGGCGTGAGAGACTGAAAAAATGGATGTTACGTGCGGTCTTGGTGGTGAGAGGAGGAAGGAAAATGAAGCTCCTCGTCTAGGACAAGTGGGTAACACAAAGCACCTTTTTCTTGGCGTGCCCCGCACTTACAGCAACAAAGTGCTGAGACAAGCTAAGGAGCTGCAGAGCTGCAGATTATCCGGATACTCCGATCCGATTAAGGTCAGCTAAATCTTCCCCTTCACGCAGTACAGTTAGTTATATGAAAAGTTACTGTCATCCTCCCAAGGCCGGGATCGAGAAAAAGCTTTGACTAACACAATGCTTAAGGAAAATAGTATCTGTTATCCATGACTGTTCTATGGAAAAACATAAGAATTGTTTCAAGCCTTCAGTAAAATTCATCTTTCAAGTTTGCATGGATCCTCCGGTGTATGCTTCTTTCCTCCACGGCCTCATACCTTGCAGGTATCAACATAACCCTCAGTCTCATATATCCGTAAACTCCCCCTTTTATAATTGCCACCTAACCTAGGGATTGTTAGAGCCAATGGAGTCACTGTGACTGAACCACCCTACGAGATACTAGGTCTGCATCCCACAAGGCGGTGCGACACAGTATTTACTGATAAAGGGGTTGTCTAGACTTGGGACTCAAGTCTGAAGTCACTCTATGTGCCTGCACACTTGTGAATCCCGAAAGCATGCACTATGCGTGATGTCAGGATTCTCCAGAGCAGGCCGTCATGAGACAGTAAATATTTGATCTGCATACTCCAAGCCACATTCTTACTAGACATATGAGGCCTAGCTTCATTCACTTGTATTGAGAGACGCCACCGAAGTCTAATTGACATGAGACCACATATAAGCAAATCACACCCACCAGCTCCAAGCATCGGCAACAGAGAATCCTAATTGTGACAGCACACACTATACACTCTGCAAGGATTTACAAGTCTGCAGTCACATAGAATGACTGCAGACTTAAGCCCCAAGGCCAGGTTACCTCTTTAATACCACAAAGTAATGACCTTGGTCAAAAAAAGACAAACCATGTATATAGATAATGAAACTTATTATAAGATAGAAGAAAATAATAGCTAGATTAATCTACCTGCTTTATAAGGATATTATCACGACTCTGTTGTCAGGTGTCCCGGGCCAGGGGCTCTTTCCCTGTCCCTAATGCTAGAGGGCGCCCTAGCTCACCCTGTTCTCGGGATTACATCTGATTGTCAAGATGCCGGAGCCACGTTCCTTGCCTTAACTCCTGAATCCACCCTCAGTCTGTACCCTTTTCCCACCCAGGGAAGAGGGGAGTAGCAGTGTATCATAGTATACCAACCAGACTAACAATGTAGTACGAACAGAGGTAACGAAAAATACCTAACTTTCAAATATACTCACACATTTAACAGGAAAATATACTGGGGAGTGGAGGATGGGGTTAAACCAAAGTAGGAGAAGAAATTGAATTATCATACACTCAAAACCTAGCAACAGTCACAGATAAATCCACCAAACGCCTTTCTCCAATAACAACCACCAACAGCAACCACCAACCATGTAGTATAAACCAACTCTGACAATGAGTGCTAGCCAGGACCCAGATTACATAGGAGATGGAAGTGGCTCACAGTGCACAGCGGAGAGCCTTAATGCTCCAGGAGCGCTCAACTGAGTAGATTAACCCCTGTACTGACAAAATTAAATTACACCATTTGATAAGAAGGTGAAGTGCTTCTAATCAGTGCAGGAGTAGGAGAAATCAGACACTGCTGTCTTCTAGCTCCTTTCTGTCGTGGTAAACCCATGACAGATATATTCTCATGCAGAACATTTTGTTGCGTACATCACTGAAACTTAAAATTGGTTCCAGTTGTTTGTATGGGGATATGTCAGATGAATATGAGCATTCAAAAATTTTCTCAACAAAATGTGCAGCCAATATATGATATATGAACCTATCCTCAAACAGTAATTACATTTATTTTATTTACTTATCCTTCACAATTTGTTATTTATTTCTGTAAACTACTTAATTATTTTATTTTGCATACTTCTCTGACAAGCACTAATGGTTCATGCTCCTTTACAAGATCCTTCAACAGTCTTTTGGCAATATTCTTACACTATACTCAGGCTGTGTACATGTTTGTGCCTCTCTGCTTCTAACACCAGTTCTCAGACAGGGCAATTGCTGTACAGTCTGCTGAATATATTGTAGGAATCTTGCTAAACAGCAGTTGAAAGGAGCTTCTAAAGGAGCATGAACTGGGCGCTGAAGCAGCACTGCTGCAGAGTGGTTGAGAGAGTAGGAAGTAAGATAAGATAATGAGGTGCTGTATATTACAAAACCTCCTAACTTTCCAATACCTGTAGGATCTTATTTATTCAAGGTTTTGGTATAGGTGACCAGTTAGCAACATAACTTTTGGCATTAATGGTTAGCATAGCACATTTTTCTTTAATAATCTCTTAAAAGCAACATAAGAGGATCCTAACTGTTTCCACAATACATACAATCTCATAGGTAGATAATAGATAGATAGATAATACATTGATAGATCGTAAGATAGATAGATAATACATTGATTAGATATATATACAGTATATATATAGGTAGATAGATGATGGATAGATAATAAATTCATAGATGATAGATAGATAGATAGATAGATAGATAGATAGATAGATAGATAGATAGATAGATAGATAGATAGATGATTAGATGCACCTGGCTAGCTTTGACTAAGAATCCAGACATGTGTACACCTTGCTCTCTCAGTCAGCTGGGGAAGCTGAGGAGAGTGACTTTTGCTGGTGAAAGGAGTCTGCACAAAGTCATGTGCACCAAACTGCAAGTATCTGTGGGTGATGTGGACAATAGCCATTTTGTTGACCGAACTGGAACTAGCTCAGCAGCGTATGAGTAGCCAGGGTCTATTTTTTAGTTAGTGATTGGACAATAGGGACTTTATATTTATGGTTTTGTTTTGTGTGCTGTGCAACCTGTGGATATAAACGTCACATTGTTTTGACACACAGATCCAGTGCTTGTGGAAATGCTGCCAACTGCTGAGAATAAATCCCTACAATTGATTGAATTGCGGGACAGTCCCAAAGAGCCCAAGTGAGTGCAGTTTAAAGCTGAATGTCCTGGGTAAAGGCAGCTACAGCATTGCAAATACAGTTTAACAGCATGGACCAGCTTGTTAAGCAGCTGCACAGCAATTATAGCAGGAGTACAGCAGTAGCAACAGTTTCAGCAGCATTTGCAACAGCAGCAGCATAATCTGCAGACTAATATCTTGGCAAAAACAGTCTGGACCAATGAGACACCACTTTCCACCAGCCAAAATGCCGATATCCATGTGAGGTCTTGCAGGAAATGACTCTGGAGGAAGACATTAAGGCATTGCTGACTGTTTTTGAGAGGGTGGCAGACAGGGAGAAGCTGCCCCCAGATCAATAGGCAGAGGTCCTTGCATCATATTTTACCGGTGAAGCGCAAAAAGTGTTCTATGACCTTGCCTTACAGGATGCTAAAAAGTATGACAAGCTAAAACCAGAGATTATTACACATTTGGGCTTAAGTCTGGCAATTTGGTTGCAACGAGTGCACTTCTGGTGCTACCGAAAGGTCAGATCTTCTCAGTTCCATTTGTTCCACCTTTTACCCCAAATGCAAAAATGGCTACAGTCTGATACCCACTCTCCAGCACAGATAGTGGAAATAGTGGGAGAGGACCGATTTATCCACCCATTACCTAAATCTGTGCAGAGCTGGCTTACTTAAGGAGATCCCCAGAATGCAAATGACCTTGTGAGCCTTGTAGAAAGATACTTGGCTATGGGAAACTCCCTGAGAAGCCAAGGAATCCTGAGGTCATTATTCTGGGATATGCAAAATAAGGGGCCCAGGACTACATCTGAGGCGTTCCCAAGAACCCAGGAGGGGTTAGAGCTTTGTTCAAGGGGTATAACTCATAACTTTGTCTATTGGAAGTGTCATGCCCATTTCATATATCAGCCCATTGTCTGTTGGTCTCAGAACAACTTTAGGACTGTACCGCTATATATATTTAGTGGGGAAAATAATTATTTGATACACTGCCAATTTTGCAAGTTTTCTCACCTGCAAAGAATGGAGAGGTCTGTACTTTTTATTGTAGGTACACTTCATCTGTGAGAGACAGAATCTAAACATAAAAACAGAAAATTGCATTATATGACGTTTAAGTAAATGAATTGCATTTTATTGCATGAAATGCGATTTGATCACCTACCAACCAGTAAGAATTCTGGCTCTCACAGACCTGATAGTAATTCTTTAAGAAACACTCCTACTCTACACTCATTATGTGGATTAATTGCACCTGTTTGAACTCATTACCTGTGTAAAAGACACCTGTTCACACTCTCAGTCAATCACACTCCAACCTCTCTACCATGGCCAAGACAAAAGTTCTGTCTAAGGACACCAGGGACAAAATTATAGACCTGCACAAGGCTGGGATGGGCTACAGGACAATAGGAATGCAGATAGTTGAGAATGCAACAACTGTTGGCAAAATTATTAGAAAATGGAGGAAATACAAGATGACTGTCAATCTTCCTCGATCTGGGTCTCCATGTAGGATCTCACCTTAAGAGGTGAGGATGATTCTGAGAAAGGTCAGAAAACAGCCCAGAGCTACACAGGAGGACCTGGTCAAAGACCTGACGAGAGCTGGGATCACAGTCTGAAACATTTCTGTTAGTAACTGGAATTCTGCAGGGCACGCAATGTGCCCCTCCTCACAGCAGCACATGTCCAGGTCCTTTTGAAGTTCACAAATAATGATTTAGCATAGGTATTGGGAAGGTCATATAGTCAGATCATAGCAAAACAGAACTTTTTGGCTTCATCTCCACTCACCATGTTTGGGGGAAAAAGAAGGATGTGTACAACCCCAAGAGCAGTGTCCCAACTGTGAAGTACGGTGAGGGAAACATCATACTTTGGGGGTTCTTCTCTGCAAAGAAGACACGACATCTGCATCGTTTTGAAGGGAAGATGGATAGGGCCATATATTGCGGGATTTTGGCCAACAACCTCTTTACCTTAAAAAGAGTATTGAAGATGGGTGGGTTGTGACTGGGTCTTGCAGCATGACAATGACCCAAAACACACAGCCAGGGAAACTAAGGAATGGCTTTGTAAGAAGCATTTCAAGGTCCTGGTATGGCCAAACCAGTCTCTAGACCGGAACGCAATAGAAAATCTTTAGCGTGAAATGACAGTTAATGTTGCCCAGCAACAGCCTTGAAACCAGTATGTGCAAACTTGGTAAAGATCTACAGGAAATGTTTGACCTCTGTAATTGCAAACAAGTTTTCTGTACCAAATATAAAATTTTGTTTTACTATTGTATCAGATACATTTTTCATGCAATAAAATGCAACTTAATTATGTAGAAATCATACAATGTGATATCTATATGTAAATACCTACATACAAGTAAATTATGCAAATAAAGTCCATGGAGCCTCATTTAAGAGTCTCAAACACGGGACTAGCCAGATCTTCCTCCAGGGAAGGACCCAGCCAAGGGGTGGCTCCTTTCAGAAACCACCATTGCCACCATATTAAGTGGCCCTTTAAGTCAATATCCAGCTCTTTACAAGTTTACAGATATGACAAGGGAAAAACCAAGGCCAGGTATCCATCCACAGACAGCTGTTTTGGGGTGTTGCCCCTCATCAGTGTGGAGTAGAATTCTGGCTAGGTGGGAGCAATGCCTAGTAGACCAACATCACAAAACAATCACTGACCTCAGGGAGACCAGTCAAAGAAAACACTGCGGCAGCCGGCAAAGGCGCTCAATCACAGTGAAATCCTAGGTGCATTGCTCCCTTGGAAATACGAATATGCAAATAAAGTCCGTGGAGCCTCATTTAAGAGTCCCGTGTTTGAGACTCTTAAATGAGGCTCCACGGACTTTATTTGCATATTCGTATTTCCCAGGGAGCAATGCACCTAGGATTTCACTGTGATTGAGAGCCTTTGCCGGCTGCCGCTGTGTTTTCTTTGACTGGTCTCCCTGAGGTCAGTGATTGTTTTGTGATACAAGTAAACTAGCATTATCATAATTATTAATATTTGCCAAATGCCAGAGTAATGAGAGAGAGAGAATGTTTTAAGGCATTTTTATTACTTACTGCAAAGGCATAAGCTTATATACACTAAGATTACTATGCCTTTAATCAATTCTGGACTGTCCATATGATGTAGTCATGTGTTTGGAAGTTCTGATAGGCTTTTTAGCAATGTTTGACTTAATTAAAGACACACCTGTGGATGTATTTTAATGCACACCTGAAAACCACTGCTTCTTTGTGTAGCATAATGTGAAAGTCTCAAGAAATCAGTCAAGATATCAGGAAGAGAATTGTGGACTTGCATAAGTCTGGCTCATCCTTGGGTACAAATTCAAGATACCTGAAGGTGCCTCGTTCATTTGTACAAACAATTATTTGCAAGTACAAACAAGATGGGAATGTCCAGCCATCATATCGCTCAGGAAGGAGATGGGTTCTGTGTCTCAGAGATGAACATGCTTTAGTCCGACATGTGAATATCAACCCAAGGACAACAGCAAAAGACCTTGTGAAGTTGATGGTGGAAGCTGGTAAGATTGTGTCAATATCCACAATGAAACGAGTACTGTATCAACGTGGACTGAAAGGCCACTCTGCCAGGAAGAAGCCATTACTCAAAAAGAAACATGAAATAGCCAGATTAATGTTTGCAAATGCACACAGGAAGACAGTTTTTCTTTTTAATAAATTTGCAAAAATTTCTACATTTCTGGTTTTTGTCAGTCAAGATGGGGTGCAGAGTGTATGTTAATGAAAAAAAAATGAAATTTTTTTGAATTTATCAAATGGCTATAATGAAACAAAAAGTGAAAAATGTAAAGGGGTCTGAATACTTTCCATACCTGCTGTAGATATGTAAAGACAAATATTGATACTGAACTAATTTGTAAGGTGAAGCAATACAACAAGATATTTTAGAGAGATCAATGATGTATACAGTACGATGTTATATACTATTGCAATAACCTTTCATCTCTTCTGAGAGAATATGAAAAGTTCTGTTTTCATTAGTAGTGGGAGTGAGTGATCATACAATGCCTTAATGCTATGCATCAGAGTGGCACTAAATCTTTTGGTTCACAAGGGAACTTAACATATTATTAGACTGTCCAAGTCATTGATTGAATGGTCACCATAGAGCTTAGATTTTCATTTGTAAGTAAGCAAGTGAAATAGAGTGAAGAAAAAAATCCAGCAAAGAGAAAGAAAATGAAAAACAAGAGATTTAATTTTATATAAAACTTATAGGTTATGAAGTTAACCCTTTGAAGAGGCTGCCAAATTTAGTACTTGCATCTTCATTTTTTCCCTCTCCTTTTTTCAAATAGATATAACGCACAAACATATCAGGGCTTGGTATTTGCAGGATGTATTATAGTTTTGCAAGGCACCATTCATTTTACCATTTAAAATAAGGAAAAATCAGTGAAAAATTTAATGTACAGTGAAATAGTGCAATTCCACCATAGTTTTTTGGGGGTTTTATTTTTACTGTATTTATTGTACAGTAAAAAAAATTCTGGCAACATGATTATCCAGCTTAGAACAATTGTAGATAACCCAAACATTTATAGCTTTTTAACAATTTTATTAGATTAAAAAAATTCTGAATATTGCTGTGTTGCCATTTTCCAAGGCAAGTAACCTTTTTATTTTGCTGCCAATGGTGAGGTGCGGGTGGGTAGGGGCTTGCAAATGTCTTTATTTAGTGGCAGGTATTATTAGAGATGAGGTAATAAATGTAAGTGGATTTGAGTTTTATTCGAATTTGACAAAAATTTACATTTGCCAAAATGATGATTTTGGTAATTCACGTCTGTGTTTTTCAGGAAAAACGTGTTGCTGGTCACCATTTTCTTGAAACGTAAAGGACCATCGAAAAGTTAAAATTATTGTAGAAAATCCTTGTACTCACTCAAACGGCCACCACTAAGGCCCCTCCGCTCCTCACTGTCACACATCTTGTCCCTGTCGATTCTCCTGATCCCCAGCACTAGTCATAAATGGCCTCTCACAATGAGCTGGGACTTCTGGCTTCGATGAGACCCAAGATGATTCTGCATATTAAGGTCATGCCGCACGTCATGAGTGACATCATAACCTTTCAGAATCCTCCTGATGATTTCAAGAAGATGTGACTTTTACCGGACATGTGATGGTGAGCAGCAGAGGGGCCATAGAGTTGAGCAGTAAGGTCAGTAGAAGGATTTTTGCTACTTTTTGCACATTAAATTTATTATACTCAGGTGTCTAAAGACTCCAGATCATATTAATTAACATTACATTTGCTGAGAATATTTTCTTCATGATTTGCTTTTCCCAGGAAAATCTGCAAAAACAGGCAAATTCAAATTATGACTGATATGGTCATCTCCATATACTATGTTTGATCACTTAGTGAATTTATTTGCATTTTTACGTGACTAAAAAAAACACAATTCTGGTGCTTTCATTTTTTCTTCTTTACAACATTTATCAATCAGCTTATCTCACTATATTTTGATAGGTTTTACTTTTCTGGATGCAGTGAGATTAAATATGTTTTTTTTTAAACAATATTATATTGTTTACTGAAGAAATGGGGATGATTCGAATCTTTATATTTTTTAAAACGTTTTATTTTATTTATATTGTTAGTTCACATAGGGGACTTAAAACTGATTTATTAATTGTTTCTTCTACATACAGTACTACTACAGTTTCCTACACAGCAACCCATTGGCTCCCTGCGATCACCCTGCAGAGAGAGGCTGATAGCCACCTAAACTATCATCTGGGCTAGATCATGATGCTTAAATGTCACTGACAATAGCATTTAAGAGGTTAACAGCAGCAATCAGCTGGTGCACCAATCACTGCTGTTAGAGGCAGATGCCGGCTGTATAATATCTGCCCTGTGTGAAGTAGGTTCTGCTTCTGAATCTGCTCCAAAGTCCCTGACATGCTCCATGACAAATATATCTGTAAAGGAGCATGAAGAGGTTACATTAAAAAGCTATATCCAAGTTAAATAGAATAGGCCCACATATTAGGTCCTCTTACCTCTGTGAAGCGTATACTTGATTGCCTCAATGTTATCTTCATACTGTAGCTAAACATTTCTATTTATTTTATCTGGCTCAAAAGTTGTGTTTAAACCCCAAGTCCTGTATGGAAATACCATGGACAATCCATAGTTGCATGCAAAGGTATTCAGAAAGCCAATATATTAAGCTTGGTTGCCTTCTAAGCCATGCTACTTTTTCAACATTATTTTGATCAAAATTATGTTAACTAAATACCCTTATTATTACTATTATTACTACCTTCATGCAATTTTTGCAATATATTTTTTTACTTTTTTATTCCAGGATATTTGTTTTGTGTTTTGCTTTTGGTTTACTTTTTCAACATGTAGGACTTATGACGGTTGCACTCCTCGTTTTGCTCATCAAATAGCAAATATCTAGAAAAGATACCTTTGAAAGTATTCTACATTAACACTAGGACTACTGGACTCGTGACCCCGCCTAGAACTACTGAAAGGAGTCATTTTGACTCCTTGCTTGTTTTCGTTTATTTTTAGAGTTTCATTTGTGGTTATTTATTAATAATTATATTTTTTGTAATGTATTATTATTGTGAGATCCAACAGTAATGCTTTTGATTGTCTTTTTTCTGCTTTTCTTATTTTTCTACAGAAAATAACAATAATTATAATAGACGTTTTTCAAACATTTTTTTTTATTCAAGTGCACACATATAAACAACTGAAGAACAAAAAGCAGAGAAAATGTAGGTGGAGGAGCATAAAAATGAAAATATGGCGCAGAATTCACCTTCTAAACATTTGGTGTTTCGCATTTTAGGCATTGCCTTTGATTTATGGCAGTACATTGCCCACACAAAGACTTACCACAAGTCTTACAATTGCCGACAGATCTATTTTTCATGCACTTTTCTTTGATCTGGCAAAATTTTGTTTGAACCATCACTTCTGAGCATGTAGAAACTTGGGACGTGGAACCCTTTTCAATATCTGTGACATAAGGACCACTCAACTCTCTCACAAGCGTTTGCAAAAATGCCTTGCGTGACATTTTTTGGTGGGTAATCTCCTTGAATATTATCCATGCATTTATACCCGCAAAGTCTAAGGCATTTTCAAATGCATGAACAGGCCATCTCCTTGTGCATGTTCGTGTGGTATATTTTCGTGCCATCTGATCCACTACATCTACTCCATATTTTGTTTCATTGTAAAACTTTACCGTTTCTGGAGTTTTTTTAGCGGAATCAGACGCAACAACAACATCTGGATGGACGGAACTCAAAATGACAACATTTTTGTTGGGCTTTCCTTCATATACTGTAAGTGTAAAATTGTCTTCATTTCTAAACACTTTAGTGTTTTACAATTCCTCTTTCATGGATTTTATTTCTTTAGGCACTTCTCGCCTTATCTTGTTCAGTGTTCCCATGATGGTTGTTCCTTTGCTTTTTAGCTGTTTAGCTAATTTTACTGAAGTAAAATAATTATCGGTTGTAACATTGCGACCTTTTTTCAAAAACGGGTCCAATAACTTCATTACCACATGGTCAGCTAAACGGTCCTCAGCACGGCGTGTGTCATCTTTTGCCTAGATAAGGGAAGCCATTTGCCAGATATTTGCTCTCCTTATCAACAGCTAGCCAATATTTGTGGCCATATTTATCTGGTTTGGAAGGCATGTACTGCGTGAATGGACACCTAGTTTTGCTTGGGAAAAGTTGCTCATCCACCGTTATGTATGGGCCAGGTTTGTAACACGCAATACAATTTTCAATAAACCTGTCCCACACAGTAGAAAATAGAGCAAACTTGTCCGTTTGCAGTCTCTCCGATCGAGTAGATTTCTCATCAAATCTGATAAGATAAGAGCCTAGAGTAAACAAGCTATTTTGTTCAGTATTACACAGTAATACAAGCAGGTAAAACACAAGGAAAATGTGAAAAGTTGACATGTAAATTGAACTACATCTATATGAACATCAGGGTAAATAAGACAGAGTGAAAAAATTATGCACAAAACTTTATAGCAACATTTAGTGACAAAAGGACCTCAAAATATGGTAGGGAGTCAAAATGACTCCCTTCAGTAGTTCTTGGTAAATTTTGAAAAAAACGCGCAAATTTTTCACCAAAATTATTTATTCTCACAAAATCTTTTTTCACATCATATTTGAGGAAAAGTCACCGAGTTTCAAGCCGGAATTCTGAAAAATGTAGTCACAGAAGAGAAATAAAAAACGAAAGGAGTCAAAATGACTCCATCAGTAGTTCTAGTGTTAATAAATCTAGCAAAAAAATGGCAAAATGGTACTCACCGTCCTTAAAATGTCCTTTATTTGGATATCACATAAACAGCAGGGAAGCGTGCCGTGGAGACGCACTAGACCAGTCCAGTGCGTTTACACCTCACACTTCATTGCTGTTTATGTGATATCCAAATAAAGGACATTTTAGGACGGTGAGTGCCATTTTGCCACTTCTTTGCTGGATTCTGGACATTTGCTTTCATACATTTTTCGGCAAGACACTCGAGTCCCTTGATCCGGTTCCTAAGTGTGATCCAGGAGCAGTGCAGCTGTGTCAATTCATTTTTGCTTGTTTGTATGTTCTACAGTTATAGATTTCTGGCCTCTAAAATATTAAAATCAGGTACTATTCACCCTGCCCTGGGCCAATGTTGCCTTTCTAAAGCAGCAGGAACATCGTGACTATAGTGCACATCACCAGTACACCAAGTTTCTAAGCTCAGCAGCCGATGTAGAATGTGTATTATATGTAGTGCAGTCAGAAATGTATGCAAATGGCCTTGATAAGAGGGGATGCAGGAGTCAGATGCTTTTGATTCATGAAGGGGTGCACGACTCTTCATAAATCTGGAGCATCTGACTAGTGACGTGTGCCTCTATGTGCCACACCAGAAATCTCCCTCTAGTTAGGCACGCCACAGCTCTTCATGATTTAGATGAAAATTCTGGTGTGAAAGTTTATATGAATTAGACCCTAAGACTTTACTTTTCAAATCTACCATTTTAGTAAATGCTCTCTCTTTTTCACTCATTCTTAGAAACAAGCTGAAAGGGAGAGACTCGCCATGATGCTCCTTCTACTTCTCTTCTTTCCTTTCACAGCAACAGGGAGGACATTGTCTTTAGAGGCCTCCTCTGCAAAAACAGTATTTAAGCCCTTTGAAGCCCAGTAGCTCATCATAACAAACCATTTTATGGGTCTGTGATAGAAGCCCGCTGCTTGCTGCTTTGGAGGTGGACGATGGCCTCCTTATTTATCGGTCTCTTGTGTGACTGAACAGACTGCGAAAATGGTCTGCCCTCCCTTACAAAACACGCAAATCCCTGATGTGATTTTCAACCTCCTCTTCCTCTCTATCTTGCTTTTAGTTTCTTATTCTAGACTGATTTTTTGGTGAGCAAGGAATTTTCATAACAATTACAGAAACCATTGATTTTTTCTGACTACTACAGATTCCTGGAAAGAATAAGATGCAAAGAACCACCAGCTCTACAGTTTGACAGGGCTCTTTTAAAGTGAGGGCAGGCTTCAATTTTCGGCACAGTTGCTCTCCAGGTCACGGGCTAAGCTTAGAAGTAGTTCTAAACCAGAGCTGCATACTTTCAGTTCTCCGGATCAATGCGGGTTCTTGAAGTCTTGCGAAATCATAAATGGTGGCATAACTTTGCAGTATGGTAATACTTTATAACATGGGAATTATGTACATTAGTATGTATTGTACTGCATGGTACATTAATATTGTCAGCATGCAGATGTTTCTTGATTTTCAACAAATGGGAAACAAGTAAGAGGGAAGGTGCACTGCACTGTTTGGCCACACTAAGGTTGCATTGAGTGCCGATGCTTTGTTTTAGCAGCCATTTTCTGCTGACAGACTCCCTTTAATCGTATTACAATTATAAACATTAGAATAAAAATTTTTGGTTTTTTTGCCCATGGTCATTCTGTGGTAATGAAGCTGACCTAAAATTCCAAGTTTTTGCCCATATGGCTCATGCAGATGAGAGCATCAGTTTTGCCATCCAAAAATTAGGATCAATTATGCAAATGACACCCTGATCAGAGTGGGATTATAGTGTGATCTGATTCTCGTGGATGAGAAGAGGATGAAGAAAAAAATGTCTCCATTTTCTACATTCTGTGAAGCCGCAGAAATCGAACTGGGCTCATGTAATCCGAGTGCAGCCCAATGTTTCCAAGGCACTCACTGACTGGAATGGTGAGTGTGATCTGAATATCAGATCAAACTCGGGCATGCTGCGATTTTTTTTTTTGGACGGACACTGTCCGAGGAAAACATTGTACATGCGCATGCCTCATAGACTAATATTGTTCAGGGTACGACTGGATGTTTGGATTGGATTGGACACACGGTCCAATAATAAGGCCGTTTGCATGAACCCTTACACAGATAGCCTTGACTTTTTATTTTTAAATGCATCTCATTCCTACATAACACATTGTTCCCATTCTGTTACAGCACTTTCAGGCTAATATACTTTCAGTAAGTACAAAAACATAATTTGTCTCATTTAATAAATAATCGCTGTAGTTGAAAGAAAAACATGAGCAAAACAATTCATTTGAGACCGTGGCACACACGAACATTACAAGTCTAATTAGGCTATTAAATTCAGCAATCACTCCCAAAACAATTTATTGCCGACCGCAACACAAATTTTGTTGATGCATAGCTCTAAAATACATTCCAGCCATGTTATGGTCTGTGTATATTGTGTGAGTTATAGAAATAATAGGCAACAATGGGGCTTATTTAATGCTTTATTAAGCATCTTCAAAACAGACTTAGTCATGCAGACTCAATGGTACTTGTCTAACTTCTTAAAATGCAGACTCAATGGTACTTGTCTAACTTCTAACTCTCGAAGGTCGAGGTTCTAAGAAACAGTTTGTCTCCGAGCTTTATTTATATACTGTTTAGCACAACGCCGCTGATTCATTTCACAGAATGGCAATGACTTGGATATACATTGGACAATATGCATTTAGATTCAGTTTGCAAGGAGTTAATTAGATCAAATTGAAGGCAGCTTGAATAAAGCTTGTTTGCTAGAATATTTTCAGCCATGGAGTTTGGAATTTATAGTCTCAGATTTTACTATTTATTTCTTTCAATATTTAAAAGTGACATTGTGTAACAATTGTTTGTAGTATAAAGTAAATGATCACATTTTGTAAAAAATATAATAGTTTTATTCATCTATCAGTGTGTAGATTGTAATTAATAGTATGTCAATTTAAGCTGTGGATTTCAGTCTCAATGAAGCACAAAATGCAATTTTTTGAAGGGAACCTTTCAGAAGGTTTTTGCTACCCCAACTAAGAGAATGAGATAGGGTCAGAAGCCCTGATTCCAGTAATGTGTGACTTACTGGGATGCTTGCTGGGTTTTTTTTATAATATCACTATTTAATCTGCTGCAGATTTCCAATTTCTCGGAATGCTGAGCTGTATACAACCTCGCCCGGCCCCATATCATTGATTGGCAGCTTTCTGTGTACACTGTGCATAGGCGGAAAGCTGACGAACAGTGGTGGGGTTATTCATAGCTAAAGACGAAATGGCGGTAGGTTTACTAATGCGGTGTGAATGTGCTTCTGATGAACCAGTTCTTTTATCAAAACAACATCTACCACATTGAGTGACAACTCTCTGGAATCAAGGTCTCTTACTCTAAATTATGCTCATCTCTGACTAGGTGTCAAAAAGTCTTATGATAGATTCCTCTTAATATGCTTATGCATTATTTCCTCACACTTTGAAGGATACTAATTGGTAGACATTGTTTTATACTTGTTTTGTCATCTCACACCTTCTCAAGGGGTGCAATTTGACATACAGCATAAACCTCTGTCTTCCAAAATAAGCAGACCGTTTTTGTAGTCTAATTTGTTTAATGGTCAACAGATCGTAGCATGTGGATGGTAAAATTACAGTAATATAAATCACAAGTATAAGTATTGAGCATAGAATATCACTTAGTTATGACATTTACAATTAACAGTGAAAGCACAGTAAGATCGAGCTAGTACATGTGAATACTTGACCTGGTAACAATCATTGTCTGATTTAACAAGAGTTTTGAATACCCACTACCAAAGAACAGAGATAGTTCCTATACCAAATAGATTTTATCCAGGATAATGGGTAACAGAATGCAGGAGAAAATTTTACACAACTGTTCTGCTAGACTGCTTTTTACAAAATGACAGCTTTACTAGGACCTTTTTACACAAAATGCATTGGATTCTCCCACAATGCAATTGCCAGCTTTACAGGAAAACAACTTGAAATACAATTAAATGTCACCAGATGGTGCTATTACCGCATTAAACATCACTATCAGAGGAGTACAGCTTATTAACGTGACCACAGTAATTTTAAACTTGTCATTTACCCTAATGGGCAGAGCAATACTGTTTCCATCTTAAATTTATTAGCACTGATAAATTGAACATTAGCAACGTTTTATTTCAGATTAACAAAATCATATATTTTTTGTCATCCATTTATCAGAAAATGTGAGCTGTTCCTATATATGTAGTTTACAATGTTGCACCAGGGAATCAAAGAGGGAAAGAATCAGGATTTAACTGCTGCATGCTTTCTCTCAACTTTCTCAACTTAGCAGATGAAGTATGATTGCACAGACCGACAGAAAAAGGAACTAAGCATTTAAATGACAAGACCATAAAATAGATGTAATCAAGAAAAAAACAGAGCTACTTAAATGCAAAAACACCTACACAGTTTAGTTTATAAGTTGTCAGAAAATGAGAAAGGAGTGCATGAGATTCAAGGTAGTAAATAATTTGTTTTCTATTGCCTACATCTTGTAGGCTGTAGAGTTTCTATGCATGTAATATCTGAAGGATGCAAGAGAGGTTCTATAATTATAGTGAAGTGCCCACTGAAAAACCAAAACAAAAAGATGAATCATGTCTAGTTTTTTTTTTAAATACAGTCATGGCTGAAAGTGTTGGCACCCTTCCTTGAAATTGTTCCAGAAAATGAAGTATTTTTCCAAGAAATTATTGCAATTACACATTTCATTATACACATGTTTATTTCCTTAGTGTGTATTGGAACAACAAAAAAAGACAAATTGGACATCATTTCACACAAAAACCCAAAAATGGGCCAGACAAAATTGTTGGCACCTATCCAAAATTGTGGTTACACAACTTGTTTCAAGCACGTAATTCTCACTCAAACTCACCTTTTGCAAAGAACAGGTGTGGTCAATATGAAAATCACATCTGAAACCAGATAAAAAGGGGAGAAGCTGACTCAATCTCTACATTGTGTGTCTGTGTGTGCCACTCTAAGCATGGAGAACTGTAAGTGGTTAAGAGAACTGTCTGAGGACTGGACAACAAAAATTGTTAATATTCTTTGACAATCTCAAGGTTACAAGTCCATCTCAAAAGACATTGATATTCCTTTGTCCACGGTGCACAACATAATGAAAAAGTTTACAACCCATGGCACTGTAGCTAATCTCCATGCAAGTGAGTGGCAGAGAAAAACCGATGAAAAGTTGCAAAATAGGATAGTCCAGATGGCGGAAAAGCAGCTCCAATTTAGTTCAAAAGAAATTCAAGCTGTCCTGCAGGCTTAGGGTGCATCGGAGTCCTCACAAACTATGCATTGACATTTGAATGAAATGAAACACTATGGCAGGAGACCCAAAAGGTTTTATGCTGACATTGAGACATAAAAAAGCTAGAATGCAATTAGGTAAAATGCACTTAAGTAAGCCAAAATCCTACTGGGAAACTGTTTTGTGGACAACACGAGAACAAGATTGAGCTTTTTGTGAAAGCATAAGATTTTACTGTTTACCAAAAATGGAATAAGGACTAAACAGAAAAGAACACAATACCTAGAGTCAAATATGGTGGATGTTCAAAGATGTTTTGGGGTTCTTTTGCTGCTTCCAGCACTGGGTGCTTTGTCTGTGTGCATGGCATCATAAAATTTCAAGATTACCGGCAGCTTTTGGGTCACAATTTTGTACCCAGTTTCAGAAAGCTGGGTTTGTGTCCTAGGTCATGGGTCTTTCAGCAGCACTGTGACCCCAAACACATTTCATGAAGCACCCAGAAATGGATAGAAAAAAAGCGCTAGAGAATTCTAAAGTGGCCAGTGATGAGTATGGATCTAAATCCCATTGTACACCTTTGAAGAGATCTTAAAATTGCTGTTGGGAGACCTGGAGCACTTTGCAGAAATAGAGTGGTCAAAAATTTCAGTTGAGGGTTATGAGAAGTTTGTTGATGTTATAGGAAGCAAATGATTGCAGTCATTCCAAAGGTTTTGAAACTAAATATAAAATTGAGGGTGCCAACAATTTTTGCAGGCCCATTTTGGATGTTTTGTGTAAAAAGATGTCCAATTTGCCTTTCTTTCTCTGTTTTTTTTTGAGTTTTTCCAATACTGAATGCGTTGGGGGACACTCACTTGGCAGCAGGATTAAGGCACACGGTTTTCCATTTAAACAGTCTATTAAGTTTATTTACACAGCATAAACAACATGAAGCATAGTCCATTTCTTTACATCAATGGAACCTGTTATGACCACCAGTCTATTCCAATAGCAGATGTGCCTGTCTGCCTTTACTACAACCCGCTTGTCCGAGGTTACCTTCCAGCAGCTTCGCTCCACATGCTGACTTCTTGTCAGTCCTGGCTCCAGGGGAGCTGCCTTACTGGGATCACTGTCCCATACCATGACTTGCTCTACAAGCTCACACCCAACAGTTCCAGACCCGCAGAAGGACAGTAGCTTCCCAAACACAGTAGCCATCACAGACTCTGCAGGTACATGATCTCCACCATGTGCTTTACAGGAAATCTGTCCTCTTGCAAGACCTTCCAACACAGTGACCATGTGACCAAACAACAGTCTCATTATATCCTATGAGACACAGCAACTGATGGGAGGTGTGTGGTTAGCCAGATCCGCCCAGTTCTCTGGCTAACCCTACAAGCCCAGTCCCTTATAAACTAAGCAAGGCTCATGGAACTACAGGTCCCAGAACAACATTCCATGGTTACAGTGCAGAGGACCTCTGCCTCTGCGACACATACCGGCCATTCACAGTAACACCGGTCACTGTCTCACAATACACACTAAGGAAATAAACATGCATATAAAAACATGTGCAACTGCAATAATTTTCTGGGAAAAAATACTTCATTTTCCGACCAATTTCAAAGATGCAAACACTTTTGGCCATGACTATATATATATTTTCTTTGTGTTATTCTCAAGTATGATTCATATGGCTTATAGGGTTATTCAATGGTACTTGTGGTGCTCATTTCAGGGAGCATCTTTGCAGTTAGGCAGATGCAGTAAAAAATGGTGATATTAACGAGTGTCTGGACCCATCTTCAAGTTTCCAGCTTTGTAGCTCCTAGAACATATAAAGCAGACCTGGCTCCTCCGTTCCCCTAACCATGACTAGGAAACAGAACGTGCACCTTGTGCTGGACCTCTTACCCAAAGATGATAGATTTGTAAAGAGGATTTGGTGGACGAGCAGTTGTCGTAGCACAGTTCAGCATCTGTTTTCTGGTGGAAGTTGGCAAGATACGGGAAATAACCCCCTTACAATATTTTTGCTAATTATAGTTCCAGCATTGAAAAGAAAAAAAAGATAATGTTTGGTTATGTTTAAGGGTCAAAATTCAACAATAGTCCTCTCTTTGTATTGTTTTCATTTGGAGGAGTTGCCCCAATGCACATTATATAAATATCCTGCCTAGCCGTGCCCTAACATGCGTGGTTGCTCTTTTCTTTGATTCTGCCCAAAAAAGGTAAAGAATGACCTTTGTTGGCAAATAAAAAGGGTCTTCTGTTTGTGGAAAATTGTAGTAATCACCTGGTTTCAAGTCACAGCCTCAAGTTGCATCTTAAAATAACATTTTATGATAGCCATTGTGTACAAAAAATATGATATAATGTTTATATTATACAAAATATATGATATAGCAAACAGTATAAGTATATAAGTCAGCACAGTGTAAGAAAAAGAGCAATGAGGAAATTACAAATAACTACAATATTGGAAAAGGAACAAGCTAATCATATTGTGTTCTTCTTTGTACAACCACATAAAGTATAGCAATCCTTTACTGCCGTTTGGATCAGTGCAGAACACTTCGTCTTAATGCTTTAAATCGTATTCTTTCATGTTTTCTTGGCAAACAATTAAACTCATTACAACACATGTAATGCTAAATAAAAGGACAACATTCAAAACAGCTAATTATAGAGTATTTTGCCAGCTCATAAGTAGAATTACTAATAACCATTTTTTGTTAAATTAATTCTTAATTATGATACAGAAGTAGCAGTAAAAATGCAAATGCAATATTGAGCGTTTTCTAACTAATGTGGTCTAAATATCAAAATTTGCTAAGTACTCAAAATCCAATTCTTAAAGCAAACCCAGATATGACTACATCGACAGAAAAATAAAAAAACACTTATGGCTCTTAGAATGCATCAATATAAATACCTATTTATTTTCCGCAAGATGTGCCATAATTGTTCAGACCAATGGAAAGACCCACTGATTAAAGCATGCCACACTGAACTATGTTAAAAAAAGTAACGACCCCCATATGCTTGTAGGGAAAAATTTTAAAATTTAATTAAATTTAAGTCTTAAAGCAAAGCCAAAATGCTAGAGATAATTAAATCTTTTGAAATTCAATTCAAAGCAAGTCAATTATCTGCAAATCACAATACTGCAAAGCCTCCAATTGTCTTAAATAGATATTTGAAACACTTTGAGATATTCAGGGCTATATCCAAACTTCTAACAAACTCTTCTGTTTGCAAAACATTATGAAAAGTGGACAATAAAAGATTGGAAATGGGTGATTTAAAGCAATTTGATGAAAGTCAATATATTAGATGGGTGCAAATGGGTCTGGAAAAATAAAAGAGAAAGGGGCTAACGGTTCGATAAATTTAAGCAGATGTTTTGGCCGATATAAGATGCGGCCACTGCCATTCAGGGCTTATCTACAGCATTCCATAATGCTGTAGATAAGCCCCGATCCTACCTGAAATATAAGAAAAATAAGTTTTATTGTACTCACCCGGGGGTAGTCCGGTCTGATGGGTATCGCAGGTCTGGATCCGGCGCCTCCCATCTCCTTGCAATGCCCCCCTCCTGCTTGCTTCACAGGCTCCCTGGTATTGCGCTCCTGCACAGGCGTACTTTTCTGCCCTGTTGAGGGTAGAGCAAAGTACTGCAGTGTGCAGGTACGGGGCATCTCTGACCTTTCACGGTGCCTGCACACTTCAGTTCTTTGCCTCAACAGGGCAGATAAGTATGCCAGCACAGGAGAGCAATGCCAAGGAGCCATGATGCAAGCAGGAAGGCAGCATTTCAAGGAGATAGGAGGCACCAGACCAGGACCTGCGACACCCATTGGACCCGACTGCCCCCGGACTTATTTTTCTTAACTTTCAGGTTGGATCAATGGCTTATCTACAGCATTATAGAATGCTGTAGATAAGCCCTGAAAGGCGGTAGCCGCATCTATTATTGGCCTAAACAGCTGACAGGTTTGCTTTAAGGAGCAGTCAAGTTTGGTGAAGGAAGCCTCATGATATGGGGTTGCTTCACAGACTAAGGTGTTGGATGCCTAATCTAATTGATGGTGGTCTCTAAGCTGAGTTAAATGGGAGTATCCTACAAGATGAGTTACTTCATACACTCGAGTACTATGGGTATGAAAAGGTCAACATATTATTCCACCAATACAATGACCCAAAGCATATGTCGAGATTGGTGAAGAAATAGTTCAATGCACCAACTTTGGGAGCGTGTAGAAGAGACCAGGGATCAGATTTTGGTTGAGACATGCTTGAATCTGATTGAGAGCATGCTCAAAAGGATTCAGGCAATGTTGATAGCCAAAGGTGGATTTACAAAATCTTAGCAAAATAATAAAAATGCAATTTGATATGTTTAAGAGCAAAACAATGCAGTGACATGACAAGACTCTAATCATATGCAAAATAGTTGCAAGTTAAATATGTGAATGAGATAGTCAAGATAATTGTCTATAAAATGATGGTTGTCTCACTTTTGAAGCACTAGTGGATTGTGAGATATGGAGCCTGAAAGTCATAAGCTCTAAACGTTTTTATCCTTTTGATCATCAGTGCAAAAAGACCACTTAATAACAGAAATCACTAATAAACTTTTCATGTTTTTAAAATTTAAGAATGGTCCAAAAATTAGTCGCGTTAGCTATTTGTGAAAAGTCAGTTTGTTCATTGCAGAACACTGACTCAAACTGATAGTGTCACTGTCAGAGCTCACCTTATTTTGCTGGGACTGTGACAAGCGATGTGTCATATCTTCCATAATGCCCTCCGCTTCCTTCCCACTACTACATTTGTCGTAAGCAAAAAAGTCAGCGTTTGCCTACATTTCAATGTACTACTGCCCAGGTGTCTTACCGAATTTTTACTTCGAGAGGGGCAAGCCCCTTACTTACATAGCGCTCACTAATATACTAATTAGGCAAAAAGACTACTAGGTCTTTATTTCAGTAAAACAATTTACATTTTATTAGTAATGAGAAAACATTTAAGTAATTAATGACTTAGGTAACACTTTGATATGTGTGTTATAGGCACATGAATTATAGCAGTACTAGTCTAACATTACATTGATCATTCTCATCATCTATAAAATAGAGAAAAGTAAGCATCAATTCGTTTTTTACCGGATATTGTAGCATCACTCCTCCCTCGGGGGACTTGATGGGTTAAAGAGGAAACATCCAGTTAACACAACATCACAGAAGTTATGCGTACATAAAGCCTCCTGGAAACGTCCCTCCCTACCAGTGAAAGTCCCCTTTGTTTTATAATGTTTATAATCAGATATCAGTTCAATCATGCGCAGTACACTTTCTGCAAGCAATGCTTATATAACATGTTCACGCTTGGCGCCTGCGTGGTTAATCCTTGAGCTCGTGGCCAGCTCGTGTTACGCAGGCGCATTGCGGTTGTTTATCACTGAAACTACCGTGTTCTCCTCATATCTTTTAACAGGTCATGTATCGGTCAAGTTCAGTTCTTCTGAACTTGTGCTGAATTACTGCAAAAAGAAATAATAAGACCCGTGATCACCTGATCTGGAACCTGAGCACCTATCTTCTTCATATACACACCATACATATCACATATGTATCACAATCGGTCCTTGATCACGGGAATTATTTTCCACTTCTATAGGTTACCATCAGCACTTTTGGTCGCCTACAGAAGATTTTGTATGCCATGTAGCAATTCCATATAGATAGAAGTATTACTACAAGGACAAGCACCAACACTGGGTGAATGATCCAATTTAACATCCTTTGAGCCGAAGGAGAATGACCCATGAAAATATCATACCAATGATGAGAAGTGGCATCAGCAATTGCCGAACCCATTTTAACAATTTACCCTGCCACTATGGTGGTACTAACAACATGATATTGTATTGTTTTATTTAACATTTGAATTATTCTTCTCCCTTCTTCAGATGTCTCCATAATATTCCTGAGCCGGGTCATATTCAATTCCCAGTTGTTTACCTGCAACTTGGTCGGTTGCCACTGCACTTTTTCCTGTACCTCCCAGTCATGAGTGAGAAGGAAGGTTTGGTCTTCCCACTGTAAAGCGGAAACATTCTGTAAACACCCCACATAAGGAACTTTCATCCCAGGAACAATAGGGACATCAGTTATTACACAAATTTCTTGTGAACCTATCTCCACCAACATCTTGTAGGATACTGGTAGAATGGTGAACTCACAAATATTCACAGTCTCTTGTAGCAAACATGGTTCATATACAGCAGAATGCAACCTACAAATTTTACCTTCTAATGTGTCTTCACATAAGCTTAAATCATGCGTGCGATTATTGTCATCAATGTATAAACCATTCATTTTAGGCATCCACAACCATTGATCCCCTGGGGGTCCCAATAATAGTGGTAAAACTACATATCTACACATTACTTGCTGGTTGGTTACATTATATATATTCAATATCCCTTGACATACTGTGTCATTGCAAACCATTTTGGGAGCTTCAATTTTAAGCCATGAAACTCCAGGAATTGTGTTATTAAACATAGTCCTCCATACCCATTCATTTCCTGTCATAAGACGAGTCTGCATTGTTGCCTTCTGCTGCATTTGATAAATAGCCTGCATTGTACACATAGTCCAATTAAGAATCGCACTAATATTTGATCCTTCCTTGAATACAAAAGAATTTGAAATATTCTGCATATCTAGTAAAAATTTATCTGCTTGCCAAGCTTGTGTCAGTGGGTGCCATATTGTAGGCATCCATTTACCTTGTAAAGTTAAAACATCTTGTATTCCTGCACCTGCTTTACTCATACGATTTGCTAGAGTTTCAATATCAAAAGAATTCAAAGTCCCAGTAACAGTTCCCACTCCCCCCAGCAACGTATCATACCATGCCCTTTTTTGTCTTATAGGGCAGAGAACGTTAGACGGAAATATCACTATAGCTGTTACTACAGTCATTTGTGATTGAGTTCCAGTCTTTACACAGGACGAGGGGATCCTCTTCATATGTCCCGGATCCGTTTTTGACGAATTCATATTAACAAACGTTATACTTTGTGCCCAAGTACTTCTATTTGTTATACTAGTAGCATTATGACAAAGTAAAGTCTGTAGGACATTAATACTGAATACTAATTCTGTTCCACTTCCAATGGTGGGGGTGCAATTCTTATAGATCCGTATTTGTTGAGTTGGAGATAAAGACTCAAAACCCTCACCGGCGTTACAACATGTTAAATTCACCTTAGCGGTAATATTCGCAGTTCCGTGCATATTGTGTAACATATATGCTACTTGAAATGAGGTGGCCCCACGGGGGCCTATCCATACATATCCTTCCACTGTTACATTAGCTATGTTACAGCTCTGTCCTTCTGGGCAAATAAAGTCATCTTGTTTTCGTTCTTTTGCGCTTTCCTTCCACAACCACCTTATCCGACTGGTGTTTTGACTTTGGATTTGAGTACCCGGTGTTCATCCTTCAACTTTCACCAAACACTCGCTTCCAAGGATTCCAATAATTCCACATATTCCCAGAAATATCTGTTAGGGAAAAAAAAAAAACAAAGCATGATTTTATTCACGCAAATAACATTTTTTTCCTGGGGAACATATTCCCATTTCTCCACTCCTGGTCTCATGATTAGCAAAGTACGATCCTTGCCCACAGCAATGACTTCAGCCGCCGATGGCGGTCCTTGAGGACTCTGTACCCAAATTCTAGCTCCTACATTGGTCACATCTGATGACCCGAATGCTTTATCCCCCCTTTAGGAGAGTTCTAGTGGAGCTTGTCCTTCGATGGCTTGATCTAAACTAATAGGTATTACCAACATTTGAGCCATCTTCTGTCCTTTAGAGATAACTAGCGGCTCTTGTCTTAGATTGGACATAATAACTTTAATTTCTCCTTGATAATCAGCATCAAATACTCCTCCCACCACTATGGCCCCTCTTAAAGCAAAACTAGACCGAGTTGCCAACTGACCATAATGTCCTTTAGGCATTTGACATCCCAATCCTGTTAGTATAGGAACAGTCTTACCTGGAGGTACAATAGTCACTTCTATTGCACTGAGATCCAATCCTGCAGATAGGGGAGTTGCTCTTTCAGGAATTTTAGCCTCTTGATTCATCTTCCACCAAGTAATTGTATGTACAATATGAGTTTCGTGTATGGTAAGGTTGGGTGTCAGCATTCTCATCAATGGTGTCATGGAATCAGTAATTGGCCTATTGTTGATAATTTGTAAAGCCTCACTTAGATTATCTCTCCACTGGCCATATCCTCCTTCCATATTGTGTATCTTTTTCAGAGTAGACTTCAAGAGTCCATTCATCCTTTCCACTAACCCTGCAACTTGGGGATAGTAAGGCATATGATATACCCATTGGACATTATGCTCATTAGCATAATCCTTTATCTGTTGACCAGTGAAGTGTGACCCATTGTCAGTCTGCATCTGCAGTGGAACACCATAGTATTGTGTGATAATCTCCAGTGTACATAATGTGCTCCATTGTGTGGCAGCTTTGCAAGGGAATCCTATCATGAGTCCTGAGTAGGTGTCTACCGCTGTGCAGACATATTTACATCCCCTACTCTCAGTAAGTGGACCAATAAAATCCATTTGCCAAATTTGAGCTGGTAATTGCCCTCGAGCTATGTGTCCCATTACTGTATGTGGAACTTCCCTTCTTTGTGAATGTTGACATACTGGACACTGTGCAATGACTTGTTTTATAATGTCCATGGTTAGTGGAACACCTCTTTCTTGGGCCCACCTGTAAGTGGCTTTTTCTCCAAGGTGTCCACTCTTGTTGTGCGCCCAAACAGCTGTACCTTGCAGCCATTTTTCTTTTTCTTGATCAACCTCAGAAGTCTGTCTAATAGCGGCGGCTTTATCTGCTTCAGAATTAAACAAACGAGCAAGAGAGTCAGCAGGCATATGTGCATCAACATGAAAAACAGTAGTAAGTGTGATTTGAACCATTTCTTCTATAAATTCCCACACCTCTTTTCCCCACACTTCCTTACCATGTATTAACCAACCATATTTCTTCCATCCCATCATCCAAGTTGCAAGACCATTAGCCACAGACCACAAGTCTGTGAAAAGGTGACACTCCTTCCCTTGTTCAAAACTCAATGCCAGAAAGATAGCATATAATTCTGCATATTGGCTACTTTTACCGTGACCTTCCATAACCAAATGTTTTTCTAGTTTCGGGTTATAAGCCACACTCTTCCAATGTCGCTTTCCATTGACATATCGAGCTGACCCATCAGTGAACCAAGCATATTGCTGTTGTTGTTCTGTTAAATCTTCATAAGATTTTCCCCATTTTACAGGGGACTCTTCCCGGACAGTTGGTTTCACAGGGGATTTGATTTCTTCCCCTATTTCATCTATTTTCTCATGGAGGGAGGCGATCCCGCCTTCTCTTTTCTTTGCTCTTTCAGAAATGTACCATTTCCATTTTATGATACTTTTGTTCCTATGCATATCCTACCCTATTGGTTTTAGGGTTAGACAATACCCATTGCATTATAGGTATTGCTGGTCTTAATAAGACTTCATGTCCTAAAGTTAGCTGTTCTGTTTCTACCAATGCCCAATAACAAGCTAGCAATTGTTGTTCTAATGGAGTATACTTTTCTCCAGCATCAGTGAGTTTTCGATTCCTAAATCCTAAGGGAACTCTTTTTCCCCCTTGTTTTTGCCATAATGACCAATTTGCATACATATTTTGTACTGATACATGCAATTCTACACTCCCTGCTGCCATTGGCCATAAATCTACAGCTTGTTGTATGGCCTCTTTCACCATCTCAAAAGCAGTTTGTTGTTCTTCCCCCCAATGAAATTCATATTTCTTCCTCGTCACTTTATACAAAGGGGACAGCATCTGTCCTAAATGAGGTATATGCTGTCTCCAAAATCCAAATAGCCCAATATAAGATTGAGTCTCTTGTTTAGACTTTGGGGTAGGGAAATTAATGATCTTCTGTTTAGCTTGTGGCAAAATTTCCCTATGTCCTATCTTCCATTGTATTCCAAGAAATTTTACAACTTGAGCCGGTCCTTGGACCTTTGCTTCATTTATTTCCCATCCTTTGCTCCTCATATGCACCAAAAGTTTTTCCAATGGTGATTTCACTGCCTGCTCCTCATTTCCTTGTATCATTATATCATCAATACAGTGTGAAATTTGCATATCTGAGGGCAAGGAGAACTGATCTAGATGTTCTGCCACCGTCCGGTGACAAATAGTAGGGCTATGAAGCCATCCTTGAGGCAATCTGGTCATGGTATACTGTCGACCTAACCAGGTAAAAGCAAATTGATCCTGCGCCTTTTCCTCTATTGGAATTGTAAAGAAGGCATTAGCCAAATCAATCACTGCATACCAAGTTCCATTATGACTCTGTATATTTTCTATTATAGTGATAGTATCTGGCACTGCAGCTGTTAATGGAGGGGTACATTTGTTCAGTTCCCTGTAATCCACTGTCATACGCCAGGAACCATCACTCTTTTTAACTGGCCAGACTGGATTATTCCATGCAGTAGTAGTGGTACGCATGACTCCTACGTCAACCAGATTTTTAATTGTTTCAGTAATCTCTTTGTGCCCCCCTGGTATTCGATACTGTTTCATTGCCACCATTTTGGTAGCAGGAGGGATATGTACAGGGGGCATTTTTACCTTTCCTATCGTTACAGGTCTCATTTGTATTTCTGCCCTTTTTACTCCAAAGGAGAATTTGCCAGCCGATAAATTTAAAGTCATTCCTTTTAAAACATCCATTCCCAATATATATTCCGGAATGGGTACTACTAAAACACGGTAATTTCTTATCGGTAGATTTCCTATTTTCAAAGCAACTTGTGTTTGTACTCCAGTGATTACCTGTCCTCCTAGTCCGGCAATTTTAATTTTTGGACCTTTGAATTTTGTGGGAATTCTTTTTCTTTATCAATTTTTCCTCTTCTCTTGCGATATTTATTTTTAGCAACTATGATAGCAGCTTTCTCTGCTACACTCTGGTAATGTTCCAACTTATCTTTGAGCAGACGGGTATTGCAATCCAGCACCACTTTCTGCCCTCCTAGCTCTGCAACTTTTTGTTCCAATTGAGAGCACTTCCTCTGCATTTGTTGATTCCGCTCATGCATCGCGCGATATGCACTGAGCAGAATCCAAGTTCGTCGTCCAAGCGACACAACATCACCCGCCTTGGCGGGGACACCCCTGAGTACATTAACAACATCCTGGGTTGACTGCATCACCTGCCTTTGCAGGGAAAACCTCGAGTAACTAAACAACATCGAGGGGTTATCTGCATCACCTGCCTTTGCAGGGATCCCCATGAGTAAACCAACAACATCATGGGTTAACTGCATCACCTGCCTTTGCAGGGAAAACAAATCCACATACGCCATCCTAAAGACTCTACATCACCCCTGAGTACTTTAACAACATCAGTGGGTTCACTACCTTTAAGCTTACTAGACCACTGTTCCGCCAGTCCAGAACTGCTCAACTCATGTGCCAATATATTATACGGTGCCTCAGTCCAACCGGGCACATCCACTACATCCTCCTGCTTTTCCTTTCGTTTCTTAAACATATTGAAAAAGATCCTGCTGACTACGCCAATTTATGTCTTACCGAATTTTTACTTCGAGAGGGGCAAGCCCCTTACTTACATAGCGCTCACTAACATACTAATTAGGCAAAAAGACTACTAGGTCTTTATTTCGGTAAAACAATTTATATTTTATTAGTAATGAGAAAACATTTAAGTAATTAATGACTTAGGTAACACTTTGATATGTGTGTTATAGGCACATGAATTATAGCAGCACTAGTCTAACATTACATTGATCATTATCATCATCTATAAAATAGAGAAAAGTAAGCAGCAATTCGTTTTTACCGGATATTGTAGCATCACTCCTCCCTCGGGGGACTCGACGGGTTAAAGAGGAAACATCCAGTTAACACAACATCACAGAAGTTATGCGTACATAAAGCCTCCTGGAAACGTCCCTCCCTACCAGTGAAAGTCCCCTTTGTTTTATAATGTTTATAATCAGATATCAGTTCAATCATGCGCAGTACACTTTCTGCAAGCAATGCTTATATAACATGTTCACGCTTGGCGCCTGCGTGGTTAATCCTTGAGCTTGTAGCCAGCTCGTGTTACGCAGGCGCATTGCGGTTGTTTATCACTGAAACTACCGTGTTCTCCTCATATCTTTTAACAGGTCATGTATCGGTCAAGTTCAGTTCTTCTGAACTTGTGCTGAATTACTGCAAAAAGAAATAATAAGACCCGTGATCACCTGATCTGGAACCTGAGCACCTATCTTCTTCATATACACACCATACATATCACATATGTATCACACCAGGCAGCTAGTGTCAGTAGTTCTGATGCTTCTGTTGCTGCTAGTGGATCCCACATTCTTAGCCATCATATGGGTATTTTTCCCTTTTACACTACCCCATCCATTGCCATTTTTATTCTACATTTTGCAAAAGACTATAATTAACTTTTGGCAATCTTTTTAACTCCACCTATTCAAACATTTCCAAAAAGCACATAACAAGCAGTCCACATTATAAGTGTGTCGTGTATGGTTGTCAAAACTGAACTAGTAAAACAGGTCTTCAAAAACAGGTATGAACAGTTAAATAGATTAAATATGTTATATTCAGATAATTCAATACCAAAAAACAAATACAAGATTAGATAAATTATGTGATATGAGCTGACACGCATAAGAGGAAATAGTGGTACAGCCAATCATTGAGCTCAGAGACTCTGATTGGCTCGCACTGTCAACTTGGGTAGTGTCACTTGGCTTAGTTATTGGTTGTAGCACTGTCAACATAATGTGAGACTCAGAGACTCTGTGCTAGGCCCAAGGAAGGTGAAGCACAATTTTTTATTTTTTTTAGCTGGGAGACAACAGTTTTCTGAAACTGGAAAAACTCTTTAATTCACAAATCCTGTGTTAATATTTTTTTAAAAAATGTGTCCTTCCAAAAGGAACTGTTCCAATAAAATACATATACCCCCCACACTGATTGTCATAGTCATTACAGAAAAATAACTGGTTATGGTCTTGTTCTTTAAAAAGTCATTAGTACAGAAAAAAATACCTTGATGATCAGTTTTTAACTTGGCTAAATGACTTCTAAATTAACTATTAAATTAAATGCATTATATCTTTTTCATGTAGTGAAGTTGGCCTCATAAATACTGCAAACGCTTAGCTGCTTGTTACACTTGATTACCTCTTCCATTACAGTTTTTTTTATAATCCTTGTAGGAGTGGAGAATTCATTTAGATTTAATAACATGAAGCAAATGTTGACAAGGGGATCATTTAATTAGTGAGATATATCCCAGTTCAGTGTTTAATCATGGGAGCTAAAAATGACCCATTGATTGTATTTCAGAAGCTCCTCTAAGGGTCTTGTGTCCCTCATTTAACATTTGGCACATATTGATGGTGAAAGTTTTAATTGTTATGGAATTAGAATATTAAAATTATTAATACTTAGGAAGTTAAATCTAGACAGAAAAACAATCTGATCGCTATGGGGTGTAGAAGACCTATTATGTGTTGTCAGAAGAAAAAAATCCAAAAGTGCTCTCTCTTTCACAAGGCATATATAGAGGTAGTAGTTCAAAACTAGACTTCGTTATTAATCTTCAAAGCGTTTCAACTCTCATTCAAGTGGCTTCTACAGTTCATTTTCGTGTTAGAAAATTATCTAAGTATGGGGATGGTGATTCAGTCTACTCATACTTTATGGTCTGCTATCATCACTCCCTGTATGAGGTTCTTGACACGTTGGTGACCAAAGTAAACTAGCTGATGTACTCCCAAATATCCTCTCTGTAAATTGGAAAAAATAGCTTAGAGAAACCTTCTTAAAACTAATAGATGCACACAAGACATTGATAAAACATTACACAATACAATATGTACAGTAAGGTAAGTGTTTGACTTGCCAAGTACTTGAAATGCATGACCTTAGATAATGACATAGCGGAATAAAGGACAGATGTTTAAAAACTAAATTTAAAAAATAAAATTCCGGGACTACATTATGGCACAATAAATTCCTACATTATCTGTTATAGTACCCTTTTTGATGTATTACAATACTTATTTTAACTGTTTGTTATTTGTGTGTGTGTGGTTAAAAACTTAATTTGCTACTGATGTTTTCCCAACACATAAGAGTTAGTATGCACAGAAATTTGACGTGCTGAGCTGTTATGCGCAGAGATTTTACCGCTCTCTAATGACATCCTTAAGAGATTTAAATTTATATTTGCTTTTCCATTCTGTTTTTTTGTAAATACGTAGTGAAAGGTAGATCTTAGAGAGCTCAAAAATTGGTCTAACACCTTTTGAAGCCCCTGATGTACATATGTGCCAATTTTAATGCAACAGTGACATTTTGTTTGGCTATGCCTAAAGAACAGACAACAGAATTTCAGTTTATAGCTATAAAGAAATACATATTTCTTATTGTATTAACCCCTTTTTGCTACTTAATTCCCAGGGACGGGATAGTACGTCATAGCGATAAGCGTCGCTCACATGGTCAGCGCCGCTGATCGTGGCGGGTGTCCGCTGATTATCACAGCTGACACCCAGCACTATGTGTCAGGGGCGGTCACGGACTGCCCCCAACACGTTAACCCCTGGCACACTGCGATCAAACACAATCGCAGTGTACTGGGGGTTTAGGGAAGCATCGGCAGGGAGGGGGCTCCCTCCATGCTTCCCTGGTACCCTCAGAGCAGCGCGATGTGCAGCACTGCTTCGTGGGTCTCCTTCCCTGCAGGTCCCTGGACCCAAAATGGATGCGGGGACCTTCGGGGGCCTGCAGGGAGCCGGATTCCTCATGCCTGCAAAGCGCAGGAATGAGGAAGCCTTCTCCACTGCCTGTGACAGATAGATGATCTGTCACAGCAATCTGTGATGTGACTGATCAGAGATCTGTCACATGACAGTGATGTACCCCCTGGGACAATGAAATAAAGTTAAAAAAAAAAAGTGTGAAAATAATTTATAAAAAATCGCTAAATAAATAAAAAAAAAATATTCCCTAATAAATTAATTTTTTGGAAATAAAAAAAAACAATAAAAGTACACATATTTGGTATCGCCTCGACCGTAACGACCCGCCCTATAAAACCGTCCAATAAGTTCACCCTCTTAGTGAACACCTTAAAAAATAAAAATAAAAAACAAAGCAAAAAATAATGCTTTATTATCATACCGCCGAACCAAAAGTGCAATTACGAGTGATCAAAAAGACGGATATAAATAACCATGGTACCGCTGAAAACGACATCTTGTCCTGCAAAAAACGAGCCACAATACAGCATCATCAGCAAAAAAATAAAAAAGTTATAGCTCGCAGAGTAAAGCGATGCAAAAATAATTATTTTTTATATAAAATGGTTTTCATTGCATAACAGCGCCAAAACATAAAAAATGACATAAATGAGGTATCGCTGTAACCATACTGACCCAAACAATAAAAACGCTTTATCAATTTTACCACACGCGGAACGGTGTAAACGCACCCCCCAAAAGAAATTCTTGAAATGCTGGTTTTTGTTCATTCTGCAACCCAAAAATCGGAATAAAAAGCGATCAAAAAATGTCACGTGCCCAAAAATGGTACCAATAAAAACGTCAGCTCATCCTGCAAAAAATAAGACCTCACATGACTCAGTGGGTCAAAATACGGAAAAATTATAGCTCTCAAAATGTGGTGATTAGTGTTGAGCATTCCGATACTGCAAATATCGTGTATTGACCAATATTCGCTGTATCGGAATTCCGATACCGAGTACCGATATTTTTTCAATATCGGATACCGGAATCAGAAGTTCCCATAATGCAATGAGCCACTGTTGTGGCTGTGATTGGCTGCTGAAATGATGTCATCATGATGCGCGGTCTGTGCTCATCATGATGTGCGGTCAGTGCGGGCCTGCCGGGGGTCTGTGCCGGATGCTGAGGGTCTGTACGGGCCTGCTGGGTGTCTGTGCTGGCTGCCGGGGGTCTGTATGGGCCTGCCGGGGGTCAGTGCCGGCTGCCGGCGGTTTGTACGGGTCTGCCGGGGGTCTGTGCCGGCTGCCGGAGGGTCTGTGCCGGCTGCCGGCGGTCTGTATGGATCTGTCGGGGGTCTGTGTGTGTGTGCAGGCATCGTCCGATGGGACTACAAGTCCCATTGGGCGATGCCTGCTACAATGACAGTGATTGACACATTAGCCAATGATGGGACAGTAGTAGTCCCATCATCCGGCTAATGTGTTGAATGTAAAAAAGAAAAAAACATACATATTACATACATACAACATACATACTACATACATACTTCATATATACTACATTCATACAACATACATACATACTACATACATACTACATATTTACTACATTCATACAGCATACTGCATACATACTACATACATACAACATATATACTACATTCATACAGCATACATACATACTACATATATACAACATTCATACAACATACATACATACTAAATACATACTACATATATACTACATTCATACAGCATACATACTACATACATACCACATATATACAACATTCATACAACATACATACATACTACATATATACTACATATATACTACATTCATACAGCATACATACTACATACATAGTACATATACACAACATTCATACAACATACATAAATACTACATACATACTGCGTATATACTACATTCATACAGCATACATACATACATACTACATATATACTACATTCATACAGCATACATACATACTACATACATACATACGATATGCATAAAACATGCTACAGATATACTACATACATATTACATACATACTACATACTACATACAATACATTCATACATTCATACAATACATACATATAGACATACAGTACATATAACATAGAGTACATACTCACCATTACTTGTCACTTTGATCACCGAAGCCAGTGTCATCTATGAAAAATATGAAAAAACAAACCACCAAATACTCCCTGTTCCGCAGAAATCCACGAGTGAATGCCCCACAACGATCTCCCGTGGAGAAAAGCAGCATCAGCTGATGCGACCGTTCTCTAGGGGTTCCAAGAATCCAATGACGGGAGGTAGGTATCCTTCCGCACTGTATTCCTCCGCCACTGTAAAAAAAATAGTTCCTAGTCTCACTTTATGGCAAAAGCTGCGTGGGAACTTTCTCACACAGCAATGCCAAAAGTGAGACTAGGGACTATTTTTTTTACAGTGGCAGAGGAATACAGTGCGGAAGGATACCTACCTCCCATCATTGGATTCCTGGAGCCCCTAGAGAACTGTTGCATCAGCTGATGCTGCTGTTCTCCACGGGAGATCGTCGTGGGACACTCACTTGTGGATTTCTGCGGAACAGGGAGCATTTGGTGGTATGTTTTTTTCATATTTTCATAGATGACACTGGCTTTGGGGATCAAAGTGACAAGTAATGGTGAGTATGTACTCTGTGTTATATGTACTGTATGTCTATATGTATGTATTGTATGAATGTATTGTATGTAGTATGTATGTAGTATGTATGTAGTATATCTGTAGCATGTTTTATGTATGTTGTATGTAAGTATGTAGTATGTATGTATGTTGTATGAATGTAGTATATATGTAGTATGTATATAGTATGTATGTATGTTGTATGAATGTAGTATATATGTAGTATGTATGTAGTATGTGTGTAGTATATATTAAGTATGTATGTAGTATGTAATATGTATGTATGTTGTATGAATGTTGTATATATGTAGTATGTATGTAGTATGTATGTATGCTGTATAAATGTAGTATGTATGTATGTTGTATGAATGTTGTATATACAGTGGGGGAAAAAAAGTATTTAGTCAGTCAGCAATAGTGCAAGTTCCACCACTTAAAAAGATGAGAGGCGTCTGTAATTTACATCATAGGTAGACCTCAACTATGGGAGACAAACTGAGAAAAAAAAATCCAGAAAATCACATTGTCTGTTTTTTTTTTCATTTTATTTGCATATTATGGTGGAAAATAAGTATTTGGTCAGAAACAAAATTTCATCTCAATACTTTGTGATATATCCTTTGTTGGCAATGACAGAGGTCAAACGTTTTCTGTAAGTCTTCACAAGGTTGCCACACACTGTTGTTGGTATGTTGGCCCATTCCTCCATGCAGATCTCCTCTAGAGCAGTGATGTTTTTGGCTTTTCGCTTGGCAACACGGACTTTCAACTCCCTCCAAAGGTTTTCTATAGGGTTGAGATCTGGAGACTGGCTAGGCCACTCCAGGACCTTGAAACGCTTCTTACGAAGCCACTCCTTCGTTGCCCTGGCGGTGTGCTTTGGATCATTGTCATGTTGAAAGACCCAGCCACGTTTCATCTTCAATGCCCTTGCTGATGGAAGGAGGTTTGCACTCAAAATCTCATGATACATGGCCCCATTCATTCTTTCATGTACCCGGATCAGTCGTCCTGGCCCCTTTGCAGAGAAACAGCCCCAAAGCATGATGTTTCCACCACCATGCTTTACAGTAGGTATGGTGTTTGATGGATGCAACTCAGTATTCTTTTTCCTCCAAACACGACAAGTTGTGTTTCTACCAAACAGTTCCAGTTTGGTTTCATCAGACCATAGGACATTCTCCCAAAACTCCTCTGGATCATCCAAATGCTCTCTAGCAAACTTCAGACAGGCCCGGACATGTACAGGCTTAAGCAGTGGGATACGTCTGGCACTGCAGGATCTGAGTCCATGGTGGCGTAGTGTGTTACTTATGGTAGGCCTTGTTACATTGGTCCCAGCTCTCTGCAGTTCATTCACTAGGTCCCCCCGCGTGGTTCTGCGATTTTTGCTCACCGGTCTTGTGATCATTCTGACCCCACGGGGTGGGATTTTGCGTGGAGCACCAGATCGAGGGAGATTATCAGTGGTCTTGTATGTCTTCCATTTTCTAATTATTGCTCCCACAGTTGATTTCTTCACTCCAAGCTGGTTGGCTATTGCAGATTCAGTCTTCCCAGCCTGGTGCAGGGCTACAATTTTGTTTCTGGTGTCCTTTGACAGCTCTTTGGTCTTCACCATAGTGGAGTTTGGAGTCAGACTGTTTGAGGGTGTGCACAGGTGTCTTTTTATACTGATAACAAGTTTAAACAGGTGCCATTACTACAGGTAATGAGTGGAGGAAAGAGGAGACTCTTAAAGAAGAAGTTACAGGTCTGTGAGAGCCAGAAATCTTGATTGCTTGTTTCTGACCAAATACTTATTTTCCACCATAATATGCAAAAAAAATGAAAAAAAAAACAGACAATGTGATTTTCTGGATTTTTTTTTCTCAGTTTGTCTCCCATAGTTGAGGTCTACCTATGATGTAAATTACAGACGCCTCTCATCTTTTTAAGTGGTGGAACTTGCACTATTGCTGACTGACTAAATACTTTTTTTCCCCACTGTATGTAGTATGTATGTAGTGTGTATGTAGTATGTATGCTGTATGAATGTAGTATGTATGTAGTATGTATGTATGTTGTAGGAATGTTGTATGTATGTAGTATGTATGTAGTGTGTATGTATGTTGTATGAATGTTGTATATATGTAGTATGTATGTAGTATGTATGTATGCTGTATGAATGTAGTATGTATGTAGTATGTATGTATGTTGTATGAATGTTGTATATATGTAGTATGTATGTAGTATGTAGTATGTATGCTGTATGAATGTAGTATATATGTAGTATGTATGTATGTTGTATGAATGTTGTATGTATGTAGTATGTATGTAGTAAGTAGTATGTCTGTATGCTGTATGAATGTAGTATATATGTAGTATGTATGTGGTATGTATGTATGTTATATGAATGTAGTATATATGAAGTATGTATGTAGTATGTATGTTGTATAAATGTTGTATGTATGTAGTATGTATGTATGTTGTACGAATGCTGTATGTATGTAGTATGTATGTATGTTGTATGAATGTTGTATATATGTAGTATGTATGTAGTATGTATGTATGCTGTATGAATGTAGTATGTATGTATTATGTATGTATGTTGTATATATGTAGTATGTATGTAGTATGTAGTATGTATGCTGTATGAATGTAGTATATATGTAGTATGTATGTAGTGTGTATGTATGTTGTATGAATGTTGTATGTATGTAGTATGTATGTAGTATGTCTGTATGCTGTATGAATGTAGTATATATGTAGTATGTATGTGGTATGTATGTATGTTATATGAATGTAGTACATATGAAGTATGTATGTAGTATGTATGTTGTATAAATGTTGTATGTATGTAGTATGTATGTTTTTTTTTTTTTACATTCAACACATTAGCCGGATGATGGGACTACTACTTGTAGTCCCATCGAACGATGCCTGCATACACACACAGAGCCCCCGGCAGCCGACACAGACCCCCCCGGCAGTCCCGTACAGACTGCCGGCAGTCGGCATAGACCCCGGCAGGCCCGTACAGATCCCCGGCAGCCGGCACAGACCCCCGGCAGGCCCATACAGACCGCCGGCAGCCAGCACAGACACCCGGCAGTTGGCACAGACCCCCGGCAGGCCCGTACAGACCCCCGGCAGCCAGCACAGACCCCCGGCAGGCCCGTACAGACCGCCGGCAGCCGGCACAGACCCCCGTTAGGCCCGTACAGACCCCCGAGAGGCCAGCACAGAGCCCGCCCGCACACACAGACACGCACAGTGTCTGCTCACACACCGCCCACACTCTTCCCTCCTCCCGAACTGGATGTACAAGGAATGAAAGGGCTTTTTTTAAATCCAATATTTCTGTCCCATTGACTTGAATGGGACTTCCAGTATCGGAATCGGCGATACCCGATACTTTTTGTGTATCAGGCCGATCCAATCCGATCTGATATTTCTGGATATCGGATGGTATCGCTCAACACTAGTGGTGATGCAAAAACTATTTTTACAATAAAATGCGTCTTTTAGCGTGTGACAGCTGACAAGCATAAAAACCCGCTATAAATAGTAAATCAAACACCCCTTTATCACCCCCTTAGTTAGAGAAAAATAATAAAATTAAAAAAATGTATTTATTTCCATTTTCCCATTAGGGTTAAGGCTAGGGTTAGGGTTAGGGCTAGGGTTAGGGCTAGGGCTAGAGTTAGGGCTAGGGTTAGGGTTGAGATTAGAGTTAGGGGTGCGTTGGGGCTAGGGTTTGAGTTAGAATTGGGAGGTTTCCACTGTTTGGGCACATCAGGTGCTCTCCAAATGCAACATGGCATCTGATTTCAATTCCAGCCAATTCTGCGTTGAAAAAGTCAAATGGTGCTCCTTCCCTTCCAAGCTCTGCCATGTGCCCAAACAGTGTTTTACCCCCACATATGGGGTATCTGCCTACTCATGACAAATTGCAAAACAACTTTTGGGGTCCAATTTCTCCTGTTACCCTTGGGCAAATAAGAAATTTGGGGCAAAAATATCATTTTTGTGGAAAAAAAATATGATTTTTTTATTTTCACACCCGGGCGTTATAAACTTCTGTGAAGCATTTGGAGGTTCAAAGTGCTCACCAAACATCTAGATAAGTACCGTGGGGGTCTAGTTTCCAAAATGGGGTCACTTGTTGGGGAGTTTCGACTGTTTAGGCACATCAGAGGTTCTCCAAACGCGACATGACACCCGCAGACCATTTCATCAAAGTCTGCATTCCAAAACCTCACTACTTCACTAATGAGCCTCGACGGGTGCCCATACAGTAATTCTCTCCCACATATGGGGTATCAGCGTACTCAGGACAAATTGGACAACAACTTTTATGGTCCAATTTCTCCTGTAACCCTTGGGAAAATAAAAAAAATTGGGAACTAAAAGATCATGTTTGTGGAAAAAATATGATTTTTTTATTTGCACGCCCGGGCGTTATAAACTTCTGTGAAGCACTGGGGGGTTCAAAGTGCTCACCACACATCTAGATAAGTTCCATGGGGGTCTAGTTTCCAAAATGGTGTCATTTGTGGGGGGTTTCCACTGTTTAGGCACATCAGAGGCTTTCCAAACGCGGCATGGCGTCCAATCACAATTCCAGCCAAAAAAGTCAAATGGCTCTGCTTTTCTTCTGAGCTCAGCCATGCGCCCAAATAGTGGTTTACCCCCACATTTGGTGTATCAGCATACTCAGGACAAATTGCACAATAACTTTTAGGGTCCTTTTACCCTTGGGAAAATAAAAATTGAGGATGAAAAGATTATTTTTGTGGAAAAAATATGATTTTTTAATTGTACGGCTGTAAGTTATAAACCTCTGTGAAGCCCTTGTGGGTTCAAAGTTCTCACAACACATCTACATAAGTTCCTTGGAGGGTCTAGTTTCCAAAATGTTGTCATTTGTCGGGGTTTTCCACTGTTTTGGTACATCAGGGGCTTTCCAAACGAGACATGGTGTCCGATCTCAATTCCAGCCAAAAAAGTCAAATGGCGCTGCTTCCATTCTGTGCTCTGCCATGCGCCCAAATACTCATTTACACCCACATATGGAGTATCAGCGTACTCAGGACAAATTGCACAATAACTTTTAGGGTCCTGTTACCCTTGGGAAAATAAAAATTGGGGGTGAAAAGATCATTTTTGTGGATACAATATGATTTTTTAATTGTACGGTTGTACGTTATAAACTTCTGTGAAGCCCTTGTGGGTTCAAAGTTCTCACCACATATCTAGATAAGTTCCTTGGGGGTCTAGTTTCCAAAATGGGGTTACTTGTGGGGGGTTTCCACTGTTTAGGTACATCAGGGGCTCTCCAAACATGACATGGCGTCCGATCTGAATTCCAGCCAATTTTGCATTGAAAAAGTCAAACGGCGCTCCTCCCTTCTGAGCTCTGCCATGCGCCGAAACAGTGGTTCCCCCCGACATATCAGGTATCAGCGTACTCAGGACAAATTGCACAATAACTTTTGCAGTCCAATTTCTCCTGTTACCCTTGGTAAAATAAAAAAAAATTGGACCTGATGTAATTGTTTTGTGAAGAAAAGTTAAATCTTCATTTTTTTTAAACATTAAAACAATAAAATGGTGTTGCAAAAATGAGAAATCGCTGGTCAACTTTTATCCCTTTTAACTTTCTAACAAAAAAAAATTTTGGTTCCAAAATTGTGCTGATGTAAAGTACACATGTGGGAAATGTTATTTATTACATTTTTGTGTGCCATATCTCTGTGATTTAAGGACATAAAAATTCAAAGATGGAAAATTGCAAAATGTTCAAAATTTTCGCCAAATTTCCGTTTTTTTCACAAAAAAACGCAAGTTATTTGAATGAAATTTTACCACTATCATGAAGTACAATATGTTTTGAGAAAACAGTGACAGAATCACTGGGATCCATGGAAGCATTTCAGAGTTATTACCTCATAAAGGGACAGTGGTCAGAACTGTAAAAATTGGCCCGGTCATGAACGTGGTTAAATATTCATCTATCTATATACTATATATAGATGTCTACATATATGCATTTATATTCATATAGAAAAACAGGTAAACGATATCCTCCGATTCACAGCCGAGTTCTAAAACACAGACCGAGTTCCAAACATTGCCGTGGGCAATGGCACCGCTGTAACTCCTGGGTGTGTCAGCCACTTTGAAGTTCATGGCTCTCTGATAACTTCACACAGGCCTGGGTGCACAGAGCCTCCTGCTCTGCAGCTTGCAAACCTATAACTGACACACCCAAGGCAAAAGTGAGAGTTTAAATGAGATTCATGGACATAGAGCCACTTCCAAAACCCGCAGTGGAGAGAGGGATTCTCCCCACTACCAAACCTGCAAATCCCTCTAAAAATAAAAGCCCATGTCAGGCTTTCCTAAAATGTGTCTTGGTCAACTACTTTGACCATATCCACACTTACTTTTATTTTGCCTTGAATTCACAGGCTTTTTGCTGCAAACACAATGTGCTCCAGCGGGTTCAATATGATTCTATACGCATCCAGGGGGGACACATACTGGCCCTCTTATATGATCCCCCCTCACTGCCTCACTATATTTGTCACAAATCTCCATATTAGGTTGACTTGTCTTATTTTTTGCTATAAGTAAAATAAATAACAGCCCCATAGAGTACAATGCAGCCCCATAAAGTACAATACAGCCCCATAGATTATAAATCAGCCCCATAGAATACAATGCAGCCCAATAGAGTATAATGCAGCTCCCACAGAGTACATATATTATAATGCAGCTCCCATACAGTAGTCCTCCATGTACTCACTGATTTGAAAAAAATATAGTACTCACCTCTCTTAAGGTACTGTCACATTTAGCAATGCACCAGCGATCCTGACAACGATACAACCTGGTCAGGTTCGATGGTGCATCGCTAAATGGTCACTAGTGAGCTGCCAAACAGGCAGATCTCACCAGCGACATAGTAGCGGTTGGCGGTCGTTACTTACCTGTCAGACGCGGCAATGAAGACGTCCTCCCGCCCACATCCATGCGCTGCTCGACGGCACCAGCAGGAAGCGGCCGACGAGAAACGGCCCAGGATGTTCTCGCGCGATCAGCGATAACCAGTGGGGGGAGCTGGTCGGAGGTAAGTATCACCCATAGCGATATCGCTAGCAATATCGCTGCTGTGTCACAAAATCGGTGACGTTTTAGCGATATCGCTAGCAATCTCACTTAGTGTGAAGGGCCCTTTACTCCCCCTCTGCTACGGCATCCACATTGCATCTACTCAGCAGCTCCACTGCTCTGCACAGCAAGGCCTGTGATTAAGTGATGTCACTGCACCCTCTGCATCAGATGGGGAATGATTGAAAAGAGAGCATCACCTGATACTTCCTCCTCACTCATTGCTTCCCACAGTAACGGCATCTATAATGAACTTGAGATGCAGTGAGGTGCCTGTTGTGAGCTCATCTGTTCATTCACCTTTTGTGTCCGAGGATCTCCCTCTTCTGGTGAAGGAAGGTAGTGAGGCTGATTTGGATGAAAGAAACCAAACACCTGATCAGGTGGATTGTGACTGGGCAACGGGTACTTCAGACTGGATATAAGGCAGCCGACGCCCTTCTGAGTGGCTGGTGATTTCTCTGCTGGATTCTTGGAGACCAGTCTCATTCCTGCTTCCCAAAGATAAGTTTTTGCTCTGCTATTGAGCTTATTAGTTTTGGTTTTGTTTTCCTTGTTTTCTGAGTTCAGCCATCCCCGGCTTGGGGTGTGCTGGATTCTTTTTCCTTGATCAGTGTTCTCTTTTGCTCTGCTTTCAGAATATTCTGAGTGCTGATATAGCATGATTTGAAGTCTAGTAACTTCAGGGTCCTTTTTGCTTATCAGTTGTGTTGGTAATATTTTTAGCCGGGTTTTCTCGGATTGCAGACAGCAGCTTTTCTGTCCTGTCCTTTTTATTTAGCTTGGGCCCCATCATTTGCTCAACCTATCTTTCTATCTGTGTTAGTGTTTTCATCTTGCTTCACCATCATTATATGTTGGGGGCTGCCTATTGCTTTGGGGTCTGCTCTGGGGCAGTCAGTTTTTCCCTTTTCTCTCTTTAGGCTTATGTAGATCTCCGGCTGTGACGAGGTGTCTAGGATCACCATAGGAACACTCCATGGCTACTGCTAGTTGTTTGATAGGATTAGGGGTCTGAAATCCGCTAGTTTCCAACCTCTCTGATTTTCTGGGCTGAACTTGGGTTTTGTTTTTTCCTCCTCGGTGACTCATAACAGGTGCCTGGTGCGCTGGCACGAGTTCCCCCTGACTAACAGCCTTATAATGGCCACATGCTGTGCCACTATCAGTGGCATGTCACTGGCTGGGGGCCAATTGGGAAGTGGAGACTCTAGGCAAATGCCTAATTTGCATGCACCTTATGCCAGCCTTGATTACAGCATGGGATCATAGCTGATTTTTTCTTTGAGGTAATACATTGCTGAAATACAAACAGTAGAGAGATGTGGTATGATCAGACCTTGAGATGTGGTATGCCCAGGACATATGGTATGCAGCCATTACACAGTACACAGCAGGGGCATAGTTATAAGATTATCTCAGCACAGGAACATTTTTTAACACATCCAATTGTAGAACCTATTTTTACTCTAAAATCTATTAATTAAAGTGTACTTTGCTCATGAGAAAACCCCTTTAAATTTTTATATGTATGGATGTAAAGTGTTACCAAAAGTCTCTGTGATTTACACTTATTTCAGGAGGAGCATTTGGACCCAGCCTCAACAGCTTTATTATAACTGAACCTCAGCAATGATTGTCAATAAGGCTCCTGTTGTAAATGGACATTTAACCAGTTAAAAGGAATTTGTCAGCGGGATTTCACACCACAACTATTTATATATGCATAATACAGCCTGCATGTGAATACAAAGCATTCATGAGAACCACTCACACAATATAAAATTCAATGCTATTTTATTAGACAGACAAAAATCATTTTTTACCATGAACCATAGAATAAATGATGCATGTGTGAGGATTCAGAAAAGAAAATAAAGTGTAGAAAAAGGAGGTGGTGAATCAGTTGTTATGCAATGCCAAACTGATAGTACTGGCCAAATTCTCAATAAATATAGTCTAGATTAATTTGTTTAAAACCGGCTAGTCCAATTTAAGCAAAATTAAATAAGTTCAATGCTTAACCCAGATGAGGTCTACAAACCGTGAGTGATGCCACGACCGCCCCAATGAGCGTTTCACACTAATGCTTTCCAAAGGGGAATAACCAAGGGGTGTCCTGTTTGCTATCAGACATCTTTTCATATACCGCACTATTAAGGGTATATTTATATCAGAAATGTTGGCATTCCCAAGTGGGGTTTGTGTTTTCTCTATTAAAGAGATTTGTCCTCCATTCTGTAGCCCCTTTTCCAACGTATTGTTTATTATATTATATCTACTATTTTATTATGTAATTTCAATAAATATCATTTAAATCTAAATATTAGTCTGCATAAGTCCTTATATTCATTATGGGTTTGCAATTCATTGTGTAAAGGTAGCAGATTTTGTACCTCATGTAAGGTTTTATTGGATTGTTGGCTAAGCCGTGTTTGATGCCTAATGCTGACAGATCAGTGATGTGAAAATGCAAACTGCGACTCTGTTGATGCATATTGCAAAAGATAGTCCTCTACCATATGCACCAATAAAGTAGTTTTCATCATTTCACTCTGTCTAGTTATTATGAGTTCTGTTGCTCAAGGAGAACAAAGAGGAGTTGAATGCAGAATTCACGATCACTTCTGGAAGCTAGTTAACAGACCAATAATGTAAAATCACACAGGCAGCTATGTTGATGTAGATAGCTGAAGACAAAAGTAGGCTGACAGACTGGCAGAAGATGCAGCACCATACAGTGCATAGAAGCATAGAGTATATTTTGTATATAGTTTAACTTGATGATGCACCAAATATCTGTGGGGAATGCTGCTGAGCAGAGCACAGTATAGCATCTGTGTTAGAAGCCTGTAATATTTGACACATTCATCAGTCAGCCGGCTTCCAGCACATCTCTCGGATATGAATTCAGAGAGATTGGACGAGTCAGGAACTCAAAGGAAAGGAAGAGAATTAAACGAAAGGGGTGAAGGATGGGGTTAGAGCTGGTCATGCTGGAAATATCTAGAAATCTGTTGCAGTGAAGATAAACCTGTTGAAGCCGTACTTGATGGTGATTTCAGCTGACATAAGGAAGATGAAAGGGTGATTTCAAGCATGACCATCCAGGAATAAAATCAAATTTTATTGGGTAGATTAAAAAATGTTTAGAAACAGAAACCTCAGAGTCTGTTGCGCTTCTGGCGTACTAAGATGCCCTTAATCATAGGATTAGCCTATGATTAAGAGCATCTCAGTAAGCCAAAAACATGTCAGGCTCTGAGGTTTCTGCGTTTAAACATTTTTTAATCTACCCAATAAAATTACATTTTATACCTGTGTGGTCATGCTGGAAATCACTATTTCATCTACTGAAAGGGAGAGAAATGTCTGCAGCACTGAGGAGAAACAAGGTGCTGCTGGCAATGCGATTTTAGCAATGCAAGAATAGGACTACCCTTTCCGCTACCCATTCAGCTATGTGAAGCTGGATGGACAGAAGGGCTGATAGATATGAAAAAATGACACAAAGGTACAAGAAGGAATCTTTATATTGGGTTTGATCTGTATATTAACAATAAGTATTCATTTACTGTTCTTTGTGAAACATAATACACTTGTGGGAATAACACTTTAATTCTTTGTGAAACCTTTGATTGGCAATATACTAAAAGCTGAATTTTAGGAAAACTATTCTATACTTGGATATAAATATAATTAATAATTTAATATTTCATAAACAGCCCTTTTTATGTATTTACTGATATGAGGAGACAAAAAGATGAGTAGTGTGGAACACATGCTATCTTTTTCCTAAGTCAAAGCTCAAAGTCACGAGAACACCTGTGTCTAGGCAGAAGGTAGGGTACAAACGCCTTCCCTTGAGTTATTTTATAATTTGCAGAGCCAAAACAAATAGGTCTAAAATCAGCGTAGACCAATGAGCCATACACATTGTTCCATTCCCAGAGCCAGTCCTCCTGCTGTACTGAGCTTTGATTTCAATCTCTCGGTTCACCAAGTCAGACCTTTTTACACTTTCTGCTTTCCTGCCGCAGATTTGGCAATCCTGTCTAAGGTATTTTTCTTGCCAGATTCATCCCTCACCTCTGTATCTGAAATTACTTTGCTTTGCACCTGTTTTGGCATCATCCTTCGTTTGGCTTGCATCTGCTAACACCAACCATTTGGAAGTCTGAATCTTCTATCACTTGGCTTTCTATGACATTGGTTTACCTTAAAAATTTATATATCTGCAAAAATTGTCAATCTTAAATCAAAAGAAGAGTACAAGGAATTATTAACAACTTTATTAGACATGATTTTTCCCAATTTTTCGATAAACTTTGTGTTTACATTTTTTCGTTAAATGTGACCCATAATACACTAGTCATCTAAATATTTTTGGAAGCATTTACCGTAAATGATTTATATATTTGTGCCCACAGGCCATCACTTGAATGAATGAATGAAAACTATCATAGTAATATACATTCATTTTAATTTTCTTGTTTAAAATAATATTTACGGTAGTAAAAATAAAATTGGATACAAATTTTAACCTATTCTAATCATATGCCCTAAAAGTAAGGTGCGGTAAAGAGGTTATTCCCAAAGAGCACGGTACTGGAAGAGCACATAAATGGTGAAGGGCACAAAAACCAATTGTTAGCTGAGATATTAAGTAAAAATTCTAGTCCCATGTCTGGGATTGGAGAAAATTTGAATCCCAGTCATTAAAGGCATTTTCATCTACAGTAGTTATTTTCTTTATAAATATACAGCATTTAATGTATGTGAATTAGGAGTCAAGGAGTCATGTAGCACTTTGGTATGCCATTGTATGATGTTCAGAGAAGACTTCATTGCCGTGTACAAAAGTTTGAACTTTCCTTTTGCATACAAGAGCTACCCCCCAAAAATGTGAGCAAATGTTGACAAAAATGTCAATTTAAACTTGCCAAATTTTCTCTAATGTGCATGGGCTACACTTTTGGTGGACTCGGTCTGGAGTTGTCACCCACTCGGCCCTGATTTGCATCCTCTCGACTAGAGTTGATCGACTTTGGTCGGATCGGGTTTCGTGAAGCCTGAATGAAACAAAATTTGAGTCTGATGAAACTGGTCCGACTAGGGCAAAAAAAGTCTGAGTTTTGTCCGAAACCTGACCCCAATGCAAGTCAATGGGAAATAAAAGGCGGCATTGAGCGGATGACATTCATCCACTCAATGCCGACTTTTATTCCCCATTGACTTGCATTGGGGTCGGGTTTCGGACAAAACTTCAACATTTTTTGCCCTAGTCGAACCAGTTTTATCCGACTCAAATTTTGTTTCATTCAGGCTTCACGAAACCCGATCCAACCAAAGTCGCTCAACTCTACTCTCCACACAACAGGGGCTTGCTGTGTAATACCTAACTTCTCCCTGCTGCAATCGGAGCTGACTCCATTCGCAGCAGTTTAACCCCTTAAATACCTCTGTCAATGGCAATTGGCATTTGAAAGTAAGGTACTGGAAGGAGAGTCCCTTCTGATGCCAGCAAAATTCTATCAACCAGAAAAAATAAAAAGTTTATAACTTTTTGAAGGTGAGGTGATAAAATAAAGCAAAGAGTGTCCAATCGGACTCTGCCACCCAAGGGCTCAGATATACTTGAAGCTGGCTCTGAGTATAGGCAATATGCGCTCCCGTAATTCCAGACCCAATGTGGAAGGCAAAACATTAGGCTAACTCAGAACATACACTACATTTTTAGAAAAAAACAACAACTATATTTTATGTTTCTGACCTTTAAAGTTAGCTAGTAGAGTTATGCTGCATTGGAATGAAGATATCTGCGTGGTAGTGAACTTCAGGACTGTGAAGTCTGATGGTACCTTCACATACTGTATGGGTGTTATTCTGTTATAGCATGAAGGATTGAACAATGGAAATCATTCTTTCTCATTACTGTGTGACCATACTATTGCATTTCGAGCCGCTGCGACATAGCCCATGTAAAACATTGAATTACAGAGCCATATATTGAACCTTGCACACAGCTGTTTTATTATTTTTATTTATTTACTGTATATAGCACCATTAATTCCATGGTGCAGTACATGAGAAGGGGGGGTTACATACAAAGTTATAGCTATCGTTAACAGTAAACAAATTTACAATGACAGACTGGTACAGAGGGGAGGGGACCCTGTCCTTGCGGACTCACATTCTACGGGATAGTGGGGAAGAGACAGAAGGTCGGGGGTGCAGCAGCTCTGGTGGTGATGATGAGGCGGCAGCTCAGGCGGTGGTGGTGAGGCGGCAGAATGGTTATTGCAGGCTGTAAGCTTTCCTGAAAAGATAGGTTTTCAGGTTCCGTTTGAAGGATCCGAGGGTGGTGGATAATCGGACGTGTTAGGGCATGGCATTACAGAAGATAGGGGATATTCGGGAGAAATCTTGGAGGCGGTTGTGTGAAGAAAGAATAACTATGGAGGCGAGTAGGAGGTCTTGGTAGGATCGAAGATTACATGAGGGAAGATATTGGGAGATTAGTTCAGAGATATAGGGAGGGGAAAGGTTGTGGATGGCTTTGTAAGTCAGTGTAGCTGTTTCTTGATTGTGAGCCTTCTTCATTGTAATATATTAAATGAGACATTTTTTTCCTCTCTTTTTAACTTCACCATGTTTTTTGGTCATAATGTTGCAATGTGGTGCTAAAATTAAACCAACAATGCATGATTGTCAATGTATTCATACACTTTAAGTAAAATTAAAGGGGTCTTCCCATCTTCAAGATCCTATCCCAATATGCAGTAGGTGTAGTAATAATAATAATATGGGCAAATACCTCCAATTAGAATTGTAGTATAGTTCTTCTGATTCACTATGTTGCTTACCCTATGTGCAGGGCACTGCAGTAGCTTAGGCATCCATGGTTACGACCAATCATATAATGACATTTAGTTAGTTGTTAGCGGTCGTAACCATGGATATCTAAGCTACTGCAATGCCCTGCACATGGGGTAAGTGACAATGCTAATCAGGAGAATTATACTACATTTCTAATTGGAGGTATTTGCCCATATTATTATTTTTATTGTTACACGGAATCCGCAACAGAAAAAAGGTAGCACTCATTGAGTTGATGAAACTTCATCCATTTATTGACATATAAATCACATGCCGGCCGGGGGAGTGACATTAGGAGTGGAACAAGGCTGACAATGGCCGTTTCGCACTACACGAGGGCTTCAGCGTTGAAGACCTCGTGTAGCGTGAAACGGCCGTTGTCAGCCTTCTTGCACTCCTTATGTCACTCCCCCGGCCCGACATGTGATTTATATGTCAATAAATGGATGAAGCTTCATCAACTCGATGAGTGCTACCTTTTTTCTGTTGCAGATTCTGAGGATCGTCTAGTTCCAGGTCAAGCACCCGAGTTTGCCAGTTGTCAGCTTCCTGCGCGCCGCGCACCACTCAGGAGTACACGGTAACAGCGGTGCCATCCGTGTTTTTTCTTGATTCATTTTTATTGTTACACCTACTACATATTGAGATAGGATCTTGCAGATGGGATTGAAGAACAGCACAATGCAAGGCTCTAAGAAAAGATACAAAATGCTTTCATTATGGGGAAAATAAGTAGTTACTAAAACAGATGTCAGAATGGCTTCCAGGTCCAGCTTGCTTGCTTGGCTTCGGCTTAGCAATACAAAATATCACATGTTTAAAATATCATCTGCATTTTAAATTCTGCGTCACATAAACCTGCTTTCTGTCTAATTTAGTAGCTTTGCTTGATAGCATAACTTTATCACTGGAATTGGCCCACGTTTCTCCACCACATATGTTTCCAATTTGAAAAGCTTTGTTTATTAGCTTGAAGTATGACAGCAATTTAGCATGAGCTGTAAATACCGATATTAAATAAACGGCAACTCATAAGAGTCCAGATTGAGCAGATTTCACTTTGTTGATGAGCAGATGTTTGAAGGATACCTGGATTTGATGAAAAGAAGGAAATATTGCAGGTGATTTGTGGCAAAACAGAAATGCCGACAGTTTTATGACTCTCGAAAAGAGTGCGGTAGGTTTCCTAGAAGCACTTCCTAATATGATTGATGATCTGTGCTCGCTTATTAGCAATAATTATCATAATCGCTTATCTTGTAAAGTAAAATGCATATCAATATGCAAATGCATTGTTCTGGAAGACATATTGTTGCTGCAGGAATGTCTCGGTCATCATGTCTACATATGTGTGGTGTACAGATGTAGCATTGTAGGAGATGCCCTTACATGGGTCAGTGAACGCACTATTACCAATCGTTTATGGGCTACACACAATGTGCTCAGTGCTGTCTACTGGCACGACTAGACAGGCCATTGAGTGATGCCAGGAGCGGAACAATCGCCAACACTATCCTTCGGTCTCCACGCAGTATAATGTTCTCTATAGCATGCCCCTTGCTTACAGTGGTTCCATCATCCTCTATAATTGACCAGTGTAAACCTGGCAGCCAACAATTGTGCTCCAGCAATTTAGGGTTTGTATGGTTGTGTTAGCAAGTGCTTGTCCCTATGTAGTTTGCACAATTCCACGTGAAAAGGCCTTTATCTACAGCAGCAGAGAATGGTTATTTCGTTAACACGTGCCTGATATGGGGAGACTCTACCTGTATAAACCAACTTTAATATACTGATGATACCAATTCAGAAACGAGAAGTGAAATAAATAAATTCAGCTCTGCAGCATCGAAAAAAATCTTCAGTTTCCAACAGAGGCACATGCGTAGTTGTTCTATGTGGCGGCTCATATCTAATATGCAGTAGATTCCGGCAGGTACATGAAGGAGCTGACTCTGTCTTTCCATCTTTGATGGTAGTACTTTTCTTCCTCTGCCTGCAGCCCACTCTTAGTTTAGGATCCATTCCCTGGCATGATCATCTAGAGTAGTGTCTATAAACCCTGAAGTCCATCTTACATGTAGCTTCTATCCCTGTTGCCTTTGCCATCTCTTGGTCCCCACAGACCTATGGTAACCTTTTTGGTCTCCTGGCTCCATACCATTGAAGTTGATACCTTCTCTTATCCCAGATCATTTCCCTGGTCACAGGTCTGGCCAGCTCTACTCCCGGTTTTCAGCCGTCTATCAGTGACAATCTAGAAGCATATTTTCCTTATCCTTTTTTATCATATATGTAAATGTGTAGATGTTGTACATATGTTTATCATATATGTGCCCAAATATTATGTGGCCTTGTCATTGCCTCTCTATCTATCATACTAACTATATATCTGTGCACTGCTACCTCACCTATAATCAAAAGTGTACTTGACTACACTTTTCAATGCAAATGTGCAGAATATTTTTTTTATTTTTTTTTAATACAGCAAATACTGTAAATGCAACTCTATAGGCATACATATGGGTCATGTCTCAGAGGTTCCTTCCAAACCTAATGCCAAGAACACAATATAAACCTACCCTGAAAGGATTTTTTTCATCAAAACAAAATTATAGAAAAACAATATTTCAAGAGTAAGTTAAATAATTTACTAATATACCAATTCCTCTGCCAATGGCTCCACCCTGTGGGCTTGTCATAGGACTAGAATTGACATGAGACAGTCTCAGTTGATGACATGTGACAGTGAGTAAAAAAGAAATATGGATTATTATGAAAGAAGATGTAAATTATAGACCCAATAAGACAAGCAATGATTCGATCGTGACGAATATGGCACTAAATTGTGTTGACTGTTGCTTTATTTTATTTTCATAGTAAATGATAAAGAAGAAAAACTTTCTTCCCCATGTGAAAGGAAGTACTGCGGACAAGGAAGAAGATGCATTATTAGTCTGGAATCTGGACTTCCAGAGTGTTTTTGTGTGGAGAAATGCAAGCCTAGATATATGCCAGTCTGTGGATCTGATGGCAAGTTTTATGAAAACCATTGTGAACTTCACCGGTCTTCCTGCCTACATGGAAAGAAAATATACATTGTGCACAGCAAAGACTGTTTCTTCAAAGGTAGGCTACAAGCGTGCATGAAATTAAGTTCTAGACATTTGTAAACCACAATCTATGTCTACTAGGTTACAAGCATCATTAATAGAGGAACTTGTGGAGACAGATTCACGATTACGAACTTGAATATGTAACTTCTCTCCAACGTCATTTTTTTCCACGATGTTTACATAATATTTGTCAAGAATTTAATTTATGCTCTGAATACTGATGAGCGAGTATACTCGTTGCTCGAGTTTTCCCGAGCATGCTCGGGTGTCCTCTGAGTATTGTACCGTGCTCGGAGATTTAGATTTTGTCAACGCAGCTGCATGATTTGTGGCTGCTACACAGCCTGAATACATGTGAGGATTGCCTGTTTGTTAGGGAATCTCCACATGTATTCAGCCTGTTTAGCAGCCGCAAATCATGCAGCTGCGTTGACAAAATCTAAATCTCCGCGCACACCAAAATACTCGGAGGACACCCGAGAATGCTCGGAAAAACCAGAGTATACTGGTTCATCACTAGCTATGAACTAATGTAGCCTTCAAAGTAGAGTAATAGATGGCTTTACCCACATCTTACAACAATGATGCTGGAACAGGAGATTGGTTAAGAGTAGCGTATTGGCAAATTGTGGTGTCCACATTTTTTTAAGATTTACACTTTTAAAAGTTGAACATTGAATATTTCTTTTAAGATTTCAGAGTAGTTTAAGATGCAAAGTAAAAACTGTAAGACCATTAAGAAATTGCAATGAAAAAGTGAATTCAAATAATCGTTTGGAATTAACTCGTATTTATATAATGCGTTTCATATAGGCATTGCTTTGCATTGAAAAATCCTTTTTTATTGTTTTATTGTTATATTTTGCAGACTATGGCATTAAGTAAAAGTTTTTGCTTTCACTTTAGACTTTAGCCTTTTAGAAGAGAGCTGCAGAATATGAGATAAATGTTGGGGGCTTGAGACACACAGCAGCCCCCCACTGACTGTGATCACCCCGAGTGGTGGCTAGAATTAAACATTGTTCGGTGCAGATCAGCAAGGTCCTTTACACTGTTTCATGTCCATAGGCAATTACTGCAGACCAGATCCTGTTGAAGAGAATAGGAAGTGATCTACAGTACACTGCAGCAGCCAATAGACATTATAGGGCGGTGCTGTTCTGCTCTGTGCACTATTTGCATCTGGCCATCATTGGGGTGATAACAGCTGATTGATGGGGTTGCAAAGTATTTGACTCACCCTGATCTTATATTGCTCACCAATCTTAGGGATAGGGTATCAACATAAAAATAGTCAACTAACCCTTTAATGTGCATGGTTTTATCAATTAAATGGAATCTGTCAGCTATGCAGCGATGCGCCAATCATCAAGCTGTGTGCTGTTATTTATTTACAATGAAGGTTTTATCATTAGATTATTATTGCTGTGACTAGCTGGCAACTGAGCAGTTGTCCAGCCACGCCCCTCCTCTGATAAGCAGCTTACTGTCAATAGACTATGTAAATACAGAACCTGGTGGGGGGCGTGGTTAGCTTTCTGAGCTCTTCTCCATGCTGCATCTAAAAACTCTTCTTGTGTCAAAACCGCTGCACCTAGTGAACTAAGAGATACAAGGTTGGAAACAGAGACTCTTTTCCTACATTATGCTTCTCTCAGATGAGCTAAAAACCTGGTGACTGATTCGCTTTAAAGGATCTGGAATCTGGGAATTCAGAAATTAGTTCACATTGATGCCATTTCTCAATTCAGAATCGCTCTTGATGCAGCCACTAACAGTAACCTTTTGGCTTACAGAATAGGGGCCATGGTACTGGTTTTGACCTTATTGTAGCATATCCTCTAAATGAAAACCCTTCAAAGTAATTGTGCAGCTTATTCCCTTTTACCTGTTGTTGAACGCTAATTCCACGGCTTGAATAATAATTGTGCTGCTTGAATAATTCTGACAAAGTTGATTTGGCAGGTAAGCAAAAAACCTGCTTTGGATGTCGCATCAAACCAAAATTCGTGTTTGATGAGCCCAACCCACCCACAATGAGCGCAGATCAGTTCCAAGACCGGCTGCTATGTTCATTTCAGGCATTCATTATTGAAAGTCATTAGCCGGTGTAATGAAGATTGATATCAGATGCTTTTCGGATACATTTGTTTTCACTGAAACTAAAATAAGATAAATAAGATGATGCAAAAGGTGCAGATGTTGTGTTCATAACTATTACAGGAATAAAACTCAATTCTGCTATTCATTTTGTAGAGACCTGAGCCTGTTAATAGTTATTACATTTTTATTACATGATTTAAAATCTATTCAAATTAATTTAGTGCAATATACTTTTATTAGATTTAAGTGTATGCTGCTTTTAACTATGAAACATGTTGAGTTACACAAAGTGAATGTCTGAATTTATACCTTTCAACCTTCTAAAATGAAAATGATAATGTTAAAAATTATTACTATTCCACAGAACATGACAGCTCTCGCATCTGTGTCAAGGACTGGACAACCAATTTTATGTATCTTTAAATCAAACTTACAGAAAACATTCGGTTGTGACTAAACAAATATAAGACAGTTCGGAAATGATAACAGGCAGAATATTACACTGAGGGTTCACCTTAATTGGAGAAAGCTATAGTACCAGGGACGGCATCTGTTAAAAGTATTGTGCCGGTTAAAGAATCAATGAGACAGTACAATCAATAGGAACATCTCATGAAGGTCTGGTCCTCCTGAAAAGAACATATCAGGGGACCTTGGAGCTGATCTATGCTCCTTATGGGTCGTTTGAGAACATCATATGCAAATTTAAGGCTCATTTAATATTAAAAACTTTTCTTAAAGATAACTGAATGTTTAGGGTACCTCCGAGAACTACAAATGGGGGATGGATAATAAATCCATAAATGTTAAGACTTTAGTTTGTTGATACACATAAGACAATGGGGGTGATTCAACAAGACTGGCCATTGTCTTTCTGGTCTTGATGAGAGGGATTTTTGAATCAAATGCTCTTGATTCATTACGAGGCTTATGCCTCTTAAAAAATTAGGTGAGGTGCATATTAGCATGCACCGCTATGTGCGCCTTGCCACAAACCTTTCTCCAGCCTCTGCAGAAATGAGGTTTGTGGCATAACAAACACAGCTTCTCATCATTAATTTGACAAACGGGGTCACCACCCTACCATTCCACCTCAGCTCTGCCCAGTTTTTCGGAAATGGGGCAAGAATGGCGTGAACATGCCAAAAAATTGCATTTTTTTGTTACAACCTCATATTTGTGAAAACAATTGCTACTTTTCAAAGCTTTTTAACGCCATAAAAGCTTTGATGAATCGCCCCCAATGTCTTTCCTTTTAAAAGACTTTACAAACTGAATTCTGAAGAAAATGTACCTGTAAAGGCTCTGGAACATTAAGAAGAGCATTACTCATTAAACTTAACTACTTTTGGAGTGTAGAACAAAGACAAATATCACCTCTAAATATCTTTAACATTTCTTGTCATTGAGTCGGTAAATAAATTAGGAATCTGACAGCTAGCGTACTCAGGTCATTAGAACCCAAATCCCCTTGCTTTGTAAGTTTGCACAGATTGCCACTGCGGACCCTTAGAGTAGTGTGTCATGGTACAATAAGAATGTGTTTCTCTAATTCCTTATACACTTTTTAGGCAATGTCAGTATAGAACTGAGAAGTAGTGACTGACTTCAAGAATTGCTTGACATAGCAAAACCATAGCAATTGCTGACAGAGGGGAATGCAGAATACTGCAAGCTTAAATATTGATAGTTAACTGAAATCAGGATTCTGGGAGAATTAGGAGCTTTAGAAAAGTGTTGGCATCAATAGAGTCTTGTCAAACAAATTTTCTTCCTCGGGAGATTGTAGAGAGCAGTGCCCTTTGGTTCCTTTCTAAAACTCTGTTCTTGCTTCTTGGCATCTCTGCTAAAGAACTGCTGACCTGGCATCTGAAATAACTTTCAAATATATTTGAAAATCAAGCTGTAATTGAGAAAAATGTATTTTGAAGCTGCCCCAAATATAGAGATTATGGAATTTTCATGCAAGAAATTACATCTGAAACAGTTCCAGAATTTAACAGGAAAATTACGTTTCATGGAAAAGCTAAATAATATCATGTTAGAAACTAATACCTAAACACAAAAAATGGATACAAGTTGCAGAATTTCACCTTTAAATTAAATATCCTTGAATTGTCATCTGCTAAGGCCTGTTCCACACTTACATTTTTTCTGTCAGTTGCAATCCATGAAAAAGGCGGAGAACGGATCCGTGGCCTTTGAGACATCAATGGGTGCCACTGGACCGTTGTTTTGACGGATTCGCCAAAGTCTGCATTTTAAAGGAACCGCAGCCTGGGGAAAAAGGAAAGAGAGAGAGAGTTTTTCGCCGCTCCCGGAACGGCATTTCATAGTTAAAATGCCTCCCGGAGTAAAGCTTTCGGGCATGCGCACTTAAAAATAACGGACCGTCAAGGCAAAAAAATGTTGCATTGTCGGTCTCATCCGCCCGGGAGCCGCTAAAATCTTGGCGGATCTGTCAAAAAACGGGTGGGACGGACAACCGTCAGTCAAGATCCACCACTAATGTAATTCTATGGGGGAAAAAACGGATCCGCCCCTTTTTTGGTGGATCCGTTTTTTTATAAAATTGGCAGATTTTGACTGACGACAAAAAACGGAAGCGTGAAACAGGCCTAAGGTGAAAACATTCAGTTTAGCCATCTCTTTCTTGGACATTTTCTTTTTGAAAGCTGACAACATCTAGGCAATGCATCATTCATTTGATTCGAACCCTTGATCCTGTGGTCTGTGTTTGTTGTCTGAGCCACAGCAAATACACCAGTTCTTTGCGTGTTTTAGTTCTGTTATCTTCGCTTCTGTCAGTTTTTCATTTACTTTGTCTGCGCTATCTCCTATATATAGGTTCCCTTACTGGTGTTTCCTGCTGGTGATAGTATTCATGGTGTTCATTCACTTAGTTTATGTTGGTTGCAGCTGTTTCATGTGGAATTACTTTATTCCTTACGGAGTTTCTACTCTAACGATACTAGGAGCTGCTAATTCAGGGTAAGCTGCCGATGAGTGGGGGTGCCATTGCGTTATCTTAAGATGCCAACCTCTGTTGTCAGGCAGAGACAGACCAGGGTCAGAGAAGGGTTTTTCCTAGTTTACACAGGGAACTATCAGGTTCAGGTACTTGTCTGCCTAGTTTGTACACAACCCGTGCGAATGTTCTTTAGCATTCATAACACAATGCCAATAATTTCTACCTCTCTATCTCTCTGTGTGTATATATACTGTGTATATACTGTATACATTGTATATATACTGTGTATATATATATATATATATATATATATATATATAAAATCTGACAAATATCTTGAAGTTTAAGTGGTTATCACTGCAGCCTTGCAGCACTGGGGTCCTGGGTTCAAATCCCACCGAGGACAACATCTACAAGAAGTTTGTATGATCTCCCCGTGTTTGCGTGGGTTTCCTCTGGGAATTTTAGACCAATGATCTTACCTTGTAGATATTTATATAAAACCTACAAAAGACAAAATGGGAAAAACCTTATCATGTGTCAAAGTTGACATCAGTGTGTGAATAAGGGCAGACAAAAGGACCGGGTCTCAACCACTGGACACCAGTCAGGGGAAGCCTTTAAATACAATTTCCTGCTCAGGAGAGGAAGGGCACACCCCGGCTTGCACAGAATGCAAAAATACAAAGAAAAAAACACAAAAACTGAGCTTGGTTTGAGTTGGTATACATGCAGCACATAAATGCCTGTTCACATTGGCCATAAAGCACACAAAGCCTACAAAAGACAAAATTAGATATTTAGTATGTTCAAATTATGAGTGAGGTCATTAATTATAATCTGCAAATCTAAATGTTCAGCAATATATTGTGTGCTCAAAGATGTGTGCAAACATTGAATATGTGAAATTTATACTGCTATCTAGGCCACTCATTACAGGTGTGCCCACCAGCCATGACAAGGTGACATTTCTTTAGACTGGATCATAACCATTTCTATAAGACAGGCCTCTCTCAGACCAAAAACCTTCAAACTTAAAAGGGAAGGTAGGAACCAATGCCGATTAAAAACAGCCTTAGAGTGAAGAGGGAGCACTTAGCTTCATTCTGTTAGAAGGTGTTACTTAGTTTTGGTTTCATTGTATTTTATTATATTAATTGTGAACTGATTTAAGATGTTGTATGAGATTTGGAAAAAATGTATACTTTTTCCTCTCACAAAACAGTTTCATTCACAAATATGAGTTACCGTATTTTTCGGACTATAAGACACACTTTTTCCCCAAAAATTTTTTGGGGAAAATGAGGGTGCGTCTTTTAGTCGGAATATACTTACAAATGCTGTGGCGGCAGCAGGAGTTGGGCAATTTTGCGGTGGTCCCGGTCCAACACTGCCGGGCGATATTCACAATCCCTTCCCAGGCTGGTGCAGCAGGTGCGGCAGGTTCAGCGGTGGTGCTCTGTGGTGCGGGGGGCTCCGCCAGCATTTTGTGAAAGCCTGGAGGCCCCTCACAATCATTGCTGTGATGCGGTGGCCTCTGGGAAAATCGCCGCTAGGTTGGCACATGCTCAGATTGAGATCTCAGCAACAAGATCTAGGTAATACTGGAGATGAGAGAGAGGATTAAAAATATCTAAACAAATTGTAAATGTGGGAAGCAACTAACAGAATTTTTTTAACGGAGAAATGTAAAGTCCTACAGCTGGGCAAGAAAAATGAAAAAAGCATATACAGAATAGGAAGAATAGAACTAAGCAACAGCACATGTGGAAAATGTCTTGGGTGCAATAATAGATCACAGACTGAACATGAGTCAACAGTGTGATGCAGCAACAATTAAGGCAAATACAATTCTGAGTTGCAATAACAGAATCATACAGTCTAGATTATGTGAATTTATTGTCCCCCTCTACTTCTTTTTGTTCAGCCCTCATCTGGAATACTGTGCTCAGTTCTGGGCACCACATTTTAAAAAAAGACATCAACAAACTGGAGTGACTTCAGAGAAGAGTGAGCAGAATGGTGACTGGTCTGCAAACAGTGTCCTATGAGAAACGGTTAGAGGATTTGGGAATGTTTAGCTTGCAAAAGGGAAGACTGAGGGGAGACTTAATAGCTGTCTACAAATATCTCAAGGGCTGTCACATTGTAGAAGGATCAGCTTTATTCTTATTTGCACAAGGAAAGACTAGAAGAAATGGGATGAAACTGAATGTGAGAAGATACAAATTAGACATTAGAAAAAACTTTTTGACAGTGAGTGTGATCAATGAGTGGAACAGGCTGCCACGAGAAGTGGTGAGTTCTCCTTCAGTGGAAGTCTTCAAACAGAGGCTGGACAGACATCTCTCTGAAATGGTTTAGTGAATCCTGCAATGAGCAGGTGGTTAAACCAGATGACCCAGGAGGCCCATTTCAACTCTGCCTTTCTATGATTCTATTATTCAATGGTTCCAGTGATGTATAACTTACTGGACTTCTCACTGCAGTTTTGATAAAATCACTGGTTTATGTGTAGTATATCTAGCAGTTCTTTGAATGCTGAGCTGTGTATTATCCCGAACACACCACTGATTAACAACTGTCTCTGTATACTGTGCATAGGCAGAAAATTGCCAAACATTGGTGAGGGCGGGGTTATACAGAGCTCATGAATGAGGAGGACTATATGACAGCTTGTTTACTAGTCCTCTAGTCATAACATCCTGCTCATAAACCTGATTTTCTTCATAACTACAAAAAGTAGATCAATAAGTGACACATCAATGGATTCAAGGTCTGTTTATACATTACTCTGTTAAGTCATGTAACAGATCCTCCATTTGCAGCTCCATTCTTAATCGTGGTTGTTTTTCTTATGGACCTGTGGTCCACACAGGATTGTGTTTCATGAATGCAATGTATCCACATGAGTGTGTGAAGAGGGTCATCTGATTGTCTATTTAAATGGATGAGCCATCACCTTTTTTTAAGCATACCTTGATAAGCCTGCTTACATAGGGGATGAAGTATAACATAAATTTATTTATTCTGAGTTTCCTCAATGCCTAGTTCATTTATACATAAATAATGCATAAAAGTAATTATGCAGTACAGTGTAAAGAGATGTGCAGCACGACAGTGGTACAGTGTGACTGTTCCTAGCTATTACATTTTGCTGATCAATTACAGAGTAAGGAAGGCTTCTGTGAAAGCAGCAGAATAAATTTCATGTTCTAACTCACAAATACATTACTTCACCAGTGTACAATAATGATAATGCTAATCCTAATTTCATGTTATCATATTAACTATTTTAACAAGTGGCAGGGCATAATAAAGGGCAGACAACTTGTAAATTCAAAAGAGGTTCAACTTCTAAAACGTTTATTCTTGGGATTAAGACATGTGTAATGGGGTTACCGTAACAGAGAGTAGTTTCCTCTGTTTCAGGGGTCAGAAGATCATAGCCTTTGGCTACATGCAGCCAGCACTGGTGCTTTCCATTTAGCTGTGCAGGTTTCTCTTATTCACAATTTGCAAGGGTTAAACTCTCTTGCTTGTCTCATTAAGCCTTCTGTCTTGAGTTGTCGCAGCTGTTTTCATTTTCTTCACTCCCCTCTGGTCTAAGTAGTCATTTCTTAGCTTGGGTAGTTGCCAGTGATAGCTTTCTGTACCTTGAGATTGTTTTGGAGCTATGAGCTATGGAAAGAGAAGTTATTTAGGAGTCGTCTCCAGAGATTGCTACTTGGAAGTTAGTCTGGTGTCTTTCTTCTACTTATCTCCCTTTTGGTTTGCCTCTCCCTTTATATAGCATTTCTTAAACAGGGTGAGTCTAGAGTGCTATTTTTGCTGCCTCTTGCAATAGCCATAGCCATGCTTAGGGCAAGAGAAGGATATTAACGTATCCATCTGTGACACCCCAGAGAGTAATGTCATGCCTGAAAGCAAGGAGGGGTCCCCTTACCAGGTGTCAGTAGGAGAGAAGTCAAGCAGAATTTGGGATGTGGAGCTGTGATTAAACTCGCCCCAGAGCTGAGCGTTAGGAACCAGATACAGGAGTTCATGGTTGCGTGGGTACTGAAGTCCTGGCAGCTAAATCTGGAGGGCAGGGGACTGCATGTCTCCTGGCCCGATCTAATACCCGGCGGCCCAGCAGCATACCAGAGCCTGGAGCCGACACAAAGGAGCGGCACCTGTGATAGGCTCGAGTTGCCTGCCATGCGGACATCGGTTTCTTTTTACAAGCAAAGAGACAGTTAGCAGCAGGAGGGTGAGCTGTTAGGCAGCAAGGAAAAAGGGAGGACAGCGCAGAAGGAAGTGCTCCGTACCTACCTGGCCAGGTGTATCCAAAATTGCTTCCAGTCTTCCCGACTCCCCATCAAGATCTGTTACCAGTGTCCCGGTCTGTACTATCAACCATCAAGTAAAGGAAAAGAAAACTATTGTCCTTGTGTCCTCCAGTGATCTCTTGTGCCCTGAGTCCTGCACCACAAGGTACATGGAGCCTGACATAAACAGAACCGGTAGCTCTGGGGCCCCGCTCCACCTGTTGGGAGCAGAACCATCCCAGCGTCACCATCAGCCTCAGTGGTCTCCTTTAGCTGCATCGGCCATCTGTTGCCGAACACCACAGGTGGCAGCACGTTAAATCCCATATACATATTCCCCATTTTACAGCACAGCCAAGGCCACGGAGTTGGGTCATGGCCCCGTGACTTCCCCAAAGAATTGTCTGACACGGTTCCGAGTACCCAATGGCCATGGTGGGCATGTCACATCTAAGGATATCAGGGGTGTCCCTCTAACCTTTCCCTAGTTAAAATGCTTCCCTTCCCATCCATTTCATCGTGCACCGGCTGGCTCCATGGCAGACAGACTGCCCATATACTGTAAATAACAGAACTGTTCCTTACATTTGCTGTAAAGATCTGAAACATTTTCAGAACGTTGCAGGATTTAGCTAAAACTATCACATGTGCATTACAAAGCACATTACGTAAGTTTATTGCATATGGAGTTAACTCTGTGCATTGCATAGATTCAGTTATTAGAGCTAAGAGAGAAACATTACCGCATATATGGAATAGAATCTTTTTCAGTGCTTATTGTGGTAGAACGGCTGCTGATTTGGGGAAACTACCCACTTATTCATATTTAAGGGGATTCCCTGGGATTTTTGAAAAGTTGATCAAGAGAAATGAATGTTATAAAGTCCAGCAGTGATAACTACTCTGACCATGTTGCCGGCCTCAGCAGTGATGATTGCATGTATGACCGTTGAGGTCATAAAATGGCTGCAAGGATCATGTGAATAATGAATGTGAATCACCAGTGCAGAATACAGTCATGTATTATGATTGCGCTGGTTCTTCCTCCTTATGACATATTGCAACAAATATAACATTTGAATCCCACCATTAGGACAAGGGCAGACGGCCATAGTCTCTTCCATCTGATAGAATAAGGATGATTATGCACATTACACTCTGGCCAGATTTTGATCCATGTCATGATAGTGTGCTCTGATTCTTCCAGATGAAGAGATGATGGAGAAAATACATTCTCCAAGTGCAGTCCGATGGATTCAACTTGCATAGTCGATTACGATCCGAATATCAGATCAAACTCAGGTATGCAGATGTTTTTTTCCCTGGACAAACCCTGTCCAAGGAAAAACTTAGACATATGCATTGCCCCATAGTATAAGATTGGTCCGAGTGTGATCCAATGTTTTGTCAGGTTGCACTTGGACCGATAATACTGTTGTCACCACAAGCCCTTGGTGGTTGAGATTTGGAGATTCTGAGATATACAGTGCTAAACTGTGGGTGGTTTCTACTGCAGCATAGACTCCATCTTCCCTCTGGTCCTCTATCACCAACCTTCCTCCAGGACATCATTAATGATGGGGACCACTGTAGACGCACAAAAACAGCATTGGAAAATGTAGTTGTATCAGTATTTATTCAGTATGCAATCCTCCATGGTCATATTTTACTATAGATTTGTAATGGCTTAAGGATAGTTGTTAGTTGTTCCAATATGTTTCCAATGGCTCAATGGTGAATCAATGGAGCAAACCCCATATAATATACATACAGATTAATCTCAATGTAAAAAATGCGGTGACACATCATAGGATAATCTTTAGCTCCATTTGGAATACATTTGTACACCTCACAACTGGTATGGATCTGGAATGTGTTGCCTTTATGAGGTCTTCTGCTCAATATTTTTATTTGGATTTTTTTGTGCATTTTTAACTCTCCACAAATATCATAACAATTTAAACCGTCACCCTGGGTAATTCTACTCCGAGAGAATTATTTATTCTAAAATTAACACTAGCTTGATTTTCTTCCACAATTTCCATTATAAAAAGAAGAATCTTCTAAGTCAGAAAAAAAATCAATTTAGCTAGAGTGGGAGCCTCAAGATGGTAAAGATAGTTCTTGGAGTGTGGTGAACATGGCTCCCCATTAGACAAGCATCCAGTTAATAGAACCTTCTAAGCATGAACATGTTTTAATGATATATTTACTCACTCGCGCATTTCAGCACTGTAAAATATGTAATGTTCTGTCAGTTTCTATGCCAGCTCAATGATTAATATGTTGCTTGTGTTTCTGTGTACTGTTTTCTCTAACCTTGTGCGTGTTAGGCGGCTTTGTATTCATCTTATGTCGCAAAATGCTATAGAAAATGAGTTCTAGTTTCAAGAATCAGCAGCTATGCAATAGCGGTATCATACCTAATGATACAGGGTTATGCTTCAATAAGTTTTTGAACAATCCATGAAGAAATATTCAATGTACACCATATTCAATGACTTTTTTTTACCATACAAGCAGTCGATTGTAATGTTTCTGATTTTAACTTGAATTTTCTTCATACTTCATCAAGGAAGTAAGACAAATTCTTATTCTGCAAAACATATATACAGATCACCAGGACTAAAAGCTTGTAGAATAACTGGAGATTTTTCTGCGTTATATCGACCATTTGATTTTTTTCACTTACACAGCTTAAAAAAATATTGTGGTCTGTTTTGAGGACTGGAAAATGATTATATGCTCCTCAACAATACCAAAAAGGAACAATTGTGGATTTATGGAAATTACAGTATCCAGAGACATGTTATTGCTACGCAAATAATGAAAAATTGAAATAAAATTTTCGAAACATCTTGAATTATTCATTATCGAATATGAGTGACACATGCAGAAACTCCTGCATTTACAGTATACACTTTGCATGTTATCAATGAGGTTATTAATGGTTGCCTAAGAATATTCTACCATATTTAATGCATTTGGGTATACAAATCATCAAGATTCACTTCTGGCAGTTTCTTTTGCAATTGCTGACCAATGACGTCCCAGTTGTGCTCAATTAGAGACAGAGGTTCTGCAGGCCATTCTAGCATGTTTTCGCCAAACAGCTGCTCATATCAGCATGAACAACATGCAGTCTGGTGTTTTTGTGCTGAAAAACAGCTTGTCTGACACTTTTGTGGATTAGCTGTACCACAGGTTTCACCAACAAATCCATGTAATGCTGAGCTGCTAGTACACCTAAAATAAAGACTAGAGAGGTCCCATCACCATACATTATACCACCACACACAGAAGCAGGACCAGTGTGATGTTCATTCCTAAATACCAGGAAGTTTGTGTTACTGTTCGGGTTCAGCCCCCCAAACACAGGATTTTTCTCGTGTTGTAATCTGCATGACAGCATGAGAAATACAGGCGGTTCTAATCAGCGATAAGTTTAATACCACTGATCAGAGAGCTGTCGTCTGACAGCATGAGCCCACAGCTATGACAGGAGATAAAAAGTTTTCCTCCAGTCACTGGCGCCAGGTACCAGTCCATCAACTCACACCTGCTGCCGCTATTAACAGCGAGAGCAGGTGGCAGCTAGTGGGAATATTCATCTGCTGTCATCTGTGCTCAAAATAAATAAAAAAATTAAACGGTGTAGATTCCACTGTATTTTTGATAACCAGCATGGCAAAACTGACAGCTGGGTCCTGCAACCCTCAGCAAGGCTGGTTATCAAGAATAGAGGAGTCCCCATGCAGTTTTTTAAATTATTTCAGTAAATCATTTTAAAAAATGTGTGCGGTCCCCCCATTTTTGACATCCAGCCAAGCTAAATCAGACAGCTGGGGGCTGGTAATCTCAGGCTGGTAAGGGGGCATGGATATTGGCCACCCAAGCCTAAAAATAGCAGCCCGTTGCACACCAAAAAAGCGAATCTATTAGATGCACTAATTCTGACGATTTGCCCGACTCTTCTCACTTGCCCTGTATTGGCAAGTGGGTTCATATCTGTGGGGTTGATGTCACCGTTAAATTGTCTGGTGACATCAAACCTATGACTTTATAATGGAAAGGCATCTATAAGATACCTCTTCACTACTAATCCTATAATTATATTGAAAATAAACATACAGTCAGAATAAAGTCCTTTATTTGAAATAAAAAACATACTTTAAGTTTTTTATTTAAAAATAATAAACAAAGCTATTATCACCTAATGCCCATTCCAATGAAGCCATGGTCTCCTGTAAAAAAATAAAATAAAAACAACCATATCCTTCACCTGTCCATCGTTCTGTCCCACGCTCGGTGAGATCACTGCTAGCACTGGAAGAAAAAGTCTCACGGTACAGTGTCAAGTTCAGTTCACCGTGAGAGATCAACACTAGCATAGTGAAAGTCTCACTGTGCAGCACTGAGATCAGTCTTACATCTTACGGTGAACTGTGGTGTTCTCACCGCTGCACCATGAGACTTTTTCTCACAATGCTAGCGGTGATCTATTTCTATTATTGAAATTAAACCAAGGTGTGGCTCATACATGATACTGAATAAATTGATACATTTAATTTTTTTCTGTTGCATTTTTCCATCATTTGCACAGCATTGACATGTCTGACCATCCTGTAATTTCCATAACTCCATGACTTTTTCTTCTTGATGCTGCAATTACATTGTTGCTGAGTGCGTACACACCAATTACCACTTAGTACACCTTTTTATCATTGCCTAGGCAAGTGTACAATTAGTTGGAAACGCTCTGCAACTGTGGTAAGTTAATACTCCATTGCCATTAAGTGATCAAGAATGTGGTGTCAAAAGATTTCTTTAATATTTGTAGCCTGTTTAAAAAAAATGGCATTGTCAGAGTTTAATACATCTAACAGGGCTTGTTCTTGTTAGGAGTGGCGGAAGGCACTAAATAAAAATATAAATAAAGTGCCTTCGCCACTCGGGGTCCACCATGCGGAGGAAGGAAAACCGCAGCTAAGTGACGACAGAGCAATCTGGCGGTAATGTGCACGGGGTTAAACTCCACCCAAAGTGCACAGCACAGACTCTGTTAAAGTCACAGAGTAGTACAGACAAATAATAAATATAAATATGCTGAACCTGTTAAGTGCACAGGAATTCAGCAGCACACAGACGGTAAAGGGTCACCGGAGTAGTTAAAATATGACAGCACTACACCCGCAGAGACCTACTGTGAAGACAAGTGTGCACAGCATTGCAACCGCAAACGCTCAAAATGAGCTGCTACTGCAGCGCGGCATGGAATGCCACCTAGTGACTCCGCTGGTAATGCAGGCGCGATGTCAGACGCTAAGCTGCTGAGATAGATGGAGCAAATGTATGCTGGCACTAGCGCTGCTACTGGCAGAACTCAAACACTCACACAGATGTAGTATCAGAGGAATGGAGGTTTCAAATGAGTCATTCACCAGTCCAAACATCCATCAACAAACATACAGCAGCAAGTATGAATATACTAGCGCATGGCGGAACAGCCATGCGCGCTTTTTATAGAGAACGGGACCTTCCGGAAATCTCCCAGGCTCCAGGAAGAGCCAATGGGATTAGACACAGGACCTGAGCACCTGACTCCCGAACGCCAATGGGAGTTCGTCCCATGAGCATGCTCAGATGAGGGAACAAAGGACTTAGCCTCTGGAGAGAGTTGCCGCAGGGCAATCTCCTCTGCAATCTCCTCTGCAGCAGGAAAAGCGCAGGAGACTGCAGCATGTGAGGATCTAGATTTCAGCAAGGGAGAGGCAGAAATCTGACTCCTAACAGTTCTTATATATGAATTTCATTCAAAATGTACAAACTGCATGAATAGTTTATCATAGATCCAGGTACTAGAGTTGAGCGACTTTAGTCGGATCGGGTTTCATGAAACAAAATTCGTTTCAGATGAAACTGGTCCGACTAGGGCAAAAAATGTCAGAGTTTCGTCTGAAACCTGACCCCAATGCAAGTCAATGGGGAATAAATAAAAGTCAGCATTGAGTTGATGAATGTCATCCGCTCAATGCCGACTTTTATTTCCCATTGACTTGCATTGGGGTCGGGTTTCAGACGAAACTGACATTTTTTGCCCTAGTCGGACCAGTTTCATCTGAAACGAATTTTATTTCATGAAACCCGATCCAACTAAAGTCGCTCAACTCTAGTACCTAGTACCAGGTACAAATGAGAAGCTTGTTCATCTTTTATGTCTACCTCTGAACAAAGAGATCTTCATTTATTATGCAGTTTATGCCAATTTTTGCATAAATTGAACCTAAAAAAGTTGTATGTTATGACATGTACAAATTGTGTGCTAAGAATATGAACTTTTTCCTGAATGTCCTAAAATGTTTAAATGCAAATAAATTTGGTAGTAGACTAGGTAGAGGGGATGTAGTCTTCAAATATTAAGGTGCATTCGCACCAGATGGATATACTGAAAGATTTTCTGAATGGATTTTCAGCATAAATAGTCTGCAGAGTGATACAATTGCATTAATATACTGTAGGTCAGATTTTGTCAAATCTTATCCACATGCTGTTGTGTAGTAAATAGATCTACGGGGCTGACAGTTTTGGAAACAAAATTTATCCCTTGCAAAGCATTGGGTAAAATCAATGAAATATCCATCAATGAAATTCCACAACAAATCTACAAGTGCTTCTCACAAAATTAGAATATCATCAAAAAGTTAATTTATTTCAATTCTTAAATAAAAAAAGTGAAACTCATATATTATATAGAGTCCTTACAAGTAGAGTGATGTATTTCAAGTGTTTATTTCTGTTACTGTTGATGATTATGGCTTACAACCAATGAAAATCCAAAAGTCATTATCTCAGTAAATTAGATTACTTTATAACACCAGCTTGAAAAAATGATTTTAAAATCTGAAATGTTGGCCTACTGAAATGTATGTTCAGTAAATGCACTCAATACTTGGGCGCTGCTCCTTTGGTATCAATTCTTGCATCAATGCAGCGTGGCATTGGTGTGATCAGCCTGTGGCACTGCTGAAGTGTTATGGAAGCCCAGGTTGCTTTGATAGTAGCCTTCAGCTCATCGGCATTGTTGGGTCTGGTGTCTCTAATCTTCCTCTTGACAATACCCCATAGATTCTCTATGGGGTTAAGTTCAGGTGAGTTTGCTGGCCAATCAAGCACAGTGATACTGTTGTTTATAAACGAGGTATTGGCACTTTTGGCAGTGTGGACAGGTGCCAAGTCCTGCTGGAGAAAGAAATTTCCATCTCCAAAAAGCTTGTCGGCAGAGGGAAACATGAAGTTCTCTAATATTTCCTCGTAGACGGCAGTACTGCCTTTGGTCTTGATAAAACACAGTGGACCTACACCAGCAGATGACATGGCTCCCCAAACCATCAACGATTGTGGAAACTTCACACGCATTAAGGTTAACGTGAGAAAATGGAGAAAATGGAGTACATTTTTTAATAAATCTACTTCTAGCAGATGTAAATTTATGCTCACCTCTTACTGGCTTCTGACCCACGAAAATTTCTGGCAGCATAATTTAATGAAATCTGTCCTTTGCATTACCCATTCCTCTATGGTCAGATGACATTCAGCTTTAGGGGCCATGATTACGAGTCAGTGTCTCAACCAATTTTTGGTATTGGCCAGGTCACCACCCAAAACTGTGCTATGATAGTGGTTCCTTATGACTGGGACTCTTCTTATTTCAACTGGTTGGATAGGGTGATAAATCATGGTTTCCTCTAGACACTGTACTAACTCATTGTGCCTTTCTGTGCTCAATTGTCAAGTGGCTGGTCAAAATAAGTGATGGAAAACTGTCTTTATATGCACACATATACATCGACGGCTGTCAGTCACTGATTAGTACTGACCACTTTGCTGCTAAACCCATATTGAGCAAGGATGTTATTGAATTAAAAAAATATTTTAGTGTACTGATTTTTTTCCCCAAAAAACCTATATATCATTCTGCTCAGATCCTTCTACTCTATAACAAATTGCCTGCAGATCCTTTCAAACCTTTTTGGTTAGTTTGATTATTTTTGCACGTGGTTATATAAAGTAATAAACCAAAATCAGTTCTAGAGCAGAATTACTGCCTCCTACAGTCTATCGTAATTTCTCTATCCCCAGAGGAAATGTAGGTGTGGTATTTGTGCAGAATGAGGTACATTTAGGTAACACTTTTGTTTTAAATACATATCAGACAGAGGGAATATCCTCAGAACGCACAGCAAGATCTGTTAGAAAGTCGAGCCATAGACAGCAGACTGCCTATAACAGCTTTACATTATAAGTCAGTAACATGCTTCTACTGACACCCACATAAAAACTAACGAATGATGTAAATCCTACCTCAACTTTAAACTATCAGACTGCAAATTGCAGATCATTTCTGACCATGCAATACAGCTGTCAAACCAGAAAGTGCAGTTTGTAAGGCTAAGCAGCTAGAATAATGCGTACCAAATATTCTTGCAGATGTTTGAGGAAAGAATGTCTAATTTTGTATTCCAGTTCCTTAGACTCTGTATGTTATATCTGACGCAAAACAATCATATTATTAGAGATGAGTGAGCTTTTTCAGAAAACGTTCGCCAATTTCAAATTCAGCATGAGTGTATCAAATTCGAATTCATGTTCACTTACACAAGCATATTTACTCAAAGTCTGTGAAATTCGTCACAGTTCAGTAGAACATTGTGTTTCCACTAATTTTTTTGTTATTACTTTAGCTAGGATAGTGGTGCTGTATGTGATGCGCCCCGGGGATCGCGGAGTACTTGGAGCCGAGCCAGTCGACTTCAATTGGGGACGGTGTCACGGCGGCTTGGACCCGGTCCGTGGCCCCAGGCGGTCAATGGCAATTGTTGCTTGTGTGGTATTTACAGAGATGGGAATAAAGTTTATGGTTGGATACGTGACGCCACCTGTGGTATTCTGGTCAGAGGTGACCAGTGCCGCAGTGTTGCTTCTCTGGGATGGATGTTGGATGCAGCTGTGATGTTGTAGCCCTCCACAGGTAGGGCTGTAGTCCCAGGGCAGAATAGATGAAGTTGTTGGTAGGGTTGTGGTGTGGAGTGGAGCAGGAATAAAATGGAGGACACAATCGCATGTAGTTCAATGGGCTTTACTCACAGTCTGTCTGCAGTACAGATGTCCGCTTCAGTGCTGAGTCCTCCAGGTCAGGGGTCCAGTAAACTTCCAGGTAGATGAGTACATACCTCCAACACTCCCTTTCAGTATGTTCCTTTCTAAGCCATCTCACTGTACTGGTTTCCTCTCCTTCCTCCCTTTCCAATACCTTCACAGTCAGTGTCCCGGGCTAGCTGCCGCGGATCCTGTCAGAATTCGTCACTCAGGCGGTTCCTTGATCCTATATGGCTGCCTTTCTGGGAAGATAACAGTGGGATTCGCTGTGGCCCATACAGCAACCACAACTGTCAGCTTGCTAGTTAAGTTCGTTGTTTACTTCGCTAGGCTAGGGGCTGAGACCCTTCTGTGACCTGATCACTTCTCCCACCTGATAGCAATCAGCGTGGGACTTAAGAAATTTCTCTCTTTCCTCCCGGAAGCTTTCCCTCCCAGCCAATCTATCCGGCAGTTCCTCTTGTCCTCTTGACAGGAGCTGCTCCAAGCGCATCCTTCCACCTGCTCTTCCCCTGAGGGAACTCTCTCAACTCTCTTCAAATCTCCCACTCTTTCTCTTAGCTCCGCCCACTCACTGTTCCCATTGGCTACTCTACATCACTCCACTTTCTAAGCTCCTCCGCCATTACCCACCTTCCCCACTAGCTCCCAACACCCTTTCCTAGCCAGTCTGGGATGAGGCCCTCCTCCCGTAAGGTATGCCCAGGTGCCCTGACTAGCTAGTGTGTGTGTGTTGAGTGCAATGTAAAGAGTGTGGTGAGGTGCCCCCATCTTACCTGGTCGTGAGATACCACACCTCTGGATGAGATGCAGTACCTCTGTGGCTACTGGACCTGCAGGGGTGCCACATTTGATGAGCGGGGTGGACAGGGGGACTAGTTTGATGAGGGCAGGGTATGTCAAAAGTTTAGAGGAGTGGTGCTCTCCTTTTTTTCCCCCTTAAAGGGAACCTGTCAGCAGGATTGTGGTCAGTAACCTACAGGCAGTGTTAGATTGGCACTGATATACTGAATAGAATGATACCTTGGTTGATAAAATCCATCTTATGGTTGTTGTTTAATTTTTATTTTCAGTTTTCAGTTGATGAGATTCTTGTACTTAGGGGTTGGGCTGTGGGCGCGGTCTTTATGTGGTGCTCTGCTTATCTATTCATCTGTATGGCTTCTGACAGGTCACTGATCCCTCAGTGACCTTCCCCTTATTGTACATAATGAATATTATATATATATATATATAAATTTGTATATATATTAAGAAAAAAAATCACCTGGGAGATTGGAGAGATGTGACACAAGTGGGAAACAAGGGTAATTGGATTGCCACTTATGAGGGCTGTACTGTGTGTGATGTTAAGGTTAAGGTGGAGGAAGAGGAGGAGAGGTCACTTGATTCAGAGCTTGCTATCCACTGGAGCACATTCTGGCCCTCATCTGCAAGGCATACCTATACGCGGCTGCCAAAGAAAGAGAGTCGAGTAGCCCGTCCAGTTTCAGAAGTTATCAAAATGCTGTGCAATTACTCAGTGCAGCAAAACAAACTTCTCATCTCTCATATCATCCCTGTCTCACAACACTAAAGAGCTATTCTGTACTTTCAATTCTCTCCTTGTCCCCCAGCACGTCCTCCCTCTCCACTCATCCCAGACTTTGCTTCATTCTTTAAGCAGAAGATTGACAACATAAGGCAAACCTTTTTCCTAAAGTCCCCATAGCCCCTCCTCCTAACGAATCAACTCTAATCAACTCTCCTCCTCTAAAACCAACTTCCCCACCATCATGGAAGATCAGCTTTCCACTTTACTCTCCAAATCACGTCTCATCACCTGTGAACTTGACCCAATCCCTTCCCACCTCATTCCAAACCTTACCTTCATCCCAAAACTAACCCATCACTTCAACTTATCACTAACAACTGTTGTCTTCCCCTCATGCTTCAAACATACCTCAATCACACTCATCCTCAAAAAGTCCTCCCTTGACCCATCCTTGCCCCATATCACTTCTCCCTTATGCCTCAAATCTAGTGGAACAACACATCTATTTTGAATTGTCCTCAAAACTCTCTTCCTGCTCCCTCTTTGATCACTTACAATTTGTCTTCCAACCCTACCATTCCACTGAAAGTGCCCTGACTAGAGTCAACAATGACCTACTAACCGCCAAATCCAAGCAACACTACTGTGTCCTCCTCCTGGATCTGTCATCTGCTCTCGACACAATGGACCATTTCTTCTTACCACAGACTCTCTCATCTTTTGGCATCGCAGACTTGGCCCTAACTTGGATCTCCTCATATCTAACAGACAGGACATTCAGTGTTTCCCACTCACACACCATCTCCTCATCTCGCTCCCTATCTGTCCGTGCCTCTCAAGGTTCAGTTTTAGGACCTCTGCTCTTCTCCATCTACACCTTCTACGTGGGACAGTTCATGGAGTCTCGCAGCTTTCAGTAACACCTCTATGCTGTTGAGACACAGATCTACCTCTCTGGACATGATATCACTTTCTTACAAGCCAGAATCTCACAATGTCAGTCCTCTATTTTAACTTTCTTCTCTGCTAGATTTCTAAAGATTAACATAGATAAAACCGAAATCATCATCTTTCAACCATCTCATTAACCTCCTCTACCTAACTGACCTATCTATCTATACAGTTATATAAAGCAATATACAAGCATTGTCAAAAGTATTGAGACTAATGTAAATTTTGGTTTTCACAGTTTGCTTCTGCAGTTTTTAAAATGGCAATTTGCATTAACTCTAGATTGTTATGAAGAGTCATCAGATGAATTGCAAAAAAATTGCAAAGTCATTTCTTTCAAGAAAATGAATTATCATAAAAACATCATTTCCACAAAATTTCAGCCCTGCCACAAAATGACCTGCTTACATCATTTCAGTGATCTTTTATATAGCTTAGGGGAAGGAAGGTGTTAATGAAGATAAGACAACTGATACAACTCTGTTGTGCTGATTGAATTATAAGATCAGACTGCTGAGATCCAAAGAGTAGAAAAAAAGTCCCCATAAATCCTGTGCAATATATATATATATATATATATATATATATATATATATATATCACATCTAAGTTAACTAAATCTTCTTTAAATGGAAGGAAATTGACCATAGATTTTAACATTCATTTCCCTTTTATATATTGGATATTATTTTTTATAAAGTTAAGGCACAATTGAATAGTGCAAACAAAGAAGAAAAGAAGTATTATGCCGATAACCAGACTCCCAGCAGCAAGTCGGTCTACGTATAGATAGTCACATGAAATTGTAAAATGGACCACAGCTATGACTAAGTCCATGAGCTGGCTGTTATCTTCTTCCAGTTGCTGATGCTTAATCACCACACCTGATTAAAAATGAATGAACCATGATATATATGAATTAAGAGTGCATCAAGAACCCTGAAATGCTGCTGCCTTCCTAGTACTCTGCCATCCCAAGCATGGAATGACCTCTGGCCATATTAACATTAATTCAGAATTGAAACCATGAAACCTGTTGATGACAGACCTCATCATAGTGAAAAGTTCTGCAAAACAAACGGTGCAGAGGTCATTCATACCCAAGTGAAGGACCAAGATAGCTGGAGAAGTGGGAGACCATGTGATTTCCACTACTACTGGTTCAACTTGGGGACAGGTCAAGCCCCTAGCACCCCCCTAGAAGACATTGATGTCACAGAACCCAAGTCATCTTCTCCTGGTCAGCCCTCTATGGAGCTCCAATTGGGCTAAGCGAGATTGAATGACTTGTCCCGAAACAACCACAGAACAAAGCTGAAGCAAATACTTGATAGTGACTTCCAACTGAATGGAAACAGATGATGCAACAAGCCTATCACTGACCAAATTAGACCACTCTCCCCATGCATTACCATATGATTGCCACATTGACAGGGCCACCAAAGAGCTCACCAAAGTCATTAGTTGCTTTTTTCTACTTCCTACATGGAGAACGAGCATGGACAGCCCTCCAATTGGGTATTGGGAAGAAGCCATCTGAAATTATGTCAATAAAAATGAGAGAGCATCCGCAGACGCATTATTTGTACCAGGACATGGCATGCCCAGAACAAAAAAATTGAAAACCAAGCATTTTAAACTCAAAAACGTAATTGATTTGATGATCTATAAGGATGATTGATGATTTATATAATGAATAATACTCGTATTAGACTGAAAACAATTTTTAGATTCTAAGTTACTGGGTCCCAAATTAAAATGGCTGTAACAATGATGACCAACTCCAATAACATAAGGATTTTAAACCAACCATGAATGTGTCACGATTAAGATCAGTCTTCCGTATACCACTGATTCACAAAAATAGCTCCAAAACTCGTAGACCCAGCAGAGACGGCAAAAAGAGATAATTCTTCATTAGATGACTTAGTGGCCTGAAAACAAGTATGACCATTGTATGCATAAAAAGCTCCTTTCAAATTACAATTGGCCATGAAAATGGGAGTTATCATGATTCTATACTGAGAGAGTGTTAGTGTTGGCAGATTGCACTAAATAAAATAAATAATAAAGTGCAATCGCAACTCGGGGTCCATTGTGCAGAGATATAAAACTGCTGCTAATGTGAACAATGGCGAACTAAAGACAGCGAGCAAACTCCCTGCTTTAACTCCACGGAGTATGAACAGAATGCACAATACTCAGCTCTGTTAGGTTCAGAGAGAGGTAGAGCTAAAGGGTGCGCTCGCTCTGTAACTGACCCGTGCCAATCGCACACGTGGCCAAAACAGATGCTGAGTCAAAAGAAAAGTTCAAAAACTGATGCTAACTACAAACCCTGTTGACTTCACAGGGGAGCACAGCTCTTTGGTTGGATCTTTCCCTGTATGACCACTGTGCTAACTGCACACATGTGGGAAACAGATGCTATGCCAAGCGGGTACAAGGAGGTATCTAAACACACTCACATGCATACAGAGTGGTAGCGTATCCACTCACACCCACCAACAATAAATGATACTAGCGCAGCAGCGTGCGCCTCTGAGAGCCTTTTATACATCAGGCTCATGTCCAGTCGGACAGGACCTTGCCCGTGGACCAATTTGGAGCTGCCACATCTCCAGAGCAGCTGACATCCGACCTCCAATAGGAAGACACCACATCATGGACATGCTCAGTAAGATGACTTCTGGACTTAGACTCCAGAGGGTAGGGCTGCCTCTGTATACCACTGGTTACCATAGACTTAACTGGAGACTCTGCAGTAACCAAGCATGTATCACTAGCCTCAGCAAGATACTGGGACCGATGTTTGTGTTGAGCAGCAATTTAAATGTCTGGACCTGAATGGGAGACTGCAGGGGCAGATAAGGCTTGGGATCGATCCCATGCAGTGGGAAAATCCCATCGCCTAACATAGAGCTTAATACTTCTGGTAGCTAAGGACAGCCACCCAGAAAAAATCCTACCCATGGGCATGAACTGACAAGTGGAAACAAGGAGGCCTAGCAAGGGGTAATCTGATGAAGAGTACACTGTGAGCTTAACAAAAATCCTCAATGACAGCAACTTGTCAAGTTTTTTGCAAAGAAGCAGAAAAGTCTTAGCGACTGAATCAATTTCAAAGCTCAAAAATGATAAGGTGGTAACTGGACCAAAGATTTTTCACTAGACAACAGAAATGGAAGCCTACAACATTTTTAAAAGCTATTTCTTTTCAGTTTAAGAGAACACAGAAATGTTCCAGACCACGTAACACTGTATAGCTGAAAAAGGGAAGCGTACAACATTTTTATGATGAGAGCAAGAGAAGAATAAGGAGTAACAGGTGGAATAAAGTAAACTCAAGTATAAATTTTATTAGATATCACATAAAAGCAGAAAGTTTACAAGATACAGTAACAAAATACCAAGACAACACAGACATAACAGGGTCACCCATTAAGGCTGGGAGTATGATCAGGCATTATATATGTGCTAAATAGTAGAGCATAAAAAAAACATAAACCTGATGATATGCTCAAGTAAGGATAGTCCCAAGGTTTAAGAGAGCATGCAGCAGTAAGTAACACAGTATTGAGTAACACCAAGAGGCAGAGCTTACCGGAGGTTGGAGGGTGACCCTGAACCGGATGGCAGGACCCCATCTGGTGGGGCCTTATTAACATCTGTTCTAGCTTAGATTATTCATATGGTACAAAATTATAGCGAAGTAGCAGATGTAAATGCTAAGGGTCACTATGTGGACCATGAAAAGGGAGAAGAAGCTTGGGTCCCATATCCTCTTTTCAATATCTCTCCCTCTCCAAAGGAACCATATTAATATATAATGTCAGTCTATAATACATCCCACATTCATTTTATCTTTGTAACTCCTTTGTGAGTCCAGTGTACATATCTATTCATTTTATTACTTTTAAATATTATTATAAAAATAGCAATGGTATGTATTAATTATTATTCTGGTTCTGTTACATGCATAGATGTGTTTGGTAACTACACTATGGCTTAGTAATTTTTATGGAACTTTTCAATTTCCTCTACTGAGTCAGAATTTTTATAGTAGATTAATTTTCTATTATGTTCTTTTAAACCATCAATATATATTTATTGTTGTGTTATTATGAGCAATATTATCTTGTTGTATAATTAATCCTATATTCTGCTGTGTTTATAAGGCAAAGAATGGCTCTTTCTTATATTGTAAACATTTTTTTTACCAGAGAGAGCAGTTCATTAATCACATATACAATAAAAGAAAGTCATACATTTAATGTAGCGTATAATAATGAAATCTCTACAGTTATTTATTTTTTTGTATCGCAAAGCAATGTATCCAACACTTTTCAATCGTTAACACAAAAACAGCTTTAGTAAAGTTAACGTGACTCTACCTTACAAATTGTGGCTTGAGTTTGGTAGTACGATAGGCTGGACTTCTGGAGTCAGTGGTAATGGTGGTGGTGTTTCAGTTGCTGATAGCGGCTCCCACTTTATTAGCCATGGTATGAAGTGTTTCTTTGTTGATACTACTCCATCCAATTCCATTGCCACTTTTTCTTTGACCATAGATTTTGCAAAAAGTTTTTCACTCCAATTTATTCAACCTTTACCAAAACACATGTAATATGAAATACTAGATAGGTTGGTTCAGGTACAGAGAGCAAAATTTGGCCACAAGCTGCAGTACAGGTGTGGTGTGTAGTGTTGTCAAATTGGGCTAGTAGAATAAGTGTGGAGAAAAAGCCATGCAGAGCTAAATATCTTCATTTTAAAAAATATTATTTTCTATTTTTCTTTTGTTTGAATGTAAAATTTGAATAGTAAAACAGATGTGCTAAATAAAACAAATTGTGACACGCACCATTTGTGAAATAGACAATCGCAGTTAAATGGGTAATTTTCTGTTGCATTTGTAACAATTATTCCCCAATAAAAAAAATTCCTGCAATAAACTATGTTATTATTGTGCTCTGTTTTCTTATAGCAAGAATAAAGAAAAGAAGGTGTAGTTGTAAATAATATAGAGTTGGACAGATGCAAGCTACACCATGTCACTGATCAATCACACTGAGTCTGGCACTGCTGATAGCACCTGTCACGACTCCGCTGTCAGGTGACCTGGGATCAGAGGCGTCTTTCCTCTCCCTAACACTATGGAGCGCCCTAGCTTGCCTTACTCCCCAGGATACTCCTGAAGGTGAAGACGGCGGGGCCACCATCTTTGCCTTGTCTGCTGAATCAACCCCCCATCTGTTCGCTTACCCCACCCAGGGAAGAGGGGAGCTGCAGTACACCAACCTGACAAGCAAGGCAACATGAACAAGGGGTAACTGAAAATATCATGCATACAAATAATTACTCACATATAACAGAGGAATACACCAGGGAGTGGAGGATGGGAAAAAGACAAAATAAGAGGAGGGAAGTGATTTATCAAACTTACAAACCCATGCAACAGTCAAAGATAACACCTCCAAACTCCTCATATAAGCACCAAAAACACCTATCCTCCAAGCCATGCAGCATAAGCAAGCTCTAACATGTGTTTGAATCAAGTCCCAGATTATATTGTGGTTAGGAGTGGCTAACCGAGCTCAGACTCCCAGAGCTTCTAACATGGCCGATTAACCCCTGTTCTGACAAAAGAAAAAACACCATTTAAAAAGGTGAAGTGCTTCCTTTCAGCACAGGAGTAGGAGCAATCAGACGCTGCGGTGTTCTGGTTCCTCTCTGCTGCATTAACCCCGTGACAGCATTTTTCCCAAATATTTCTCCTTCCATCAATTGAGTCTCTGTAATATTCAGAGAATATTAAGCCTATCTTCTTAAAAGTTGCAAGTGTACAACACATTACTGCCTGGAGTCTTTGTCCAATATTTTCTTCATGCCTCTATTGATGAGCTTTGTGGTCAACAAACTCTCATCATCATAATTTACCCAAAATGGCTGCTGCATTCCATGCTTAGCCTTTTATCCAGGCTATAGTAGTCTCTCCTACTATACCATGTAATATAATACCTGAAAAGCATTATGGGGAAGATCATGCAGTCACACCTGAGGACATGTCTACATTCTGTGACTCATACAATCTTCTGCAAAGTGTAAAATGATGGTGGGCATTTTAATGTCAATTTGCTCAAAAGGAATATAAACTTGTTCAAATTCACCATTATCTTTGAATTTCGTAAAGTTTTACTTGAATTCCATTAGCTTTGAATTTATTTTATCATCTCTAATAATAACTAGTAAATTGGTGGGAGCTTAGAGCTGAAGCTTCCAGAAATTGACAGAATGAGGAACTCATGTCCCCAATTAATTGGAGTGGAGGTTTTGTTTTCACACTCCAATTCTATTCAATTTCTCTATCTGGATGCCAGAGATAGTAATGCTCTGTACTCTCCTTTCTCTCTCTAAGCTGCTGGGTTTGACTGCAACAGTTTCAATTACATAAGTAAATACTGTAACAAAACATCATTATTGTATAGTACTGTAGGAAAAATCAATATTTCCATAACAGCAATGCATAAAAGTAGATACTCGAGAAGATAACTGTAATTTTAAAATATTAGCTCTTACTTGAACTGTCATGTTTGAAATATTAGAAAGGTTGCTGTTCAATATTCATTACTGGTCTTTTCGATTATTCCTATGTGGTGACAACACATGTATCATACATCTTCCATTCATCACCCAATGTCTATCACCCACAGATAATGGAGTAAGAATAATGTAGGCAAAATGTCATAAATCATAGCAAATCTATTTAACATAGATTTCCTATTTTAAAAGTCAAAACACAGTGCAAATGAGGAGATGCAGAGACCACCAGTGAGTGATCAGTTTATTCCTTAGCACAAACAGAAAGGTGTATGGACTCTGTGGGCCCATGCACTTATCTGCTCATTCTCTAGGGTTGTGCTTCTTCCCGTGTTGCTTTTAGGGATAATAATAAAAATGAGCGAACGTACTCGGTGATACTTCTGTAAGTAACAAGCAGGCACGTAGGATGCAGTAACGGACCGTAGTCAGACCAAGGGTAACAGGGGTTTATTTACAGTGGATTCTCCACGCAGGGAGGAAACTGAGGGAAGATTTTCCCTGAAACAGCCTATAATATAATATAAAATAAGCTAAAAGAACAGTAATGAACTGACAGCACATTCAATGCTAATAAATTATCACTCTGGCATCAGTCACGGTTTAATTCCTGAGAATCGCTTATGGCGCCTAAACTGTGACGCCGTGGGGGGTCTAAGGCAGTCCTGAGGAAGACAGTGTCCTGTATCTTACAATGTGTTTCCCGTTATCCCTTTCACTGACCTTGTCACCCTTAGTGATCTCGGCGAAGTCAACTGTGGCAGCTGTGGCAGCGCTTTCCGCAATGTCAGCGATGTCAGCGATGTCCATAATGTTAGTGAAGTCAGATCAGAACTCCATCGACAGTCTCTAGTCCACTTGCTATTTCCTCTCAGAATCTGACCTAAATCACCTCGCCGCCTCAGAGCTCGAGCCTCTTCAAAGGACTACCGCGCGCTTGAAGTTCCCACCCAAACTGACTGGTTACTCGTGCGCTGCAGCCACATAAGCTTAGCCACGCCCCCTCTTTTCAAATACAGACTACAATCTCCAGTCTCAAGCTTTCTACCCTGCAATATAGGTGATAGCCCCAACGGTTCCGGACCCATCACGGAGGAGGCACGCCTTGTGGGGTTCTTCTCCTTACATTTCACTATCACTCGGCTATCATGGTGCTCGAATGTGCTTGTTTCTCGCCGAGCGATGGACAGTGCTAGATGTAAAAGTCTATTGGCTCTGTAACTGGTGCTAAAGATGCAGGGCAGGGAGTAGACTTTTACTCCCTGCCCTGCATCTTTGACACCAGTTATGGAGCCAATAGACATGTGGGGATACCCTGTGAGTCACTGTATTGCTGTAGCCCTTTTTGTTAAGGCATTACTGTGACTTGCTGTCCGTCTGACATCATCAGTAGTGTTGACCGATACAATCCAATATCGTGAAATATCGTATCGGTTTGGATCAGACCGATACCAAAAAAGTATCGGGTATCGCCGATTCCGATACCGGAAACCAATGCAAGTCAATGGGACAGAAATATCGGAGTTAAAAAAACCCCTTTCTTTCCTTGTAGGTTAATTCTACATGAAGAAAAACAACTAAGAATAATGTAGAATGTATTGGGGGAGGTGGAGGAGACATTAAAGGCATAGAGGTTTAGCCCAATCAAGTGGAATAGCAGGAATAATTTTTTTTTTAAAGACGTTCGGAGTTACAAAGATATTGACTATGTTAACCTTTTATATATTTTGTCAGATATGTATGTTTCACTACTTCCATGCTCTTCACCTTCTTTTTTTAATTCTCCCACACTTTCTCCTTCATGATCCTCAGCAGGAGCAGCAGCATCTTTTTTATCAACTTCTTCACCTTATTCATCTTCTTCTTCACCTTCTTCCTATTATTCTTTTTTTTACATTCTTCATATTCTTCTAATTCAACTATTACTCTTCATATTCTACTTCTTCATCTTCTTCCTATTCTTCTTCTTCTTCATCTTCTTATTTGTGACAGGCATTCCTGTAGTTGTTATCTATAAAAGTTTGAAGATTACACCTTCCGTTCTGCCTGTCACAAAAGATTTACAACAGGATTTGTCCGCATTCAGTTTGGCCTGCAGCAGCAGGCATTTTCCAGGGGCACCACGAGGAGGAACGGACTCACCCCCATACACTACTTAGTCATCTTCTGCTTATAATTTAGATAATATCTTTGCTCTGATTTTTAGTCTTATGCTTAATGTTCTTCTGCTTTTGGTTCTTCTGCTTTTTGTTCTTCTGCTTGTTAGGCTTGTGTCTCTTGTTCTTCTGTATCTTGGTGGTTGTCTTCATGTTCTTTGTCCTCTTGGTCATCTTCTTCAGGGTCATCTTTTTGGTCTTCTTCGGGGTGGTCTTCCAGGTCGTCGTCTTCAGGGTCATCGTTTTCGTGGTGGTTGTCTTCTTCGGGGTGGTCTTCAGGGTCGTCATCTTCAGGGTAGTCGTCAGGGAGATCCAGAGCGATAACCAAAAACCATTTCCAAAAGCTTGAACTTAGAAAAGTTGCAGAAGGTACAAGAAGGCTGAGGAACTGCCGAGGACCAGCTGACGGTGCTGGAACATGGTTACTAAGCAGGAGATACCTGTGCTAGAAAGCACTACCAAGGACCAGCAGACGTTGCTGGAAATCGGATACTGAGAAGGAGGCACCTCAGCCAAAGGCACTGCCGAGAACCAGCTGACGGTGCTGGAAGACAGAGGGGCAGCAGAGGGAACAAGAGCCAATGGCACAACCGTGGACCAGCTGATGGTGCTGGAACACGGTTACTAAGCAGGAGGTACCTGTGCTAGAAAGTACTACCAAGGACCAGCAGATGTTGCTGGAACTCGGATACCGAGATGGAGGCACCTAAGCCAAAGGCACTGCCAAGAACCAGCTGACGGTATTGGAACCCGGATGGGTAGCAGAAGGTACCCATGAAAAACAAAGTTGCAAGGCCGCGAGCCGGCCGCAGTTACCGAAACCCACAGTCCTTACAGGGGGTGCTTGTCCTATTGGTACTACGGAACCAGCCTTTATTACCCGAACCCGCAGCCCACATAGGAAGCACCTAAACTGCAGGCACCATAGACTCTGCTAACCCGACCGCAACACGACAGGACGTTTGGTAGCAAAGTGACGTTGACACTACCTGGAAACAGCAGGCGTGCTGGAACCAGGCTGGGCAGGAGGGAGTACCCGTGCCAAAGACACTTCTGAGCAGCAACTGGTGATGTTGGAGCCCAGGGTCAATCTGGGTGTAGGCTGAGGCCTAATTTCATCAAGTTTTATATCTGTTGTAGACTACTACTGATTTTAACCGTGCTCCAATTTGGCCTCTGGCTCCACTATCTCTAGTATTCACCCTGTCCTCCAACACCGCCAGTTGCTGCTCAGAAGTGCCGTCTGCACAATCAACACTTGTTCCTGTGTTACTGGGGCTCAGTAACATTAGTTGATCCCCTGATGTGTGTCCGGCAATGTCTCCTGCTCTGTCCACATGCCAACACCTCCAATGCATACTGGCTGAGCTCTGGCCATGTATCCAGCTTAGAGACCCAAAACTTGAAGGGGGAAGAGCCGTCTGGGAGTACACTGACAGGCCAAGACATGTAGTCTGTCACCATCTGACGGAAACGTTGCCTCCTGCTGACTGGAGCTGTCTGTGATGGTGTAGACATTTGTGGTGGGCACACAAAACTTTGCCACATTTGGGCCATACTGGTCTTGCCTTGTGCTGAGGCGCTGCCTGTGCTCCCTGTTTGTGCAGAGCTTCCTCAACTGCCTCGACGCACAGAGCTGCTTTGTATAGCACTAGCAGCACTGCTCTCAGGTGGAATGGAGAACATGATGGAATGCACCAGTGTGTCTTGGTAATCCCGCATTTTACGCTCCCGGTTCAAAGTTGTTATGAGGCTTTGTAAGTTGTCCCAGTAGCGAGGATCTAGGAGAGTGTACAACCAATAATCAGCCGTGTTGAGAATGTGGGTGATGCGGCAGTCGTTTCTCAGGCACTGCAGCATGAAATCAACCATGTGCTGCAGACTCCCAACTGCCAAAGAAACGCTGTCCCTTGCTTGAGGCGTCATCTCTGCCTGCTCTGCATCACCCCACCCTCGCTGTACATACTGACTACTAGAGCATTGTGTACCTCCCTCCTCTGGAGAGATCCTCCTCACAAAGTGTCCCCTGCCTAGGCCTTTGTGAGGAGCCACGTTGCGCAGACTGTCCAGAAGCAGATGGCATTTGTGACTCCTCATCCTCCACCTCTTTCAAAACCTCCTCCCTTAGTGCTTGCAGTGTTTTTTGAAGCAGGCAGATAAGGGGGACAGTGATTCTGACTAGTGCATCATCCACGAGGAATCATCGAAGGCACGCAAAACAAGGCAGATGTCCTTCATAGAGGCCCACTCAGTGTTGCTGAAGTGTGACCGGCGCACAGTGTGACTTGTTTGCGCCTGATGCAGCTGGTACTCCATTACTGCAGCCTGCTGCTCACACAACCACTCCAACATATGTAACGTTGAATTCCACCTGGTGGGTAGGTCACAAATTGATGCGATGTTCCGGAAGGCGGAATCGGCACTGCAGAGCTGCAATGCGCGATCTTGCCATGCTGGAACGCCACAAGTGAGCGCACTCTATGCGGACCTTGTGCAGCAGTGCATCAAGATCCAGATAGTCCCTCAGAAAGCTCTGCACAACCAAGTTGAGCACATGTGCCAGACATGGGATGTGTGTGAGGTTGCCTAGGCCCAGAGCTGCCACCAGATTTCGACCATTGTCACACACTACCAAGCCTGGCTGGAGATTCGTTGGAACAAACCACACGTCGCTCTCCTGCTTTATGGCATTCCAGAGCTCCTGCTCTGTGTGGCTTCGATTCCCCAAAGAAATTAATTTCAGTACGGCCTGTTGACGTTTGACCACAGCTGTGCTCATATCGGTCGTAACAGGCTCCTGCAGCGCTGATTCTGAGGAACTGGAGTATGAGGAGGAGTCAATGTGTACAGACTGGATTCCTGCAATCCTTGGAGTTGGCAGAACACGTGCAGTGCCACTCTCAAGATCTGTACCCGGCTCCACAACATTGACCCAATGGGCAGTGAGGGAAAGGTATTGTACCTGTCCATGGTTACTTGTCCACGCATCGGTGGTCAGGTGGACCTTGCTACTGACGGCGTTTAGTAGCGCATGTTTAATTTTTCCCTCCACATGCTTTTGCAGGGCAGGGACAGCTTGCCTGCTGAAATAAAAGTGGCAGGGCATGGTGTATTGTGGGACTGCCAATGCCATGAAGTTACGGAAGGTGTCAGTCTCCACCAGCCTGAATGAGAGCATTTCAAGGACCAGTAGTTTTGCAATGCCAGCATTCAGAGCCTGTGCTCGGGGATGATTTGCCGAGTATGCCCGCCTTTTCTCCCATGCCTGTGCTACCGATGGCTGTAGAGTGGCCTGGGAGTGTGAGGATGACAGAGAACATGGTGCTGTGGGTGGAATGTCACTGGGTCTCTGGACAACAGTGCCAGAGGTTCTTCCATGGCGATCCTGTGAGGAAGCCGAACCAGCTGTGTGTGAGCTGGAGGAAGAGGCTACAACACGAGCTGAAGAGATGGTAGGTGGTGCTGTAGGTTGGCCTACGTCTTCAGTGCGTCTTTGTAACTCCATCACGTGCTTGAGCCGCACATGTTTCCAAATATTTGTGGTATTGAGGTTGCTGGTACTTTTCCCTCTTTTGACTTTCTGATGACACAGCTTGCATTTGACAAAGCAAATGTCATCTGCAACTGTGTCAAAAAAGGACCACGCACTGCAAGTCCTGGGAGCACCCGTTTTGGCTTTTGGAAGAGGAATGCTCCGAACGGGTGCTGAAGTGGAGGCTAGAGGCAACCAAGTCCGCCCCCTCCCTCTCCCTCCTGTTTTGGCCGTTTGGGGAATCTCTTACTCAGAGCTGCTTCCACCACCTTCCTGTTCCTCATGCCATGATGGGTCAAGGACCTCATCATCTACACTCACCTCTTCAAACACCTGCTTCTCCTGGGTAGTCTCGGCAGCACCGTACGCACCAGAAAGTGGCACCTGAGTCTCATCATCTGATGCGTACTGAGGTGCGCTGACCAAAGGCACTGGCCAATCCGCCTCTTCAGATTCAGAGGGACAAAGCAGTAGCGCATCAATGCATACTCCCTCTTCTTCACATTCTAGAATGCTGCTTGGCTGGCCCCCTCTTTCCAAGCCATCAGATTCAGAGAACAGAAGTAGAGAATGAGATGGCTCCTGTACAGGGCTCTCTGACTGCCTGGGCAATTTGGCAGGTGGTGAAGAGACAGATGGTTGCTCTTCAGTGCTCTGGTTCTGAGAGGATGTGGAAGTCATTGAAGTCGATGCGTTAGCTGCCATCCATCCGACAACGGCTTCAATTTGTTCGTTCCGCAGCAGTGGGGTACGGCGAGGTCCTACAAAGCTGCACATAAAGGACTGTTGCCTGGTAAAACTGGGGGATACTGAGTCACTGGTGCCCGCAGCAGGCACAGAATCCCCACGTCCTCTCCCTGCTGAATCCCCACGTCCTCTCCCTGCTGCAACTCCACGACCACGTGCCTTACTCCATGCCTTCTTCATCTTGGTAGACAGATAAAGATAGGCAGAAAAGTACAAAAGGGGGGCTTAGTGTGCTTATTCCTGAACAGCTGCTAACAAGTATAAGAAACACTAATTTTATAAAGTGTGTAGACTACACTTTAGTATGAGCTAATGTGGCCTACACAACTGTCAAGTGGAGTCTTTGGTGAACTTTATTTACGTGTTTTTTTTTCAAAAAAAGAAAAAGGATGTGACCAAAGATGTGAAAGCGATAGTATCACAAACTTTTTGGAGCTATTACAATGCAGGAAGTTAACCTACAATGCAATAGATGAGGCTCCAAAAAATAGGCTAATACTAATCTGGCTGCAGCTGCAGGGCACAAGCCAGAAAAAAGGCTCCTCTATCTACTCCTATATAGCGTTTGCAACCAACCAATGTAGATGGATACAGATGGAAGCACACTAATAGGAGCAAAAAATCAGGAAAAATGAGCTGTAATAAAACAAAAAAAGGACTATGTATGAGGCAGTGACGCACGCTGAGCGGCCTACAACCAGTGGTGGCTACAGGACACGCTACAATGTGAGCTCACACACAGAGACCTCTCAGACAGCCGTGAACAGTGCAGATAACTGGGCACTAGCACTGAAAGGCTGCAGAAAGGCTCCGCTGTCTACTCCTATAGTGTTTGCGACCAATGTATATGGATACGGATGGATGCACACTAATAGGAGAATTAATGAAAAATGAGCAGCAATAAAAGAAAAATATGTATGAGGCAGTGACGCACGCTGAGCGGCCTACAACCAGAGGTGGCTGCAGGACACACTACAGCATGAGCTGCACTCACACAGACCTTGCAGACAGCTGTGAACAGCGCTGCAAGGCAAAAGAAAGCTACACTGATTGATAATGTAGCCTGGGTAAAGCACAATATTATTTGGAAAATCGCTATCTCTAACTGTCCCTCAGAGTCTTGAACAGCAGCCTGTCCCTAACTGAATTCACAGCAGAGTGAATCCTAAATGGCGGCAGCGGCTTTTTTAGTGCATCATGACATCATTTCAGCAGCCAATCACAGCCATGCCATTAGTTAACATGCCTACATGCCTAACAGGATGTGCCAATACTTCTAAGGATTCCTCATTGGCTGAATCAAATCAAACTGGCTGATGCATTATGGGAACTTCCAATTCCGGTATTCGATATGCTAAAAGTATCGGAACTCAGTATCGGAATTCCGATACCGCGAATATCGGCCGATACCCGATATTTGCGGTATCGGAATGCTCAACACTAATCATCAGGGATTATAAAAGGACAGGCGCTGCATGACTCAGCACACTGACGCCATTGTACAGCTCTGTGACACTTTGTATTAGAGAGAATAATTTTCTAGGTCTGTGTGTGCACAGTATAACAAATCAGAGGCCTGTAGTGTTGATACTGATGCTGAAGCTGAGCCATCATACTAACAGCCCTTCTAATGGCTAATCATTTGCTTTGCTATTTTTAATACATACAATCTACATTTAGCCTAGGGGCGGAGAGGGCATCGCAGGATCAGGGCGAGTGACAGAATTCAGTCTGTAGACAGTGATTAGGTCTATGCAGTCCGATGGCAAATATATATAGGGGCAGCATTTTTTTTCTGGATGCTGAAAAAAATTGAATTTATTTTGATCCATCAAGAATTAAGGTACATGTTTGAGGTCCTTGTGTGTTATATAACATACCCAAAAAGTGGTGAAACTTTTTCTTGGACTATATTTCTCAAACATACACTATTCTCTAGTGTGGAATACATTTGTCTGATCTCCAAAACTGAGAAAAATCTTTTAAAAATTTTGTAGTCTTCCATTTCTCAGCCATAAAATGTAACACGTTCTGTGAATATTTATGTGATCTCTAAAACTGAAAAAAGATGAAAAAAAATTGTAGGCTTCCATTTCTCAACCATACAGTGATGATGGGCTGTGAACATTTCTGATATGTATAAAATTTAAAAATAGCTTTTAAAAATGTTGTAGGTTTCTGTTTCTCAGCCATACAGTGTTATGTGGTTTGTGTACATTTCTGTGATTAATAAAACTGAAAAAGCATTGAGACATTTTTCTGGTTGCCATCCATACACTTTTGCATTCCTTCTGTTACATTACAGTTGAGTAAACTCCCTAAAACCATTTTGATGTCTGTATGTGATCAATTGTTTTCTTATATTAAAAATAAACTTTGTTTCAAGAGACGTAAGATGTGTGTAAAAGGAGAGGGAAGTGGAATTACTGATGACGGTGCACGCAGATGCTGAGTACGTGGGGCAAGAAAAATGCCCATTCACTACACATAGGTTCCTATCCCTCTTTGCATGGAGGCATGGAACACCACATCTGAAGCTATAGCAGGGCGAACCAGTGGTCGTTTGGTTCGCACATAATGCTTCCAGCAGGTTTGGCAGCACCACACAGTCTTCGGCAAGGCCCAGTCTCACCAGCCTAAAGTCTGGATCACTTAATCCTCACCCTTACCCTCTTTCCTTTCACCATGTTGAGTCCCAGGAGACTTGTGATCTCACACTAGGACACTCCGAGGAGCTCATTTCAACAACATTTTTCTTGATTGTGGGCTGTCAATCTGCATGCTCCAAGAGTTACAGGAGAACATGTTGTTTAGTGAGTTTAGTGCTGCACAAAACTTACAACAGCCACGGCCACAAGAACATAATGGGTGAATGACAAATTTGAGATAAGGAGGAAGATGATGATGAGACACAATAGTCTTGTTGTTGTTAACTCAGGAGGACCAGGATGCAGTGGTCGAAGATGAGGTGGTGAATGACAAAGTCGCCGACCCAACTTGGAAAGCTGGCATGCAGTGCAAGGCCAGCAGCACTTTTCGGGGGGAGAGATTAGCAGCACAAAGTAATACTGTGTTTGATCAAACATAGCATAAAAGCTGTCCCACCATCGACAAGGTGACTCTGTGGTCGGGGTGGTCCTACACTGTCTAGTATTAATAACCTTATCATGGGGGGGCGTGTCCGGATGCTGAGCTGAGCAGAAGTGTGGTGAAGGAGCTCCTGCCATCTCCCAGCTATAAATAGCATAATATCACCCTGCATCACCGGGTTCCACAGTCAGCATGGGGCCTAGGAAACCTAGAATCACACAGCAGCCAGCGGTGGACCAGCCGGCACAGCGGACGGCTCTGGACGCTTTTCTGGGCCTTGAACAAGTCCAGGGAGATACGCAGGCGCCATCTTTGCAGAGACAGGGCAGTGAGGAGGAAACTTCCCGGCACGACGCTCTGCATCAGGACGGCACTCAGGAGACTGATGGCTGCAGGGAGGAGGAGGAGATCTCCCCCTCTACATCGGGGGATGAACCGTATGCAGAAGGAGCAGGACTTCATGGAGATCAGATCAGCACCGCTGCTGACAGCAGCCACGAGGTGAGGGGGAGGGGGGGTGTTGGGCCCCCTCTCCTTTACCCTTCATATCAGCCCACACAAACAAACAGCTCCTCATTACATCAGGAGGTTCTTGGACAGAATAATACACAGAACACTGCCTATATCCAACCCCATCAGGGATACTACTCCTCTCATCATCCACATTATTCAGTTAACTATCCTCTTAACTCACAGCCTGATGGCAGCTTCAGGGGGCCTGCCCCTCCCTCCCAAGACTGGCAGTCTATTCTGGCAACCCTACCTTCTAAAGAGGACTTTAAGATCCTCATTAGTGAGGTCAAAGACATATGCAGTTCAGAAATAGCCAACGTAAGACGAGATCTACAACACTTAAATGGGAGAATTGAGGCCCTGGAAGAGGAACATGACTCCACAAGAAAACACATGACAGAAATTCACCAGCTAGTGTCCTCACAACAACAAGTGATGGAGGAAATGCAGTCCCACTTGGAGGACTTGGACAATAGGGGACGCAGATGCAACATACGTGTGAGAGGAGTGCCTGGGGTGGAGGACTCTGAGTCTCCTGATCTAATCCTGCAGGACATCTTTAATAATATTCAGGGTGCACCTTCAACCAATATAACTAAGTTGGACAGAGCACACAGGGCGCTACAGCCTAAGAACATGTCTACTCAACCCCAAGATATTATATGCTGTGTTCACGACTTTACTACTAAAGAATTGATCATGTCCAAAGCCAGGACCCGGAACCAGACCCCCTCATTTCGGGGAACAGAGGTTCAGCTCTTCCCCGATCTCTCCCGCATAACCCTGCAGAAGCGGAGACACCTCAGGCCCCTCCTGCTAATTCTCCAGGAACACCAAATTAAGTATAGATGGGGGTTCCCATTTGCCCTGACGGCCAGGAAAGATGGAAAGTCCACGACTCTGCGTACCCCTGCTGATGTGACGGCCTTCTGTACAACCCTGGAGATCCCGGTGGTCAACATTCCACCATGGGTCCTGCATGTACCTGGTGCTCCCCCTCCGCCGGTGTGGACCAAGGTGGGGGGAGGAAGGCGCGGGGCGCGCGGGGGAGGTGGGGGGAGAGGCGGCCGTGCCCCGTCTTCCCCCCGTATCCGTTGACTTGACTTTTAGTTTAGGCTTGTTTAGAACAGGCCGCATATTTTCTTTTTTCTAAGCCTCCCTTACTGATTGGCCCCTCTGCTTTCTGGCCTGTGACACTGGAAATGGGACATCCAAACCCCACCGGGGGATGGACACAATGCTGCCTCTGTGTGTCTGGAGCCGCATCATTTACTGAATCAATTGAAGCAGGTCACCCGGGAAGGCAGGTGGCTTCGCCAGGGCCACTTCGGTTGCTTCCCAGTTACCCCTTTCTTTACATTGGAGGGGCGGCTGGTTGGAGATAGACCGGCTCTCTCGGATCCGGAGACTTCCACCTATCCTAGGGCTTCCCTGGGATTGATATTGAGACCGACTTTTTCTACCACTCTGGCCCTCCGAGCCAAGAGTGGGTTTCCTCAGGGGATCCCTCCCCGGGTTAAACCCCGGGTATTGTTCTCAATGGTTTCTCTATGTTTTTTCACTTTTTGGATATGTAATTTACTAACTGAGTGTCTATGTCTTCCCTTTTCCTTGTTGTTCTTACCCTACCCAACCATCCAAATTTTGTTTCCACCCTCGGTTCGATCTTTGACAGCCTTCATCTGGTGGACCAGCCGTGCTGAGACAATCTCTATGTTAACCTACACCTTCACAGGTAATGGTCCTGACACCTGCACTACACTCCACTTAATGCAACTAAGATGACACGTATTGTATCTATTAACGTGCGGGATCTTAATTCTCCCCGCAAAAGGAAATTGCTGTTACAGGAGCTGCGCTCCACTAGGGCAGACGTAGCTTTCATCCAAGAGACCCACTTTGACTCTACAGGCTCATTTAAGTTTGCGGCCCACTTATATCCCCAACAATATCTAGCAAGCGCGAATACTAAGAAAGGGGGGGTTGCAATCTTGATTGCAAAAAATTGCCCTATACAAGTCACTGGAAATCACTCTGACCCTAAGGGACATTACGTGATCCTGGAGGCACAGGTGGGGGGCTCACCTCATATTCTCGCTAACATTTATGCTCCGAATGAGGGACAGATTCGCTTTCTGAGGGGGGTATTTTCACTCATAGGGGGGCTTCCCCATGCGGCGACGATAGTAGGTGGAGATTTCAATCTTCCATTCTCTGAAACATTTGACAGGCTCTCTCTCGGGAGGTTCCCGCCCTCTGACTCTGTAAAGAAGCTGTCTTTGGGCTTCCGGAGGATTATAAGATCTGAGATTCTCTTTGACGCATGGAGGGTGGCGCATCCTGGGGAGAGAGCCTTTACCTTTTTTTCACACCCACACCAGACCCATACCAGGATCGATTACTTCTTTGTAAACTCTGCTATTCTTAAGAGGCTGGGGGGGTGGAACTGGGCTCCATTACCTGGTCAGATCATGCCCCTGTGATCATGGATCTTGAGGGAGCCCATTCTCGACCTAGATTTGGCTACTGGCGCTTAAATTAATCTTTACTCAAGGACCCCGAAGTCAGGGCCTCACTGCATAAGCAACTGGAGGAATTCTTCCAGCTCAATACGGGCTCAGTCTCCTCCCTGGGAATTCTGTGGGAGGCACATAAGGCGGTGATGAGGGGCCATTGTATTAGGGAGGGCGCCAGGGCCAAGAGATCCGCGGGGGTCCAGAGGGCACATTTGACTTCTCAACTAAAGCTTCATGAGAGGACACTTGCTGAAGCTCCCTCTCTGGCCGCTTTGAAAGAGGTGGTCAGACTAAGGGAAAAATTAAAAGATCTGGCGGTGGTGGGGGCGGAGAAGCTGCTAACTTTCTCTAGACAGAATTTTATGAAAGGGGCAATAAGGCTCACACCCTCCTGGCACGCCAGCTGAAAGAACGCTCCGCGGCTTCATGTCCTCAGGCCTTGCGGGACGCTGCAGGGGTGACGCACTATCACCCTGATGCCATAGCTGATATTTTTTATAATTTCTACAAAAAATTGTACAATCTTGGTCCCCCATCGGCTGATGGATCCCAGGGTTCAGGGGCTATTGAAGACTATCTTGCTACCTTAGACCTCCCCTCCCTACCTAGTGAAGCGATTGAATCTCTAAATAGTGCAGTTTCCTCTGAAGAGGTAGAGGAGGTTTTGGAGTCCCTGCCCATGGGTAAATCACCTGGCCCTGACGGTCTGACATACTTTTACTATAAGACATTCGCCAAAACACTCCTTCCTCATTTAGCCTCATTATTTAACTCCTTCTTGCAAGGCGACCCAATCCCGTCCACAATGCTACATTCCCACCTCATCCTCCTTCCAAAGCCGCCTAGGGACCCCTTGGACTGTGCAAACTATAGGCCAATAGCCCTTTTGAATACGGATTTGAAGGTGTTCACCAAGCTACTGGCCTCCAGACTTAATAAATGGATACCCTCGATTATTCATAAAGACCAAGTAGGCTTTATTCCATGCCGTCAAGGGGGTGATAACACCAGGAGGGTTGTGGACTTGGTGGACATCTCAAACCGAAAGAAATCGCAAACAATAGTACTGAGTCTTGACGCCGAGAAGGCTTTCGACCGCCTCTCCTGGCCATTCCTTTTTAGTACGATGCGGGTCTTTGGCATCTCGGGCGGATTTCTGTCTGCGCTGAGATCCCTATACAACCACCCTACAGCAGCCATAAAACTCCCTCTCTGTACATCCAAACCATTCACTTTATCGAATGGCACTAGGCAGGGGTGCCCTTTGTCACCTCTCCTGTTTACCCTCTGCATAGAGCCCCTGGCAGCGTCCATACGACGGGACCCCAATATTTCTGGGGTGATGGTTGGGAGTAAATCTTTTAAGATCGCACTATTTGCTGATGATGTCCTATTGACGCTCACTAATCCCCACGTGTCTCTTCCAAACCTCATGAGGGCTTTGGAGGAGATATGGGGACTTATCTGGATATAAAATCAATTCCAGCAAAACGGAGGCTATGCCGCTTAACATCCCCCCTGAGGTATGGGACCACCTACGCCTGAATTTTAAATTCAGGTGGAAACAGGATGCTGTGAAATATTTGGGGGTGAATATTACGTCCTCATATGAGACCCTCTACAAACTAAACTTCCCCTCCCTCTTTAAAGAATCAAAAGCCCGCCTGACTAAATGGCAATCACTCCCTCTTTCGTGGATGGGTCGGATAGCGGCGGTAAAAATGAGCCTTTTACCCAGATTGATTTACGCCTTTGAGACCCTCCCAGTTGGAGTTCCGGTTTCGGAACTGAAGTCCCTTCAGGCGGCTATTCTTAGGTTCATATGGCAACAAAAGCGCCATAGAGTGGCTAAGGAGGTTCTCACAGCTCATAAGACCAGGGGAGGGCTTTCTGTGCCAAATATTCTTAACTACTACTGGGCTACTCACCTGAGGAGAATCCCCTGCTGGACATCCCTATGGGCCTACAGCAAGTGGAATGAAATAGAGAAATTATGGCTTGCCCCAATACACCCTAACTCTCTCTTATGGTCGCCAGCACGGTGTGAGTCCTTTCCACCCCTTTTGGGCCCCATGCAGTTCACCCATAACATTTGGAATACCTGCACACGGAGATTTGCCCTCATGTCACCTTGCTCCCCCCTGGTGTCCTTCATCTATCACCCACAGCTCCCAAGCAGTTTAGAGTCTCCTATGGTTCACCCTTGGCTTAAAGCGGGCCTATTTAGATTTGCGGATATTATAGACGGGGAGACCATGGAGATTCACTCCTTTGATTATCTTAAGCAACATTTCTCGATTTCCAATAGGGAATTCTTTCAATACCTACAAATCAGAGATTTTGCTAACTCCCTATATGGTAAAGCGGGAGCTTCGATCCCCACGGATTTCGAGAAAATTTGCAGGAGGGGGCGTGAACACCAGGGGTCTGATCTCAGAAATTTATAACCTTTTATCGAATCCACGGGGTGGGTCTGGTGAATCTTTTCTATACATGCGCAAGTGGGAGGCCGCCTTGGAGCGGCGTATCTCTCCCCGAGAGTGGTCTGTCATTTGGAGGAATGCCGCAAAATCGTCAGTGTGTACTCTCTATAGAGAAAATATCTATAAGATACTAATGCACTGGTATCACACTCCAGAGTTTCTGCATGGACTGAATCCCTCTGTCCCTCCCTCCTGTTGGAGATGTGGAAAAAGCACTGGGTCCCTCATGCATATATTTTGGTCATGCCCAAAAATTGTACCTTTTTGGGGTCAAGCTAAGTCCCTCATTGACAAGGTATTGCATACAGATATAGAACTAAACCCGCTGGTGCTTCTCCTGGGTCACGGGGCGCCGGGTATGGGCAAACTCTCCAATAGATTATTGCAACATATCCTTACGGCGGCCAGATGCCTGATTGCGCGCTTTTGGAGGCAGCCGAGTCCCCCTTTGCTTCAGACTCTCATTAGACGGATCATGGATGTCAGAAGGATGGAACACCTTACAGCCTTACTAAATGATTCGGTGGAGCGCTTTCAGGCAATTTGGTCCCCGTGGGATTATTATGCAGCGGGATCCGACCTGTAGTGCGGCTGAGCTCGGATCTGATTAGTCAATTTAACTGAGGTTTTTCCCCCTTTTTTTTTCTCTTCCCCTCCCCTCCTTCTACTCCTTACTGTCTTGTCTTGTCTTTGTCATGTACACTCACTGGCCACTTTATTAGGTACACCATGCTAGTAACGGGTTGGACCCCCTTTTGCCTTCAGAACTGCCTCAATTCTTCGTGGCAGAGATTCAACAAGGTGCTGGAAGCATTCCTCAGAGATTTTGGACCATATTGACATGATGGCATCACACAGTTGGCGCAGATTTGTCGGCTGCACATCCCTGATGCGAATCTCCCGTTCCACCACATCCCAAAGATGCTCTATTGGATTGAGATCTGGTGACTGAGGAGGCCATTTGAGTACAGTGAACTCATTGTCATGTTCAAGAAACCAATCTGAGATGATTCGAGCTTTATGACATGGCGCATTATCCTGCTCAAAGTAGCCATCAGATGCCTGTTCTTAGCTGAGAGGAGTGGTACCCAGTGTGGTCTTCTGCTGCTGTAGCCCATCTGCCTCAAAGTTCGACGCACTGTGCGTTCAGAGATGCTCTTCTGCCTACCTTGGTTGTAACGGGTGGCAATTTGAGTCACTGTTGCCTTTCTATCAGCTCGAACCAGTATGCCCATTCTCCTCTGACCTCTGGCATCAACAAGGCATTTCCGGCCACAGAACTGCCGCTCACTGGATTTTTTTTCTTTTTCGGACCATTCTCTGTAAACCCTAGAGATGGTTGTGCGTGAAAATCCCAGTAGATCAGCAGTTTCTGAAATACTCAGACCAGCCCTTCTGGCACCAACAATCTTGCCACGTTCAAAGGCACTCAAATCACCTTTCTTCCCCATACTGATGCTCGGTTTGAACTGCAGGAGATTGTCTTGACCATGTCTACATGCCTAAATGCACTGAGTTGCCGCCATGTGATTGGCTGATTAGAAATTAAGTCTTAACACACAGTTGGACAGGTGTACCTAATAAAGTGGCCAGTGAGGGTATATCTTTGTAAAATTAAGGTCATTTATAGCCTTATATCATTTATATTGTTTATTATTCATGCACACTATACAGAAACTAAATACTTGTACGACTTTGTTTTGTTATGCCATGTTTAATAAAATCAAATAAATTTTATGGTTAAAAAAAATAACCTTATCATGTGTCAAAGTTGACGTCTGTGTGAATAAGGGCAGACAAGGACCGGGTTCCAACCACTAGGACACCAGTCAGGGGAAGCCTTTAAATACAATTTCCAGCTCAGGAGACGGAGGCCACACCCCAGTTTGCACAGAATGCAAAAATACAAAGAAAAACACAAAAATTGAGCTTGGTTTGAGTTGGCACAAATGCGGCATATAAATGCATGTTCACATGGCCAAAAAGCATACAAAACCTACAAAAGACAAAATGAAAAAAACCCTGCTATAATTAAATAAGTAAAAAGTAAAAGGAATAATACAGTTTCTGTCAACTATAACTCAACAAAACTTATAGTTATATACATGTTTTAAAACCGCAATTAGAATATTGTAGAGCCACAGACAAAAACCATCAAAACATTTGAGTCCACCGACTTTGTCCTAGTGTGTGATAATTTCCTTTCTTCTCCTACTTTGGTTTACTACCATACTCCACTACCCAATACTTTTCTCTGTTATATTTGTGAGTATATTTGTATGTTTGGTATTTCTCATTACCCTTCTTCGCATTATCTTGTTAGTCTTGTTGGTGTATTTTGGTACACTATTACTCCCCTCTTCCCTGGGTAGGGGAAGGATACAGACTGAGGGCAGATTCAGGAGCTAAAGCAATGTACCTGGCCCCAGTATCTTCACCATAAGAAGTAATCCGGGGAACAGGGCAAGCTAGGGCACCCCAAGCGTTATGGACTGGGAAGGAACCCCTGGTCCCGAGACACTTGGCAACAGAATTGTGGCATGCAGTTACTTTCATAGAATAAACTTTGCACAAACTGTAACGTACTGCAAGAAAAAGCAAAGATCACTGCTCATATTGCATTTACATTTGCCATACATGTCGGGAAAGCACAGGTGTGCATGACAAACATATCTATAATCTTCATTTATTCAATATAGACAGAAAGATTGTTCTCTTGGCCTATGTAGAAAGAAAAAATATGAATCGAGAGACAGAGAAAAAAGGATTTAAAAGGGAGTGTATACAAAATAAAAAAACTATCCATCACCTTATGTGTGAGTCCACAGAAAAAAGCACACACACAAACTGTTAGATGGTGGGAAAACCAGCCAAATGCCAGTTTCACCAAGGGAGTATATAAAATGGAATTAATAAAATATATGATATATACATAATAGAAAATGCCCACCATTTGTTGAACATACTACATATCAACACACTGCTAAGGACGTATTGATATTGATTTTGTGATGAACCAGTGGTAGGACAATTTCTCCAAAGTGTCCAAAAAAGGATTTTAAACATGACAATTCCAGGCTGTATGTTGTTTGTGCTACAGTGTGCAGCCTATGTGGTCTAAATGTGCTACTGTGATGAGGAGTCTTCAGAATTGTCTCCCATTGAGTAAATCTGGGACATCATTGGTTAGCAATTACAAAGGTAGCTGCCAGCAGCGGATCTTGATGATTTGCCCAAGTGCATTCAGTGAAACAGAACATTCCTCAGACAACCATTAATAACCTCATTGATCACATGCCAAAGTGTGTAAGGGCATGACTTTCTGCATTTACTTAATACTGAATAAATCGAGATGTTTTGAAATTTTGTTTTCATTTTTTCATGAATTGCATATCTATAAAATGTTTGTCAATCCTGTCATTTCCACAAATCGACAACTTTTCCTTTTTAGTGTTGCAATTTCAATGTGGAGAAGCGTATACTGTAATGTGGTCAGCTTAAGTTATCAGACCTGCCACCGGGAAAAGTCTTATGGTCGTAGTATGGGCATAATAATGTAGTGTCTAAAACTGACGTAATAGGGAGCTGTACCTAGGGGTCTTACCTAATTAGTGAGGGCTCAATCTCTAGGGAATTGCTTTAATGTCAAACCCTGGGATAATCCCTTTTAAGCATTTTGTAACTTTTTATGTTGAATACTAAAATAAATGAATGAAGCCAATAACATTTTACACGTGAAATTTGAAATGTGCGAAAACTCAGATAATTCCTAGACCTGCTGCATTTGGATAACTTATATCATGCTAAAGACAGAAAAGCTGCATGTTTTAAAGAGATATATCTGCGAAGCTCATGAAAAAAGACTGGATGCGCTCAGATGTGATTAAACTATGTGATTTATCTTAACTGGAAAGACAAATTCCCAGCAGCGTGATGGTTTCTGGGCTAAATATATGTTTAGACTGAGCATAGTATAAATTTCACAGAGGCCTAATAGAACCATTATACTGTGTTCATTATTTTTCATAGGCATTCCACGCATAATAGAAGCAGCACCCACAGTGGGCATTTGTCAAACAGTGCAGGAACCCTTGCATGCCATTATATAAGTGAGGCCTATTACAGCACAGAGTGAAGCAAACGACTGGCCGAGCAATTAGATTGATTTCATATTGTGTATTTTATCAGCTGATGTATTTAGCATTGATTAAAATAATATCTCTGTGTTGCTGAAAGCAGTAAGGGAATTCAATACATAAGCCATTCTTTAGTATTATGAGAAAATCCACTATCTGTATGTGCCTATATTAATGCTCTCATTCTCTTATTATTCTGGAGATGTCATAGGATAAGAAGTGCAAAACTAATTCATAGACTTAATATACTGTATATATAAAAAATATTTTTGGGAAGGAAACTTTAAATGCAAATGAGATTGTTAACCCTCTTTATAAAAAACACATTAAACTTTGAAATAATAGATAACGTATACTCCAATTGACCAATGCTTCACCGCATTAGTTATTGATTGGCTGCATCGGTCACATAGCTTCCAGTCGGAACAGTAGATACAGAGATCGGGGTTGAACACTACTAGAGCAGATATGAGAAATCTGGTAAAGTCCCCTCACTCTGAACTCCGTCTCACGTTTTAGGTACTATTGTCTTCTCTGGTTCTGACCTCCTGGCTTGGCTATTGTTACTCCGCTACCGTTTGCCCCTATTGTACCGTCTATTGCTCGTTCTGGTTTTCTGATCTATTGCTACGTCCTGACTATCTGCTCTGTCTAACCCTTTGGTACTGTATTGCTATCTTGTGCTTTGACCCTGGCTTCATCTGGTTTCTGTCTCTGTCTATGCCCCTTGGTAACATTGTCCTGTAGTTACCTTTCTAGGAGTTTCCCTGCAGCTCCTAGCTCTGTGGAGCTTAGGCCACGCCCCCAGCAGTCACGTGCTTCAGGTCCTGATAGTCTGAAGCATGCATCATCACCACTGCTGCCCTGCTCCACAGGTATCTTTGAGCACTGTTTTTGTACTCAGGACACCCGCACTGGCTCAGTGAGCAAGTGCAGTGCGGGGCTCCTGACAATGTTATTTTATTGTAAAAGGGGCTGTTCCCTTTCAAATATAATTTATCCCTCACCACATCTTGTACATCACGCTGTACTCACCTTTCCTGGGTCTACTGGCGAGTTTCCTCCGCTGCTCCCAGGTATGTGGCACTGGCTACAGCACTGACGTCACCTTGCCAGTGCCACAGCCACTCCGTAAGCTTAAAGTAGCGTCTCTCAGTGAGATATTTCAGTGTAGATGGAATTCCCAGCTCCGAGCCGCTGAGCTCACTGATTGGCTCACAAACAATGCCAGACATCAGGGACAACGGTTAGAATACAAGAAAGAACCACGATCAATAATCCCAAGGAGATTGATTAAATATACAAAAACAATCACTTTATTAAATACATCAGGATATATACAGTACAAGCAGGGGGGAAAGGAATCAAAGCCAAAATTGCACATGTAAGGAAGTGGTGCGCACTCAGGAGGAAAAGGGGATATACAAACATCAGTCATTAATTGGCTATAAAAAAAGCCCTAATATAAATTGCACATTCCCAATTGGCCTCATAATAATATTGAACAGACATCCCATTAACAAATCACAAAATATCAAAAGGCATATTTTATATGTATTACCTGTTCAGTATGGCAGGGCATCCCACAGCGTGCGCTCTCCCCGACACTCGTTTTGGCGATGAAACCTTTGTCAAAGGGTCAGGAACAGCGGAGTAGTCTTGAGGGTGGACCCGGGAAAGGTGAGCTCAGTAGGTTTATTTTTTTTAAATAAAAGAAAATGCAGAGAGAAATGATTAATATGTGAACAGGAGTAACCTCTTTAAGTTTTCTTCCATAACAGTCATATTTGATGATGATCAGTTTTATCGTCACAAGTAAGAGAGGACTTTTTGTCTAAACTGTAAAACGAGCTAGATTGAGCTACTCCAAGCTTTATAATGGGCCAAGTATTATGGAATGTTTTTTTTTCAAAACATTTCATCTTGGCTAGACTACACTTGTAAAACATTAGAAAATATACTTATTTTGTTAACATTAGCTGAAGCATTGCACAGAAATTTCCAAATGCAATGTTCGGCATGCCAGTGCACTTGCAGTCTATTTTCTTGCTTTGTTTCTCACTGCTGGCATTGCCTTCTACTGCTTAATTCACAATGGAAACAGAGGTTCTCCTGTAAAATGTCACCTCTGCTCCCCAGAGTAAATCAAGAAGTAGAGGTTGTTGCCAGAGGGGAGAAGCAAAAAGGATCCTTAGGCTGCCAGTGTACTGATAGGTCCACCAGTGTCCTTGCAAATCTAATATGTTCAACAAAAGCCAAATTTCTGTGCAACGCATGCTGGAATAGCATTTTTTTCTGTATTTTGATTTCCTGTTATATGGAACAAGAAAAAAATGTTTGTTGCGAATGTACCAAAGCTGTCTGGTGTGAAGTATGCCTAGGAGTGCATGAAGCACCCATCTAGCCCTGGAAATCGTGATCCCATGAGCTAATTCCCTAATATTGTCACCCTGAAAGATTTTTTACATTGTCGTATACCGTTCTACTTCTGCAAGCACAGGGGTGGTGGTGCTGCTAGTTTTCATTTAACATCGGTCGTATTACGCCGATGTCAGCATCCCTTGCATTTGATGTGGGCTCCGGCGGTGAGCCCACATCTTTGCTGGGATATGTAAGCTATTTTGAACAGCTGACATGTGCCCGGAACAGCCGCCGGTGGAATCGCGATCCACCCTCGGCAATCAACTAGCTAAATGCCGCTGTCAAATGCTGACAGCAGCATTTAACAAGTGCTTCCGGCAAGCGGGCCGGAAATACACTCACCGGTAACCCGTTCATCACCTCTATGTAGCTGAGCTGATTGAATTGTGCCCGCTTCTAGTTTCCTATGGAAACTATTGAAGCATGCCAAAAGTAAAAAAAAGTGTTTAAAAATATAAAAAATAATTTAAAAAAATATAAAAGTTCAAATCACCCCCCTTTCGCCTAATTCAAAATATAACAATAAAAATAAAATCAAACATACACATATTTGGTATCACGGCATTTAGAATCGCCCGATCTATCAATAAGAAAAGGATTAACCCAATCACTAAACGGCGTAGCGAGAAAAAAATTCAAATGCCAGAATTACGTTTTTTTGATCGCCGCGACATTGATTTAAAATGCAGTAACAGGTGATCAAAAGATTGTATCTGCACCAAAATGATATCAATGAAAAAGTCAGCTTGGCGCGAAAAAAATAAGCCCTCAGTCTACCCGATATCACGAAAAATGGAGATGCTACCGGTATTGGAAAATGGTGCAATTTTTTTTTTAGCAAAGTTTGGAATTTTTTTCCACCACTTAGATAAAAAAGAACCTAGACATATTTGGTGTCTATGAACTCATAATGACCTGGAGACTCATAATGACAGGTCAGTTTTAGCATTTAGTGAACCTAGCAAAAAAGCCAAGCAAAAAACAAGTGTAGGATTGCACTTTTTTTGCAATTTCACCACACTTGGAATTTTTTTCCCGTTTTTTAGTACAAGACATGGTAAAACCAATGGTGTCGTTCAAAAGTACAACTCGTCCCGCAAAAAATAAGCCCTCACATGGCCATATTGATGGAAAAAAAGTTATGGCTCTGGGAAGGAGGAGAGTGAAAAACGAAAACGCAAAGCCGAAAAAAGTTCTGGGGGTTAATAACCTTGCAGTCTACTGCTGTGATGTATTTAATGGCAGAATTTGATGTCATGCATAGTGTTGAGCATTCCGATACCGCAAGTATCGGGTATCGGCCGATACTTGCTGTATCGGAATTCCGATACCGACTTCCGATATATTTTCAATATCGGAAGTCGGTATCGGAATCGGAAGTTCAAAGTTGATTGACAGCCTGACGTCATCATGATGCGCGGTGTGTGCGCATCATGATGCGCCGTCATTTCGGGCCTTCCGGGGGTCTCTGCCGGCCTGCCGGGGGGCTGTGCCGGCCTGCCGGTGGTCTGTGCACCCTGTGGGGGTCTGTACCGGCCTGCCGGGGGGCTGTGCTGATGTCCGGGGGTCTGTGCAAGCATCGTCCGATGGGACTACAAGTCCCATCTGGCGATGCCTGCTACCATGACAGTGATTGACACATTAGCCAATGATTGGACAGTAGTAGTCCCATCATCCGGCTAATGTGTTAAATGTTAAAAAAAAAAAAAAAAAAAAAAAAAAAAAATACTACATACATACTACATGCATGCTACATACATACTACATGCATACTACATACATACCACATACATGCTACATACTACATACATACTACATGCATGCTACATACTACATACATACTACATGCATGCTACATACTACATATATACTACATACTACATACATACTACATACATACTGCATGCTACATACATACTACATGCTATATACATACCACATATATACTACATACAATACATACATAGACATATATGATAATGCCCAGTATCAGAGAACGAGACAAGGCGGTGACCATGGTCCAAAAACGCCTTGTGCATGGATTACCACTCCATATGCTAATCTTAAAAAGGAGAAAACGGAGTAACGGATACAAAATATATGCAAAAGTATAAATTTTATTAATACTCACAGCAAGTGCTGACAAGTATACAAGTTGACTAAAATAGGGGGGGATAAGCCCCAATGATACAACAATCAGGACAGACAAGGACAGGGTAAATAAAATGATACCAGTGCTCGAAATCTACATGGCACAACGTTCAGTCAGCCCATGGGCATTGCACATAACAGACATGTGTCTAATGGTAAAAGATAGTCAAATATGGCATACTCAATTAAATGTGTATTGTACATAGTTGTACATGTCTAGAGCACCAGAAAAAAAAAAAAAAAAAAAAACCATCAACAGGGGTCAATGTGCAAGTCCAATGGACACTGAACATAAATGAATCAATGACATGTGGAAGGATTCTTACATAGTAAATAACATATGTATCAGCATATCAAAACTGCGCAATTGTGCCAGAGAGAACCCGGGAGACGACCCGCCCAGCGGTCCAAATGACCGAAGTGTGGAAACAAGTAAAGGCAGGCTGCTTACCGGGGAGCAGAGGAGGTGAAGACCCATGCAACGACACCCGACGTACGTTTCGCGCCCGCCACAGGCGCTTTATCAAGGGAGTGTTGACTGAGGTGAACCACCATGTTTTTATGCAGAAAGACCTCCCACTTGAAAGCGGTCACATGGGGCAGGTCTACCAACCAAAGGCAGCGGACAGAGCATGCGCAGTGCAGCTCACTCAAACCAGGAAGTGATCAATAGTATGGTCACAAAAAAAAAAAAAAAAATATGGCGGGACAAAACCGCACTCATATAAAAACTAGATAGCATCGTTACCCTAGACGCCTGCGCAGTGTATTGCGTTGACAAAAAGTGTCAGAGCTCAATGAATGATAAAGATGTAATCAGACCATAATAGCGGCGCATACTCAGTGCAACACCTCAGTCCTCCAGGAGATGGGGCAGGCGTCACGCGTCAGGGAAAACAGAGGGAATTTAACCCCGTGTATAACCTGAGGCGGGCAGACGCCCAAACCCATATCGGAGCAACGGGTGAGCGCAGGTATGCGCACTAAGGTCACAGCATAAAGAATCAGGAGAAGAAAATTAAAAAAAAAAAAAAAAAAAAAAAAAACCAAGACAGACCATGGAGGAAATACAGTAAAGATAGTGACATCAATCATAATTGGGGCAAACAATATAAACACATTATATGATAGTGTATGCTACCAAAAATCCAGAGCACCAGTAAGGATTGTAAAGGCACACAATAAGATTGATGCAACAGTCCAGAAAAACTTTTTTTTTTTTTTTTTTTTTTCCTTTCCCCCTTCTTCCTTTCTCTTCTTCTTATATAGTAATAGACGAGTGACCCGAACACGATGGAGTGTCCGCATTCTCCATAATATCAATATGCCGTGAAACGATGATGAAGGTAGATATTCTTTCCAGATCCAACAGATAATAAACGCAGGCGTGGGTACGGACATCCAGAATAGAGGGGTCCACACCACACAATGGTACCAGTGAGTCCACATGTAGCCAACACAGAAAACACAGGGAAACTAAAAAAATATATAAAAAGACAAAAAGTTAAAATCATACAAACCGAATGTTGATAGGGCCTAAAAAAATGAAACAATGGTGAGTGCAGCGGAGACAGCAGAAGCTATAAAAATGAGGAGAAACTCAGAGATTCGTTAAGTCCTTTGGGGGTCATAGTATCCAGGGCGACGATCCACTTAGCCTCTCTCTGGGCCAACGCCTTTTTGTAATTTCCAGCTCGGATTCCCAAGTGTACACATTCAATACCTCTTACCATGAAGGACCCCGGGTCACAATCATGGGAGGATCTGAAGTGACGTGGGATGGTCTTAAGGGTAGTAGGATCGACCACTGTCTTGGCCGCCCGAATGTCCCTAACATGCTCACGAACTCTCACACGTAATTCTCTTGATGTGAGGCCCATCAATATATATATAATCTAAAAAATTAGCATATGGAGTGGTAATCCATGCACAAGGCGTTTTTGGACCATGGTCACCGCCTTGTCTCGTTCTCTGATACTGGGCATTATCATATATGTATTGATTGTATCTGTGTTTTTCACAGAATTTTCCTGCCCGAATATGGATTTTCGTGCACGCGACACGACGTGGCGTGCGCAGCTTAATGATGCTCTCCAGGACAGTAGTGGCGGGGACACTGGTGGTTGCAGCGGTGATATGCAAGCAGCTATGTTGAAATTCAGAGATCTGCTCAGGAAACGCACACGCATATGGTGGAACCATGAATTTCTTGACAAATATATTCAGAATAATCTTATCCCTAGGGGTCTGCGTATCCAGGTCTTCCCCTCTTTCCCCATTCAGGATGATGATTTCAAAGCCAAGTGGGAGGAGTTGGCCAATGTATGTTCTATGGGTTTTTTGGACCTATTGAAAACACAAAATAAAAAAACGCTTACTCTTCTCGAGAGTGAGATCGAAATTATTCAATTGGATTTACAAAAAGGCTTAACTGGGGAATCACTCAAAAAGTTTAACGATGAACTTGATGTTGACCTCCAAAAATGGGCCCAAGAAACACAAGCAACCAAGACGAAGAAACTCAAACGAGATATACAGGATAAATTAACGGCCCATGTGTACAGATGGCGCCATCCTCCTGATAGATCCAGACAGTTATATAGGAGTATGTCACGTTCTCGATCTAGATCTACATCTATTAAATCCACTGTTTCTGTTGACGACGAGGCATCGGTGCAGCTGTCTCATCCAGGTGGTACCCTCAGCTCCAGCTCTGACCCCGTAACTAAACGTGTGGTTACACGGCAATCTGCCAGAAAGAAGACATACACCGGACGCAATTTTACTGATTACTCAGCTGGTGGCCTTCAGGTAGTTAACTTCTCAACACATGCTCTTACACAACCCCAGTTGGAGGTTTTGAGTCGTGGACTGACTTTCTCCCCCACTAATCCTTTTAACTTTTTTGTAGCACTGAAGGATCTTCACCTGTTCTCCAGAAAGCTACTATTACGCAAGCTACACCATAAGAATATCTCTCAGGAGTCGTTGACGGAGAGTGAGATGGAGGCACTTCGAGTTTTGGAGGATCTTCTCGATGAGCAGACACCACCAAGTAGGAGTAAGTTTCCTCCACACGTTTTGCCGAAATCCACGAGATTCCCCCCCCTGTCTCTCAGTCCCGCCATCGACATTTTTACAAAACTAGTCGCAGAGGATTTCAGAAAATTACCATCTAGACGTAAATTTGACAACCTCACATGGAGACAGCGGAAGGCTATCTCCGAATTACAATCACTTTCGGGGGTGGTTTTCAAACCTGCTGACAAGGGGGGGAATATCGTGGTATGGCCTACACATATGTATGAACGTGAGGCACATAGGCAATTGAGAAACCGTAATACTTACGAAAGGTTATCCTATAACCCGACTGCCTCCTTCTCGCTCTCCCTTCAGCGTATTCTTGTTCGAGCTTTGGAGGGGGGTATTATAACCAAAACGGTCTTTGAGGGGCTGATGGTCCGAACCCCAAAGACACCCACCTTCTGTCTCTTGCCTAAGATCCACAAGGACGCCGTCGAGCCGCCTGGCCGTCCGATTGTGTCTGGTATTGAAGGGCTCTGCGACCCAGTATGTAAATTTCTTGACTTCTACCTCAAACCACTGGTTGAATTATTACCATCTTACATTAAAGACACAACGGACGTCCTCACGCGGGTTGACGGCGTCCTTGTGGACGGTCATACCTTTCTGGTGACCGCGGACGTAGAGTCCCTTTATACATGTATTGACCATACCCTCGGTTTGGATGCGGTCCGCCTCTTCCTGGGGATGTCCGACCTGGACGGCCCGATGTGTGGACTACTCCTTGAGCTGCTGCAGTTTGTCCTTACCCACAATTTTTTTGTATTCAAAGATCAATTCTATCGTCAGCGGTGCGGCACGGCGATGGGCGCGGCCTGTGCGCCCTCGTACGCTAATCTCTTCTTGGGTGCCTGGGAGAGATCCATCTTTGGCGACGAGGGCGCGCCGGCCGCTTCCCATGTGCTGTGCTGGCACCGCTATATCGATGATGTTTTATTTTTTTGGGACGGGACACTGCAGCAGCTCGGGGACTTCATGGCATGGCTCAATGCTAATACTTTTAACATTAGATTGACATTTAAATATGATCTTAAAACTATTGACTTCCTGGACGTCACACTGGAGATCGACGATACACGCCGGATCCAGACTGACGTGTACAGGAAGCCCACTTCTGTCAACTCTTTACTCCATGCCGAGTCCGCACATAACACCTCTACCATCAGGGCCGTTCCTGTCGGTCAGTTCCTCAGGATGAGGCGGATCTGCTCCACCGAGGATGGTTTTGAAAGACAAGCTAGGGACCTACAGACTCGTTTTCGCAACCGGGGATATAGTAACAGGAGCATACGAAAGGGTTACAGTAGAGCCAGGGCTACTGCCCGTAGGGACTTGCTTTATCCGAGGCGTGATAATACTGGGAGATCTGCTAAGTCAGGTGGATCTGCCCCAATACGTTTCATCTCTACCTTCAATCATGAATGGGAACACATGAGGAGCATTTTGGCCAAACACTGGGCAATTCTTGGCTCGGAGCCATCTCTGGGCCAGGTTATCGGTGATCGTCCTCTGATGACTTCAAGAAGATGTAGAAACTTGAGGGATTTTTTGGTCAAGAGCCATTACATCGCGACGACAACGAACCCCTTTGGATCTACTGGTCCAACTCGGGGGTGTTTTCCTTGCGGCCACTGTGTTGCCTGCCCGAATGTCCTTCGCTGCTCCTCCTTTCAGTCCTCCGATGGTGAAAAAGATTTTCACATCAAACAACACATTTCCTGCAGTAGTACTAATGTCATATACTACGCGACATGTGGGTGCCCACTGATATATGTGGGCCTCACATCAAGAGAATTACGTGTGAGAGTTCGTGAGCATGTTAGGGACATTCGGGCAGCCAAGACAGTGGTCGATCCTACTACCCTTAAGACCATCCCACGTCACTTCAGATCCTCCCATGATTGTGACCCGGGGTCCTTCATGGTAAGAGGTATTGAATGTGTACACTTGGGAATCCGAGCTGGAAATTACAAAAAGGCGTTGGCCCAGAGAGAGGCTAAGTGGATCGTCGCCCTGGATACTATGACCCCCAAAGGACTTTACGAATCTCTGAGTTTCTCCTCATTTTTATAGCTTCTGCTGTCTCCGCTGCACTCACCATTGTTTCATTTTTTTAGGCCCTATCAACATTCGGTTTGTATGATTTTAACTTTTTGTCTTTTTATATATTTTTTTAGTTTCCCTGTGTTTTCTGTGTTGGCTACATGTGGACTCACTGGTACCATTGTGTGGTGTGGACCCCTCTATTCTGGATGTCCGTACCCACGCCTGCGTTTATTATCTGTTGGATCTGGAAAGAATATCTACCTTCATCATCGTTTCACGGCATATTGATATTATGGAGAATGCGGACACTCCATCGTGTTCGGGTCACTCGTCTATTACTATATAAGAAGAAGAGAAAGGAAGAAGGGGGAAAGGAAAAAAAAAAAAAAAAAAAAAAAGTTTTTCTGGACTGTTGCATCAATCTTATTGTGTGCCTTTACAATCCTTACTGGTGCTCTGGATTTTTTGTAGCATACACTATCATATAATGTGTTTATATTGTTTGCCCCAATTATGATTGATGTCACTATCTTTACTGTATTTCCTCCATGGTCTGTCTTGGTTTTTTTTTTTTTTTTTTTTAATTTTCTTCTCCTGATTCTTTATGCTGTGACCTTAGTGCGCATACCTGCGCTCACCCGTTGCTCCGATATGGGTTTGGGCGTCTGCCCGCCTCAGGTTATACACGGGGTTAAATTCCCTCTGTTTTCCCTGACGCGTGACGCCTGCCCCATCTCCTGGAGGACTGAGGTGTTGCACTGAGTATGCGCCGCTATTATGGTCTGATTACATCTTTATCATTCATTGAGCTCTGACACTTTTTGTCAACGCAATACACTGCGCAGGCGTCTAGGGTAACGATGCTATCTAGTTTTTATATGAGTGCGGTTTTGTCCCGCCATATTTTTTTTTTTTTTGTGACCATACTATTGATCACTTCCTGGTTTGAGTGAGCTGCACTGCGCATGCTCTGTCCGCTGCCTTTGGTTGGTAGACCTGCCCCATGTGACCGCTTTCAAGTGGGAGGTCTTTCTGCATAAAAACATGGTGGTTCACCTCAGTCAACACTCCCTTGATAAAGCGCCTGTGGCGGGCGCGAAACGTACGTCGGGTGTCGTTGCATGGGCCTTCACCTCCTCTGCTCCCCGGTAAGCAGCCTGCCTTTACTTGTTTCCACACTTCGGTCATTTGGACCGCTGGGCGGGTCGTCTCCCGGGTTCTCTCTGGCACAATTGCGCAGTTTTGATATGCTGATACATATGTTATTTACTATGTAAGAATCCTTCCACATGTCATTGATTCATTTATGTTCAGTGTCCATTGGACTTGCACATTGACCCCTCTTGATGGTTTTTTTTTTTTTTTTTTTTTTTTTTTCTGGCGCTCTAGACATGTACAACTATGTACAATACACATTTAATTGAGTATGCCATATTTGACTATCTTTTACCATTAGACACATGTCTGTTATGTGCAATGCCCATGGGCTGACTGAACGTTGTGCCATGTAGATTTTGAGCACTGGTATCATTTTATTTACCCTGTCCTTGTCTGTCCTGATTGTTGTATCATTGGGGCTTATCCCCCCTATTTTAGTCAACTTGTATACTTGTCAGCACTTGATGTGAGTATTAATAAAATTTATACTTTTGCATATATTTTGTATCCGTTACTCCGTTTTCTCCTTTTTAAGACATACATAGACATACAGTACATATAACATAGAGTAACATACTTACCAATACTTGTCACATTGTTCCCCGAAGCCATTGTCTTTTACGGAATAAATATTAACATAACAAACCACAAAAATACTCACCCACGATCCGAGGCAGTCCACGAGTGTGTCCCACGACGATCTTGGGTAGAGAACTGCAGCATCAGCTGTTGCTGCCGTTCTCTACGGGCTGCAGGAATCCAATGACGGAAGGTAGGTATCCTTCCGCACTGTATTCCTCCGCCACTTAAAAAAAAAAAAGTCCCTAGTCTCACTTTATGCCATTGCTGCGTGGGAAATTCTATAAAAATAGTCTTGTCACCTACATAGACTCCCTCAGCTTTAGCCCCTGTCTCCACTATCCCATATTTCATAGACCTCAATTTCTCTGATGTGTATAACTTATGGCCCCACCTGCCTAATTATAATATCTCTGTCACATACAGTGTAGGACAGACACAAACACAAAGGGTTAAGGGGAAGGGGGCCCAACAATAGGGAAGTATGGAGTGGAGACCCCTAGGCAGATCTAAGGTCACCCTGTCTGCCCTAAGAGACCCAAAATAGTTTTCGCACCTATCGCTAAGCAGGATGCCTAATCCCTATCAGACCCTAGTGGTAAACCTTGCTTAGGGAAGGAAGATGAGAATGCTGTTTGAACCCCACTAACTCTAAAGACAGCTAGGTGTAGTGCAGCGGTAACACACTTATGCAATGATGAGGCAGTGACCCAGCAAAATATCAACACAAAGTCTTTTTAATGCGGTTATTTCACAGCAATAATGTCCAGTTCACACAAGTATGTATCATTATAGTCCAATTCACAGCACTACATAATACACACTACATAATACACAGTATCCTCTGGATCGCTGCCAGTCTCATATCCTCTGGATTACACAGTCACTACACACACCGGTCCTCCTTCATGATCAATTGCCATGGGCAACTGCACCATCGTGTTAATTCTCTTTACTCACAGCAGCTTTACCCAGTACACAATGTCCTTCAGTTTACAGTCACTAAACATGCTAGTCCTCCTTAGGGCACAGGTCCGTCTACCTCCGGTTCACTGCCGGCCACAAGACAGCCACCTCCGAGACTGCTGCTGTGGGCGACTGCACCATTTTGTAAGTTGTGGGTGCCAGGCATATCACTTTTCCTGGCTGTTTGGGTCCACTGGCCTGTGTTGCCTCACACAGGTGGAGAGCTGCAGAGCCGACTGCTCTGTATTCTTTCAAATACTAGACTGACAATGATGCTGATCCTCCCCGCATTACCTTGTATATACAGTATGAACCCCCACATAGCCTTCATATATACAGTGTGAGCTCCACATAGCCTCCATATATAAAGTGTAAGCTCCACATAGCCACCTATATACATACAAATATTCTATACACATGAAAAACATCACATACTCACCTCGCACTAGTGATGAGCGAGTATACTCAATGCTCGGCTCTCCCCGAGCATGTTCGGGTGGTTTCCGAGTATTTTGACGTGCTCGGAGATTTAGTATTCGTCACCTCAGTCGCATGATTTGCGACTGCTAGACAGCTTGAATACATGTGTGGAATGCCTGTTTGTTAGGTAATTCCCACATGTAGTCAGTCAAAGAAAAAAGAAACATCCGGCACTGTCCCTGAGGAAGAAATACCCGCAAAGCCACTTATAACCGCTATCAGTGTGACACCTGTAACCCTTGCTGAACGGGTGCTCTATCCATGTGAAGAAAAAACATGAACTATCATAGTAGAAAAAGACAGGAGGATGGCACTCACCGTTCTCTTGAAATGATTCACTTTATTTCATGTTAATAAAGTATAGGCAATGGCACGGGAGAAATGCAAAAAGACGGACGACAGCCATCCCTGTTGAAGTGCATTGTGCACGAAACGGCTGTCATCCGTCTTTTTGCAGTTCTCCCGTGCCATTGCCTATGCTTTATTAACATGAAATAAAGTGAATCATTTCAAGAAAACGGTGAGTGCCATCCTGCTATCTTTTTCTACTATGATAATTCCCACATGTATTCAGTCTGTCCACAAGTTGCAAATCATGCAGCTGAGGCGAGGAAAACTACCATATATACTCTGTGTATAAGCCGAGTTTTTCAGCCCCTTTTTTGGACTGAAAAAGACCTTCTCAGCTTATACATGAGTCATACACCAGAAAGCCAGCTGGCTAGGGGGAGAGGCGAGCAGGAGACATCATACTCACCCTCCTGGCATCTGCATATCAGGCTCTGCTACATCTCAGTCCCAGCATCTCTCTTCCTGTCTTCTTCCTGTGAGGTCACATGGTACCGCTCATTAAAGTAATGAATATGGACGCATCTCCACTCCCATAGGGGTGGATCGCATATTCAATACTTTAATGAGCGGTGCCATGTGACTGCACAGGAAGAAAACAGGAAGAGAAATGCCAGGACTGAGATGTAGCAGAGCCTGATATGCAGACACCAGGAGGGTGAGTAGGACTGGGGGATGGGGGAGGGTGAGCCATGCCATATTCACCTGTCCCCGTTCCAACGCTGACCTCAGTCTCCCACGTCTTCTGGCTGTCACGTTCAGGTCAGTGGGCGTGATGACGTGGTTACTGCGTGCCCTCTGCCTGAATAGTCACTGCAGAGAGCCGGCGACACTGAGGAGGTGAGTGTCATTTTTTTTTAATCGCAGCAGCATTATTATATGAGCCATATATTATTATGGAGCATGTTATGAGGCCACCATTAACCTTTTTTTTCAGCATTATATGGGGCATTGTTATGAACTGGTCACCGAGGAGGATGGTAGGAATAGGCTAGGCCACTAGGAAACCAGAAAGGTTGGTAACTTAGCGGATTGCAGATCCCTAATCCTAACAACACAACTAGCAGTAGCCGTGGGGTGTACCTAAGATGCCCTAGATGCCTTGGCACAGCTGGAGAGCTAACTAAGCCTAAAGCAAGAAAGGTGAAATCTAAACTGCCCTGGAGTAGAACCCCAAAGGAATAGATAGCCCCCAAACATATATTGTCGGTGAGACAAGATGAGACATAAATGCAGGCAGGCAGAAAATAGACTGAGCAAATGATGGGGCCCAAACTGACTAGATAGGATAGGAAAGGAAAGACACTGTCTGCAATCACGCAAAATCCCTAAAAAATCCAACACGTCTGATGTACAAAAAACACTGAGTTCACAACAGGGCATATATTAATATGGAGCATCTTATGGGGCCACTGTTAACCTTTCTGCAGCATTATATGGGGAGAATTTTAATATGGAGCATCTTATGGGGCCACAATTAACCTTTGTGCAGCATTATATGGGGCATATATTAATATGGAGCATCTTATGAGGCCAACATTTTACTTTTATGAGTAACTATTTTTACTTTTGAAATTTACCAGTAGCTGCTGCATTTCCCACCCTCAGTTTTCCCAGTATTTTGGAGCAAAATTAGGGGCCTCGGCTTATACTCGGGTCGGCTTATACTCGAGTATATATGGTAAATCTCCAAGCATGCCAAAATACTCGGAGATCACCGGAGCATGCTCGGGGAGACCCGACAAATGATGATACTGGCCCATCACTACCTCAAACCTGTTCCTGTGCTCTGCTCCTGTTTCCTGTGGACTGAGTCTCAGCAGCAGCGTGATTAAATAATATAATGGCATTTGCTGTCTCACATGCTGACTGGAGAAAGATGAAACCAGCGTCCCCATCCTACTTCATTGTACTTACCTCCAACTGCATCCTGAGGATTCACATAGTACACAGCAGTGACAGTGAGTGGCGGCAGATGGACGGCGGGTAGGGGCAGTCATGGTGCTGTCTGTGGGCCACTGTTTCAGCTCTTTCGCTGTCTCGCTTCATGTGCCACAGTTTGCTCAGATCTCTTCACATGTCTGATTTTTGTCTTTGGACCGGGTGGAACACATAAAAACACGGCGGAAACTTGTCCAAAATCTATCAAAGTGTTGGATCAAACTTACCAATGTAAATCTATTGATCAGTAAAAAAAACTGGTCATCACTCAGATGCCATCCATGGACTGGTCATTTTTCACAGACTGTTTGATAGGAGAAGTGAAGGAAACCTCCTTCAGGTTATTTTTCAATAGAAAAAAAAAATGATGAAGCTCTTGCCAAACTCTGATGCTAAAATCTGACACACTGACAAAACTCTGATAACACTGATAAGAAACACTGATGAAACCGTTTTTTGTAAAGGAGAAAAATCCATGACTGAATGGAGCCTGAGGCTGGGCTCCCAAAAACATATTTCATGGTCCATATAGGGATCAAAATGCCTGAACTAACCCAGTCTGAACTACAATTTATATGATAGGGTCGAGAGACCTGTGGTCACTCCATACATTGTGAGCTATAAATAGACTGTGAAACACGCTTGTGAGAACCTGGCCTTATACATCGGCTTTTCAATGTTCATAGTTATATCAAGGTAAACGGTTCATTTTATTATTGGGGCTAATTCCTTTTGGCACTCTGCTTATATTTAAATATGTGAGGATCAATGATATGAATAAAACTAGCATTATCCAGTAGTGTCCTAAAATGCACTCGTTTAGAATATTTCCAAGTACTTAGCTCCGAGGAAATGAGAAAGCCTTTGCAGCAGTAGTTTATAACAATAACAATTTGTGCCATGCATTTTTTCTTCTTTTAGCAAACCATAAAAAGAGAGTCTCAAGTTTGTTTCAATAAAATTGAAATGGTTTTAGATCAAATTATGTAAAAAAAATACTTTTTTCTAGTAGTTAATTTGGGTTCTTGTCAGTTATCACTATTTTATTTCAATCAATAGGTGATGAAAGCTTAGTCTTCAGGGGACAACCTAATTGAACCAGATGATCCTAAACATTGTTATCTAAACCTATGCAACTATGATGAGCTATTACTTAAGAGGCCCAGAATTTTGTAATCTTTTAAAAATAAAATAGCAATTAGCAAACCAATTCCTATCTACTAGAAATTAACCAATAAATTTGGGTAGAATTAAATACTACACCAATTTTACAAAAGTTTGCATTCTACAAAACGCAGATGTTTTTGCAATTCCACTAGCCGCAATTTTCCTGAACTATAAAGAGTCACCAAAAAGTAAAATTAAATATAAAACATTTTTATACTCACTTTACTACTCACCTCTCCAGCCCCTCTGGTCCTCACCGTCTCTTGTCGGATCCTCACTGCATCTTCTGATCCTCGCATGAGCGCTGGATTCCCTGGGCCTCTCTAGGACATCAGGCTTTGATAAGGCCCATGATGGTTCTGCTCATGCACGTGCAAGGTCAGAGCACATGTAAATACACCTTGACGTTGTGACATATTGCATGTTTTTGCAGAACCCTCTCAGTCCTCATCAGAGCCACAAATCCTGGCTCAGAAGATGCGATGGAGACGAGACAGGTAATGGAGAGGAGAATAGGGGCTGAAGAGGTGAGCAGTGAGCTGAGAATAAGGATTTTTTATTTTTTGCATACAGGACTTTAAATTCAAGGAGAATCAAATCTCCTCGTAAAATCCGTGCAAAC